>NC_046172.1:71070352-71315322 GCF_011064425.1 Rattus rattus
CACTCATTCAGAGCCTGCCCCACATGTGGCCCTTTATATGAGAGCCACCAATTAGACAAGATGGATGAAGCAAACAAGTGCAGACCGACAGGAGCTGGATGTAGATCGATCCTGAGAGACACAGCCAGAATACAGCAAATACAGAGGCGAATGCCAGCAGCAAACCACTGAACTGAGAACGGGACCCCCGTTGAAGGAATCAGAGAAAGAACTGGAAGAGCTTGAAGGGGCTTGAGACCCCATATGTGCAACAATGCCAAGCAACCAGAGCTTCCAGGGACTAAGCCACTACCTAAAGACTATACATGGACTGTCCTGGACTCTGACCTCATAGGTAGCAATGAATATCCTAGTAAGAGCACCAGTGGAAGGGGGAAGCCCTGGGTCCTGCTAAGACTGAACCCCAGTGAACTAGACTGTTGGGGGAGGGGCGGCAATGGGGAGGGTGGGGAGGGGAAAAAATTTTATTCTCAGACATCACACATTAAAGACAATGTCTTCATAAAATATCATGTGGATGTCACATCAAATAAAGTAGAAAAACTGTATTAGTAGAAAATAAACTTAGATGTTGACAATATGTAATTTTAAAAATAAGGATATCTAGAGATCTAAGATAAATACATGTTTCACATAGATGTTCATAGCAACAAAGTCTTTTAGAATATTGTTTTTCTTATAAATAACTAGAATAGATGAATCAAAGAGTAAGTTGCAAAACAAAGGAGCCTGGATTTTATCAGTGAACTGCAATTCCATTTTCTTGCCTAATTTTTGGATAACAATTTAAATCTTTAAAAAGTAAGAAAAGTTGCATAGAATAGTTACATGACCCATACATGTTGTAATAAAGATACCACAGAATTCTATTTAAGTCTTGTTTGTTTGCTAAATATTCTTGATGATTCATGATATGCATTGATCCTTTATATTAGATTATGGTCTCAGTCCAAACATCAATGTTTTCCACAAGACAATGACTTTTTGAAGTTCTTTAGAGACTTGCAAACTTTTTATATATTTCAAATTGAACCAGATAATAATACCTATTTAGCAGTATTTAGGATATCAGCCATCACAACAGTACCGTGATTTCATATATATGTAGCGAACAGGAATAACTTAGTTGGGTACATAATGAGAATTTTTAAATTTTAATTCATTCTAAGCTAATTCATGCCACATGGATATTCAGAAAGTTAATTGAGATCTGCAGAGAGGATTTAGTTCATACAAGGGCTTAACACACAGGCATGGAAATCTGTGTTTGCATCCCCAGCATCTAAGTAAAAAGCTAGGTATAGCTGCACATGTAAATCTAGCATTGTGGAAGAAAACAGATGAATCACAAGACCTTGTTGGATATCCAGCCTAACTGCAACAGGAAAACTTATCTCATAACAATAAGGTGATAGATGAACATAGTCAATGTGTCTTGCTCTTTCCTTTGCATGTATACTTCAAATTATGCAACCTTATGGGCATGCAACATGAAAGTATATCAAACTCAATGCATATAAATGTTAATAACATATAACATACACATAAATAAAAGGAATTTATAACAATGTTAATTAATATGCAAAATTCACTACTAATATTTAGAGTTCTATATGTATATCTGTAGTTCAATATTTTTAATTTTAAATATATATTTCCTTTATTCAAAATTTTTTTCATACAATATATTTTGATCATGTTTCCCATTCCTTAACTCCTCCCAGATCTTCCTTATCTTACCACACATTCAATTTCATTTACTTTCTACTTTTTTAATTAATTAATTTTTTATCATTATTAAGTATTTCTTATTTACATTTTCAATTGTTATTCCCTTCCGGTTTCTGGTCAGCATCCCCAACCTTCCCCCTCCCTCCCCTTCTATGGTCTTCCCCTCCCATCCTCCCCTCCATTACCACCCTCCCCCAACAATCACGTTCACTGGGGGTTCAGTCTTGCAGGACCAAGGGCTTCCCCTTCCACTGGTGTTCTTACTAGGCTATTCATTGCTACCTATGAGGTTGGAGCCCATGGTCAGTCCATGGATAGTCTTTGGTTAGTGGTTTAGTCCCTGGAAGCTCTGGTTGGTTGGCATTGTTGTTCATATGGGGTCTTGAGCCCTTCAAGCTCTTCCAGTCCTTTTACACTCCAGACTTTGTTCCCCTCCAGGTCTATACCCCACTGACAGCACCACATCCCACAACTCTCCCCCACCCCGTGTCTCTACAAGGATATTCCCACCCACCACACCCCACCAGACCTCTAAACTTCCTGGGTCCTTCAGTCTCTTGAGGTTCAGATGCATCTCTGACGGAACCAAGACTCGGGAGTCCTCTGCTGTATTTGTGTTAGAGGCCTTATCTCAGGTGGTGTATGCTGCCTGGTTGGTGGTCCAGTGTCTGAGAGATCTCAGGGGTCCAGGTTAGTTGAGACTGCTGGTCCTCCTACAGGGTTGCCCTCCTCCTCAGCTTCCTCCAGTTTTTCCCTAATTCAGCCAGAGGAGTGAGCAGCTTCTGTTCATTGCTTGGGTGCACATATCTGCATCTGACTCTTTCAGCTGCTTGTTGGGTCTTTTTCGAGGATAGTCAGAATAAGTCCATTTTTGTGAATGTCCCATAGCCTCAGTAATGATGTCAGGTCTTGGGGCCTCACCTGGAGCTGGATTCCACTTTGGGGCTATTCCTGGACCTTCTTTTCCTCAGGTTCTTCTCCATTTCCATCTCTGCCTTTCTTTTAAACAAGAATAATTATGGAGCAGAGCTTTGACTGTAGAATAGCAACCCCATCCCTCACTTGATGCCCTGTCTTTCTTTTGGAGATGGGTTCAATAAGTTCCCTCTCTGCGCTGTAGGGCATTTCATTAGGGTCCCATCCTTTGAGTCCTGAAAGTTTCTTACTCCCCAAGTCTCTGGTACATTCTAGAGCATACTCCCAACCTCCTTCCTTCCAAGGTTGCCGGTTTCCATTCTTTCTGCTGGCCCTTAGGACTTCAGTCCTTTTGTGCCATCTAGTACTAGATCATGTTCCCCTCTCCTTCATCCCCATCCCCTTTCCCTCCTCTGTCCATCCCTCTCTTTCTGCTTGTGGTTGGTTTCTTCTCCTTTCTAAGTGTAACTGAGTTGTCCTCACTTGGGCTCTTCAGCTTGTTGACCTTTTTGAGTTCTGAGGACTCTATCTTGGGTATTCTGTACTTTTTATTTTTTATTTATTCATTTTTTGGCTAATATCCACTTACTAATGAAAGCATTCCGTGCATGTCCTTTTGGGTCTGAGGTACCTCATACAGGATGATATTGCAGCCATTTGCCCACAAAACTCAAGATGTCCTCATTCTTAATGGCTGAGTAGTACTCTATTGTGTAAATGAACCACATTTTCTGTATCCATTCTTCAGCCTTGGGACATCTGGTTTTTTCCTAGCTTCTGGCTATCACAAAAAAGGTGGCTCTGAACATAGTGAAACACGTGCCCCTGTGGCAAGGTGGAACATCTTCTGTGTATATTCCCAAGAGTGGTATTTCTGCATCTTTAGGTAGGTCTATTTCCAATTTGCTGAGGAACCACCAAATTGATTTCCAGAGTAATTGTACCAGTTTGCAATACCACCAGCAATAGAAAAGTGTTCCTCTCTCTTCACATCTTTGTCAACATGTGTTTTCACCTGATGTTTTGATCTTATCTACTCTGACTGGTAGAACTGGGATCTCAGAGTCCTTTTGATTTGCATTTCTCTGATCACTAATAAGGAATTTGAACATGTCTTTAGGTGCTTCACAGCCACTTGAGATTCCTCTTTTGTGAATTCTGTATAACCCTTTAGTTCTATACCCCATTTATTGATTGGATTGTTTGGATTTTTGTTGGTTAGCTTCTTGAGTTCTTTATATATTTTAAATTTTAGTCCTCTATTTGATGTAGGGTTAGTAAAGATTTTTTCACAATCTATAGGATGCTGATTTGTCTTATTGACTATGTTCTTTGTCTTACAAAATCTTTCCAGTTTCATAAGGTCCTGTTTATCAGTTCATGACATTGAGCATAAGCCATTGGAGATCTGTTTACAAAATTTCCCCCTGTGCCAATGAGCTACCCCAAGATATTTAAATTACCTGTGGCTCTTGTGAATTGAGTTGTTTCCCTAATTTCTTTATCACCCTGTTTATCATTTGTATAAAGGAAGGCTACTCATTTATTTGAGTTAACTTTACATCTGCACACTTTGCTGAAGTTGTTTTTCAGCTGAAGAAGTTCCGTTAGAATTTTTTGGTAGTTTATGTATACTATCATGTCATCTGCACGTAGTGATAGCTTTATTTCTTCTTTGTCAATTTGTGTCCCCTTGATCTCTTTTTGTGTCATATTTTTCTAGTTAGCATTTTGAGTACTATATAGAATAGATATGTGGAGAGTTGGTATCCTTGTCTTGTCTCAGATTTTAATGGGATTGCTTCAAGTATCTCTCCACTTAATGTGATATTGGCTGTTGGTTTGAAGTAAATTGCAGTTATTATGTTAAGATATGGACCTTGAGTTCCTGATCTATCCAGTATTTTTAACATGAATGTGTGTTGTATTTTGTCAAATGTTTTTTAAACATCTAATGAGAAAATCATGTTATTTTTTTTCTTTGAGTTTGTTTTTATGGTGGATCACATTTATAGATCCACCATATTGAACCAATCTTGAATCCCCTGGGATGAAGCCTACTTGATTGTAGTGAATGATGGTTTTGAAGGGTTCTTGGATTCAGTTTGCAACAATTTTATTGAGTATTTTTGAATCATATTCATATGCAAGATTTGTCTGAAGTTCTCTTTCTAGGTAGAGTCCATGTATGGTTTAGGAATCAGAGTAATTGTGGCTTCATAGAATGAATTAGGTGGTGTCCCCTCTGTTTCTGTTTTATGGAATAATTTGAGGACTATTGGTATCGGGTCTTCTTTGAAGTTCAGGTAAAATTCTGAACTAAAATCATCTGGCCCTAGTCTTTTTTTGGGTTGGGAGGGTTTTAATGACTTCTTCTATTTCCTTATGGGATATGGACTTGTTTAGAAAGTTTACCTACTCTGGATTTAACTTTCATATGTGATATCTGTGTAGAAAATCATCCATTTCATCTATATTTTCCAGTTTTGTTGAACATAGGCTTTTGTAACACAATCTGATGGTTTTTTTTTAATTTCTTCTGTTTCAGTGGTTATATCTCCCTTTTCATTTTTGATTGTGTTCATTTGAGTACTGCCTCTGGGTCCTTTTGTTAGTTTGGCTAGGGATTTATCTATCTTGTTGATTCTTTCAAATAACCAGCTTTTGGTTTTTCTCATTCTTTGAATTCTACTCTATTTTTTTTTTATTTGGTTGATTTCTGCCTGGAGTTTGATTATTTCCTATGTGAACTCCTCTTTGGCCTATTTACTTCTTTTGTTCCAGTGCTTTTAGGTGTGTTGTCAAGCTGCTAGTGTATGCTTTCTCCAGTTTCCTTTTAGAGGCACTCAGAGCTATGAGTTTTCCTATTAGCACTGCTTTCATTGTGTCCCATAAGTTTGGGTATGATCTGTCCATAATTTCATTAAATTCCAAGCAGTCTTTAATTTCTTTATTTCATCCCTAATGAAACTATTGAGTAGAGAGTTATTCAGTTTCCACATGTATGTGGGTTTTCTGTTGCTTTTCTAAAGCATGATTACTTCATTGAGAAGTCTGCATCTTCCAATTTTTTTCTCCAGCTTTATTAAATTGGGTATTTCTTACTTCCATTACACTTGTTATTCCCTTTCCCAGTTTCCAGGCCAATATCCCCCAAACTCCCCCCCTTCCCTTCTATATAGGTGTTCCTTTCCCCATCCTCCCCCCATTACTGCCCTATCCCCAACAATAGCGTTCACTGGGAGTTCAGTTTTGGCAGGACCAAGCGCTTTCTCTTCCACTGGTGCCCTTACTAGACTATTCATTGCTACAGTTGGAGCCCAGAGTCAGCCTCTGTATAGTCTTTGGGTAGTGGCTTAGTCCCTCGAAGCCCTGGTTGGTTGGCATTGTTGTTCATATGGGGTCTCAAGCCCCTTTTCTCTGATTCCTTCAACAGGGGTCCCATTCTCAGTTCAGTGTTTTGCTGCTGGCATTCGCCTATGTATTTGCAGTATTCTGGCTGTGTCTCTCAGCAGAGATCTACATCCAGTTCCTGTCAGCCTTCTTTGCTTCATCCATCTTATCTAGTTTGGTGACTGTATATGTATGGGACACATGTGGGGCAGGCTCTGAATTGATGTTCCTTCAGTCTCTGTTCTAAACTTTGCCTCCCTCTCTCCTCCCAAGGGTGTTCTTGTTCCCCTTTTAAAGAAGGAGTGAAGCATCTATGTTTTGGACATCCTTCTTGAGTTTTACATGTTTTGTACATTTAATATAATTCGAGCATTTGGGCTAATATCCACTTATTAATGAGTGCATACCATGTGTATTTTTCTGTGATTGGGTTACCTCACTCAGGATGATATTCTTCAGTTCATCCATTTGCCTATGAATTTCATAAAGTCACTGTTTTTGATAGCTGAGTAGTATTCCATTATGTAGATGTACCACATTTTCTGGATCTATTCCTCTGTTGAAGGGCATCTGAGTTCTTTCTAGCTTCTGGCTATTATAAATAAGGCTGCTATGAACATAGTGGAGCATGTGTCTTTGTTATATGTTGGGGCATCTTTTGGGCATATGCCCAAGAGAGATATAGCTGGGTCCTCAGGTAGTTCAATGTTTCTCTTCAGATCATATAAATCTTTTGCCTTGCATCTTCCAATTTAATGTTTCTTCCATTGTGTGCTAAAGTTTTCATTTTATGCATATATAATTTCTTGATTACACTGACTATTTACCAGTGTTCTGTTGTGATCAGTGGAGGTTCTTTATATCTGTTTTCTGTGTTAGACAATTCATGAATTTTATGATCAGTTACTAGTTAAGCATGATTCTTGGTTGATGTCATGTCTATAGACTTATTATTGACCCCTCTATTCTTAGAAATGTGTCTAGCCATTTAGAGAAGCAACCAGCTTACCTACATTTTGATGGAATGGCTTACAGAAAGACACCTGCTTCTTTTTTGGAGTAGTAAGCATATTGTGATGCAAGCTGACATTATTTTAGAAACATTGAAAAACAAGGATATGGGGACATGTTCTGATAGCAGGCCAAGTGATTACACAATGCTTGTGGTGAGATGGTATATCAACAATTAGGCAATAATGTCTTAAAATTATTAGATTCTTATTTATTTACATACAAATAGTAAATGTATCATGCCTGAATTATTGTTAGCTGTTGCTATGAAATTATCAACTTAAAACAATAAGAAGGTTATTTTGGCTTCAATTTTCAGACATTTTCTTTCATGATACATCAGCATTATTGCTTTCAGGCCTCTAATGAGGCTATGCATTATGGCAGAATTATGTCATAAAGCTAAACAAAGAATTAAAAGTTTTTAAAATTCTATGAAAATGAAGGCACAATATACACAAACTTAAGGGATACAATAACAGCAGAACTAAAATAAAGTTCATAGCACTAAGTGCCTTCATAAGAAATTTTAACAGTTATCATTTAAAAGTACACCTGAAAGCTGTAGAACAAAAAGAACATGCAGGGGTTGGACCTATGTCCCTCTATATTTTTGTAGCAGACCTGACACTTGGTTATTCTTCATGTGGATCCCCTAACAATTGGAGCAGGGGCTGTCTCTAATTTTCTTTTATTTAGTTATTTTTTTATTAATTTTTTTCTAATTTTCTTGACTGCCATGGAATCCTTTTCCCCTTACTGTACTCTCTGGTTTGGTCTCAATGTGAGAGAATGTACTTAGTCCTGCTCCAACTGAATGTTCCACGTTGGGATGCTTCCCCTTCTCCTCAGAGAAGTGGGGGAGATGTAATGGGGTAAGGGATGAATTTGTAAGGATGGGCCTAGGGGGAGAAGGGGGAGGACCATGATCAGGATGTAAAGTGAATAAACAAATAAATCAATGACGAGAGAGAGGGGTAGATGGGAATGGAGAGAGAGAGAGAAAGAGAGAGAAGAGAAAGAGAAAAGAGGAGAGAGTGTATCCACACAATTTTTTTTCTTTTAGTTGATTTATTTATTTACATCCTAATATCAGCTATCCTCTATTCCCATTACCCTCTCAAACCTCCTCCAACTTTGCCACTCCCCTTCTCTTTTGAAGAAGGTCCCTGGGTAGCACTCCTCCCCACGTACCTAGCACATCAATTGAATGCAGGACTAGGCACATCCTTTCCCATTGAGGCCAGAGAAAGTGGCCCAGTTAGGGGAACTGGATCCACAGGCAGGAAACAGAGTCAAGGGCATTGCCTCCATCCTATCCCACCCCCATTTCTTGTTGTTGAAGGACCTGCATGAAGACCAAGCTGCACATCTGCTACATATGTGCAGGGGCCTGGGTCCAACCCATGTTCACTCTTTGATTTGTGATACATTCTCTGGGAGACCACAAGGGTCCAGGTTATTTGACTCTGCTGATCTTCGTGTGGAGTCATTGTCCTGTTTGAGTCTCTCAATAATTTTCTCAACTCTTCCACAAGACACCTGAACTCCATTTATTGTTTTGTTATGGGTATTTAAATATCTCCCTATTGGCTGATGGGTGGACCATCTCAGAGGTTTGTTATGCTAGGCTCCTGTTTGCAAGCATACCACAGTATCATTTGTGTTAGGGATTGGTTCTTGCCAATGGAATGAGTTTCAATTTGGGGCAGTCATTGGTTGGCCACTTCTTCCATCTCTACCTTTGTTCCTGCACTTCTCATAGGCAGAGTACCTTTTGGGTCAAAGGTTTTGTGGGTGAATTGCTGTCCTTAACTCTCCACTGGGAGTCTTGCCTGGATAGAGGAAGTGGCCACTTCAAGATCTATACCCCCACTGCTAGGACCCTCAGCTAGAATCATCCCCATAGTTATTTCTGGGCCAGCTCTCATCCCTGATTTTTGACATGTCCTATAGATGCCTCTGTAATAATTTCCATTCTCTCTTCCACGCTCTCTCTACATCTGATCCTCCCACTCACATCTGATCTCACTATACCCTGTTCCACTCATTTCATTTCCATCTCTATATCTACCTCCAATATCCATTATATTTCTGCTTTTGAGAAAGATTCAACCATCCTGTGTCGTGTGTGTGTGTGTGTGTGTGTGTGTGTGTGTGTGTGTGTGTGTGTGATAATGTTGCCATCCTTTATTTATGGCTAATATCCACTTATATGTGTGTACATACCATGGATATCGTTTTGGGTCTGGGTAACCTCATTCAGGATGTTATTACCTAATTCCATTCATTGTCCTGTAAAATTCATAATGCCCTTATTTAAAATAGAGGAATAGTATCTAATTATGTATACAAAGCATATTTTCTGTATCCATTCATCAGTTTAGGGGCATCTAGTATTTTTCCAGTTTCTTGAAATTTCAAATAAAGCTGCTATCAACACAAGAGAGCAAGTGTCTTTGGTGGAAGGTAGAACATCTTTTGGGTATATGCCCAGAAGTGCTATAGCAGGGTCTTGAGGTAGACACATCTCCAATTTCTGAAAAACAGCCAAACTGATTTCCATAGAGGTTGTACAATTTTGCACTTCCACCAGAAATGAAGGAGTGTTGCTCTAATTCCTCATTTTAGCTGGCCTGGGCTGTCCCTTTAGCTTATAATAAATTTTAAAAGTGTATATGCATTAGATTTTTTACTAGTTCCTTCCTTTTACACTTCCTACTAGTTACTAATAGTACAAGCTGAATATCAAGCTTTTGAAATGTGGGTCTACTGAGAAAATTAACTTTGTAAGACAAAGATTATTAAATTGGCCTATGAAATTTTCTCTATTTTAAAGTTCTTTCCAGTTACCATTGGTTAAAGAGATTCATTTTTACTCTGATATTCACATAACAATGCACATACCAATATTACCAAACATGGGAATAATATTGCTAACACAATTTTAATTGAAGTAATCCCAGAATTTAAACCTTCATGCTTCTTTTTTCAAAATATCTGTTATTAATTTAAGTCACATTTTTCCTAGGAAACTTACATTAACACAGAAATAAGAGCAGTGTAGAGGGAGACTATGCAACCAAAATTCAAATTTAAAAAAGAAGTCTTTACCTTCCCATTAAGGAGAAGTACTCATAGTTCTTAACTAGATTATTCTCTGTTTTGGAACCTCATAGAAGACTCTAAGAAGAATCTAATAGCTATCAGATACTCAAACCACTTTTAGTAGTGTTACTCAAAGAGGGAACATCAGTTGTACATCTACATGTAAAATGTGAATATTTACCATTACTTGAAATTATATCAATACATATGCATGTTCTCATTTATAGCCACTGTTTCAAGTAGCTGCTGAGATAGATGGTGGTGGGGAAGGAGATTGCCAAATGCTTCAGGATATCATCTGACCAGTATATGTGTTCTGTGCCACACATAAACATATACACACAAAAATATTCACGAATGTGATAGTAATAAAATGTTTCCCCATGATTTTAAGGTATGAATAAAGGAGAACAAAAAATAATAATATTTCTCAACTACTAAAAGTTGCTGGAGACAACTCTATTTTTCTAGTGGGCTGACATATTAGTGATGTAGAGAATTTCTTTAAGAGTGTAATGGATCTTAATAAGGTGAGAGGTTTTCTCTAATATTTCTGAGAATAAAAATAATAATGAATTATGTTTAAATGTAAACTTGTTCATTATTACTGTTTCTATCCTTTCAAAGAAACTTGAGAATGCTTCTATGCCTATGTATTATACTTAAAAATATTAAATACTATTTCATCACTCCAGCTGAAATCTATAAGATCTCCTTAAAAGCCTCAGAACAGAAGCTAAAAATATACTGTGTTTACTGACTTTTTAATGTTATGTTACTCTAGTCTCATGTGCTTTGAATGAACAGTGATATTTCTTTCAGAAACTAGAGAGTACAGCTCTGGATTTGATAAGCAACAAAAATAGCAACATTGAGGCAAGTGTGTAAGTTCACAAAACTAAAGTAGTTTGTTTTGCAATTTATTGTTTCCTTGCTCTTTTAAAACTATTAATGGTGATGTTTGCAAGATGCTGATTCTACTCGTATTAATGACAGTTTGCTCTACAATCTTCTGATTGTCTATTTATATAAAACTGCATTTATAGTATACAAATGTATAGATTAAAATATAGACAGGATATGGATAAAGATTACAAAGTTTTGGAGATATTATATCCCTCTGTGTAGTCCAGTATGGCCTGGAAGTTACTCTGTAGTAGATTGTCTTCAAACTTTTCGTGACAATTATGCTTCATATTCCTGAGTGTTAAAATGACAGACCTGAGCCACCATTTCAGGTAGTTACCAACATTACTTTGCTAAGCAATACACATAGAAGTAATCAAGCCTTTAATCATAATTATAGATTTTAGCTAAAAAATATCACTGTCCTATAGAATGCCTTGTATTATACATTGAGCAAGATCTTAGAGTGTTTCCTGTAAAATATAATTTCAAAATTTTATATGAATTAGATAATAGGTAAATTATATACATAAGAAACCTAAGCACAAAAGGGAGGATCTAGAATATAAACAGTTTTTAGAGAAATATATTTTCGTTTATAAATTCCCCTAACAAAATGTACTTCAGGGATCCCTTCCCATCTGTAGTGGAATTTTGGTTCATTTAATATTGTCTAGATTTTATAACATGCATTCACAGTCACTGTGAATTTATGTGTAAAATGGTTCTGCTTTATCATGCAAATACTTACATTTTTATGAGATGAATTGTAGTCTTTACTTTCTCTTCTACGAGATTCAAGATATTAGATATTATGTTAAGGTCTTTGATCTACTTTCAGTTGAATTTTGTACAAAGTGACATAAAGATCTAACTTCATATTTTCACATGTAGCTATACAGTTGAGTAAAGTAACATGAGAGGGACCATAGAAGAGAGGCTGTCAAGAGAGAGGAAGTGTATAACTGTATTAAAAAGAAAAAAATAATTGACTAGGAAGGATTAAATAGAATTGGATATAGGACAACAGAATAGAGGAGATAATGTATGAAGGTATATTGAACACTAAAGACCTTCTGTAAAAGACAAGTGAAAACCTAGTACTACAGAAACTTCCTAAAATATTACCATATACACATATAAAATAACTTAAATAGAGTTAACTTTTAATTGTTAGCAATGGCCCTAATAGATGCCATAGGATAATAAATAAAATCCAAGTTCCAGGAATAAGTTATGTCTTTTGAATTTCCTGGAAATGAGGACCCTTAAATCTCCAAATATTACAGGCTATTGCTAAAGCTTTTGGTTCCCTCCAGAATTTGACAGGAAGATCCACCCTATTTCTGAAAAGACTACAAAGGCAGAGTCATAGAATGGGAGAAAATCAGTCTGCTTCTAACCTAGAACACAACTGTTAGCTAGCTGCAAGGTACTGTGAATGATTAAAGAAGTAAAATAATCTTCAGTTTTACCCAATTCTGAGCCCTGCATATTACAACATTGACTAGCCTAGAAAGATATGCCCATCAGTGTAATAGTGTTACAGATCTTTCAGAAGTAACTATATACTTTCTAATTGGATTTTAGATGTAATTGGCAAGACAAAACAAACAAGCAAATAACACCTATTACTTCACACAAACACCAGGCCCCAGTTCCTATGGACAGATAATAGGGTCTAGGGGAGACCTACTACTATTACTTTGCTAAATAAAAATACTATTAAACGGAGTCCTAATGATTTAACATTATACATGTCTGTGTTAGTTTTTTTTTTTCTTGCTGTGAAAAGCACCATGATGAATGCAATACTTTTCAAGGGCAATAGCTTATAGGTTCAGAAGGTGAGAAGATTATGAAGGCAGAAATATGGCAGCATCCAGGCAAGCATGGAACAGTAGGAACTGAGAGGTCTACATCTTGATCTAAAGATCTCTAGGAGAAGACTGTCTTCCACATGGCTAGAAGGAGGATCTCAAAGCCCACCCCCACAGTAATGCACATCCTTCAAAAAAGCAGCACATCTACTCCAAAAACCCACACCTCTTAAGAGTGTCACTCCATGACACTATTCATACTACCATATTCAAACTACCAAAGCACTCATAGATTAATGACTATCCAACCCTAAGGAGGGATGTTTCTTTTCCAATAAATGACATCTGGCACAAAGACCCAAAACTGCCCAAGGTACAGAGAATAAGAGATTAGGAATTCCCAGGCTTACATGAGATACACATGTTATACTACTCTTCTCAATGTTAAGGGATAATTTCAAGAGAAGTGACAGAAAGCTTGTATGAGCAAGATATGCTGAAAGATTTCAAGAAAATACTGTTTTCTAGACAAAATAAAGCAGCTATACAAATGGCTAGACTGGTTATATCAGTATACACACGACCTACAGAAACTGAAACCAGTGAAAAATCCAGCGTATAGAAGGGAGTTGAACACATACGTCTATGTCTTATTGAGGTATTATTGGTAATGGTAGCTGCAAGGAGAAAAAAAGTAGTTTTCCCTTAAGATTTTGTCCCATACATATATAGCCACCCAATTAGACAAGATGGATGAAGCAAAGAAGTGCAGGCCGACAGGAACCAGATGTAGATCTCCCTGAGAGACACACCCAGAATACAACAAAATACATGGGGCGAATGCCAGCAGCAAACCACTGAACTGAGAACGGGACCCCCGTTGAAGGAATCAGAGAAAGGACTGGAAGAGCTTGAAGGGGCCCGAGACCCCATATGAACAACAATGCCAACCAACAGATCTTCCAGGGGACTAAGCCACCCAAAGACTATACATGGACTGACCTGGGCTCCAACCTCATAGGTAGCAATGAATAGCCTGATAAGAGCACCAGTGGAAGGGAAGCCTTTGTCCTGCTAAGACTGAACCCCCAGTGAACGTAATTGTTGGGGGGGGGCAGTAATGGGGGGGTGGGGAGGAACACCCATATAGAAGGAGGGGAGGGTTTAGAGGGATGTTGGCCCAGAAACCGGGAAAGGGAATAACAATCGAAATGTAAATAAGAAATACTCAAGTTTTATGAGATCCTTAAAACTTGAGTATTTCTTATTACCTATTCGATATTCCTTTCCCGGATCTCACTAAAACTTCAAAAGCTTCTGTAGGCAAAGGACACTGTGGTCAGGACAAAGCGGCAACCAACAGATTGGGAAAAGATCTTTACCAATCCACCACAACAGATATGAGGCCTTATATCCAAAATATACAAAGAACTCAAAAAGTTAGACCATGAGGGACAAATAACCCTATTAAAAATGGGGTTCAGAGCTAAACAAAAGAATTCACAGCTGAGGAATGCCGAATGGCTGAGAAACACCTAAAGAAATGTTCAACATCTTTAGTCATCAGGGAAATGCAAATCAAAACAACCCTGAGATTTCACCTCACACCAGTGAGAATGGCTAAATCAAAAACTCAGGTGACAGCAAATGCTGGCGAGGATGCGGAGAAAGAGGAACACTCCTCCATTGTTGGTGGGGTTGCAGACTGGTACAACCATTCTGGAAATCAGTCTGGAGGTTTCTCAGAAAATTGGACATTGAACTGCCTGAGGATCCAGCTATACCTCTCTTGGGCATATACCCAAAGATGCTAACATATAAAAAGACACCGTGCTCCACTATGTTCATAGCAGCCTTATTTATAATAGCCAGAAGCTGGAAAGAACAGATGCCCTTCAACAGAGGAATGGATACAGAAAATGTGGTACATCTACACACAATGGAATATTACTCAGCTATCAAAAACAACGACTTTATGAAATTAAATGGGCAAATGGTTGGAACTGGAAAATACCATTCTGAGTGAGCTAACCCAATCACAGAAAGACATACATGGTATGCACTCACTGATAAGTGGCTATTAGCCCAAATGCTTGAATTACCCTAGTGGCCTAGAACAAATGAAACTCAAGACGGATGATCAAAAGGTGAAGGCTTCACTCCTTCTTAAAAAGGGGAACAAGAATACCGTGGCAGGGAAGAGAGAGGCAAAATTAAAACAGAGACTGAAGGAACACCCATTCAGAGCCTGCCCCACATGTGGCCCATACATATAGAGCCACCCAATTAGACAAGATGGATGAAGCAAAGAAGTGCAGACCGACAGGAGCAGGATGTAGATCGAACCTGGAGACACAGCCAGAATACAGCAAATACAAGAGGCGAATACCAGCAGCAAACCACTGAACTGAGCGGGAACCGTTGAAGGAATCAGAGAATGAACTGGAAGAGGCTTGAAGGGGCTTTCGAGACCCCATATGAACAACAATGCCAAGCAACCAGAGCTTCCAGGGACTAAGCCACTACCCCAAGACTATACATGGACTGACCCTGGACTCTGACCTCATAGGTAGCAATGAATATCCTAGTAAGAGCACCAGTGGAAGGGGGAAGCCATGGGTCCTGCAGACTGAACCCCCCCAGTGAACTAGACTGTCGGGGGAGGGCGGCAATGGGGGAGGGTTGGGAGGAACACCCATAAGGAAGGGGGGGGAAGGGATGTTTGCAAATGTACATAAGAAATACTCAAGTTAATAAAAAAAAAAAAAAAAAAAAAAATAGATTCCCAAAAGAAAAAAAATAAAAAAAAAAAAAAAAAAAAAAAAAAAAAAAAAAAAAAAAAAAAAAAAAAAAATACTCAAGTTAATAAAGGAAAAAAAAAAAAGATTGTGACCCTTGGTATGTCAACTATGTTCCAAATGGGTGGCTTCACACACAAGAATATATGCACAACAAAATTGAACTTGTTTATTTTTTCATTATTATTTAAAAAAACACAAATTTAAATGAGTAGGGCATGTTTTGACAGAAGTTTTGCGACAAAATTGAATGTGATAAAAAAATAACATGAAAGATTCAAAGGATTGCAATTATTTTTACAAATAATATTTAGGTAAAAGTATATTGTTTCTATAAACACTTCTTGAAATTTCTACATTGTTACAACATGGAATTTGAATTAAACTGAATGTGTGTTTCTAGAACATTGCTCACTAATATTTGGCTTTAAAACAAATTATTATCTGTTACCAGTGATAAAAAGATGAACTCTGAAATAATGTGACTAGGATTACTGAAAAGTAGTGAACTGTGGCCAGAAAGATGGTTATCATTACCATAGTTCTTCAAGTAAAGTTGCTAACAGCTAAACCAGATAACCTGAATTTGGTCACTGAGTCTCACAGAGAAGGGTGAGCGAATTCCCCCATACTGCCCTCTGACCACCGAATGTGTGCAAACACACACATGTAAGTCCCCCCCCAAATCTGCATATATATATATACACAATAAATAAATCAATATACAATAAATATTCTAATTTTTAAATGGATATTAGTAAACGGATACCAAACGTTATTTGGCATATCTATATTGATTTAACACTATTCAAATATTGAGTATAAAACTTGTAACTTCTACAATAAGGAAAGAAATTTCTAAAAGCTGTCCTCCTTTCAAAGTCCCTTTCAATCTGAAATTTTCTTGTAGCACAAAAGTCTGCTGCTGAAGGCAATTAATCTCATGGGTGTTTGTATTCATGTGTTGGTACACATGCATGTGAGTGAAAGTATGTGTGTATATGTGTTTGTATCTGTGTATCTGTGTAAGTTTAAATTTTTGCTCTCAATAGGTAAAATAGATGCCCAAGAATAGTACTTACTGTTGAGAGGAAATACCTACTTTTGCTTTTGGATGGGGTTATATGACATATTTCATAGCTAATAACCAGCTCTAAACTTCTAATCTGCACTACGTGTAGAAATTAAATCTATCTCTCTCTCAGGGGGTAATGTTAATGGACTGTCATAATTTTCTCCTGAACAACAGGAATGCTCCAGGGGAATGAATGGAGCATAATCATCCATGTAGTTGAACCAAGTACACCACTTTTCTGTGAATGGATTTTCTTGTTATCTCAGCATGCACAGCATGAAAAGTGCATATTACTTCTAGTCTAATACATCTTAGCATATTAACAGTAGCACATTGAATTCATTTAGGCAAAACACTTTATTTTTGGTAATCAACCATTGAAAATAAATCATTGTTTCATTTATCATATTTTTGATCTCTAGTAATGTTAGTATGAGTATCTCTTTTCCAAAACTGAAATTATAAGACAATGAGACTGTTTTTAACTTAAAATTTAAAATCTATGTACTTACTCTTAATGTAACTAACCAAACTGTTAAAGATAATTGTTTACTAACACTAGGTCTTTATTATGGATTAATGTATGTACAGTAAATATTTAAGTAGCCATATGTACCAAATGCTCTGTATTGATAGTTTTGCCAAAATATATTTAACTGCCTATATTTTATTACTACATGAGGATATACCTTCTAAAAGCATTTCCTTTTTGCAAATAGAAAAAGAGTAGTCACTATCAGCTAGCATGTATAATATATAAAGTAGAATGTAATCTTTTGAGAACTGCTAAAATGAATGAATTCTAACATCTGATATCCCAGGAGGTTTAGAATTTATCTCTATCATTATAACCAAGTCTATTAGTGCATATGTTGAGTGTTTGATATATGTAACAGTTACAATGTAATACTGAAAAGAATAAACAGTATAAATATTGTCCTTACCATTTGTCATTTAACTATTATTTCAGTAGCATTTACTTTCTGTAAGATTTCAACAACATTCTCTTCCCTTTTCTGCTTGAACCCATTCAACCTGAATTAAAACCAAGAGAAAGCCAACGTGTGGATTTGCGTGCATGTGAAAGTAGGATGGATAAGGGAGGATTTGGAGGAATGGGACCATAATCAGAATACATTGAAATATATTTGAAAAAAGTCTATTTTCAATTTTGAAAGATCTTTCCATGTTTAACTTTGTCAGTCAATCCTAGCTGCACTGTTGCCTTTTCATAAGAGCTTCTTTTATAGAAACCTACTTTTATAACCATGAACATTCTAATTGTAAGCCTATGGTTATGTTTTACTTTCTAGTTTCATGAAATGGATGAGCTTTGTCACATTTGTATCCATTGAGAATGTTAATACTGTACCATTGTAAATTTTATTATTTTATTCCTGAAAATTATATCAGATATATAGTCAAATATTGTCATATTTTCCCCTACAAAAAGTTTTCCTTTTTTATTTCCTCTATTGGTGTCTTTCCCAAGTTTGTGTCTTTTTTTATGCCATTAAGTCTAGTTAGTAATGCCTATATGTTTCAAAATGTGGGAACATCTGCTGGAGAATGGGAATCCCATCAAAAACAAAATCCTCTAAAACGAATGATTCTTCCACCCCAAGCGACTATCAACTACTAATACCTGCTCAGTAAGAATTGGTATCCAAAGATCATCTTTCCTATCTATACTAGAGTTTTGCTTGACTTAATGTCAGGTAGGTCTTATGTAAGTTGACATATGATGACTATGTAGTGTCCAAGAGATAGCACTTCACAGCATTCTCCCATATCCATATAAACTGTCTGGATTATTATTGTATGCTTGCATGGTTTAAAAATGAAAACTTAAGTGATCATATATAATCACTGAAGAAATTAATCTTAAAATAAGGTATAAATCCTGGTCAAGATTTTGAAATGAGTTAAGAAGTTATTGAAAAAAATGGTAATGATCTGAGTTAATTTAAGTTCTTAGGAAAAATGGAAAAGGAAAGTATAGGAGAAAATAATAGTAAAGATGAATGAATTAATAAGTCTCCTTTCTTTGAGCCCTTAAACTTGCTGGTTAGAGGGAAACTACTAAATGAATAACTGAGGAGCAATATTATAACATTATGGACTAAGGAATAATGACTTTGAGTATGTGTTTAGATTTTGATCCATATTTGTAAGGTATCATTACTTGCTTCTATATCATCAATGATGCAGAATTTAAGTATATATGGAGAGAGAGAGAGAGAAAGAGAGAGAGAGACAGAGAGAGAGAGAGAGAGAGAGAGAGAGAGAGAGAGAGAGAGAGAGAGAGAAAGAGGATAAGCAAATTCTTATATGGAATTAGCTTACATAACTTTGAATACTGGGAAATAATATCCACAGTCAGTCAGTAAAATGAATATGCATGTCCAAGGCAGGTACTATAACAGTTCCAGTCTAACTACAAATTTTATTTACAGAGAAGACTGATATTTCAGGTTACAGACAAAGTGAAGTTGTTTTTCACATAATCTTTGTACTGTTAAAGTCTTCAACATATTCGATGATGACCATTCACATTGAGGAAGGCTTATTGAAAAGTTAATTTCATCCAGAAATAAGTTCAAAGATATGAGTAGAAAAAAATCCTTTAACCAAATATCTGGACACCCTGAGGTCTAGTTAAAGTGAGATATAAATTCAACCATATGTTCTCCAAGCTGTTTCTTTATGTGGTTTATGTAAAATAATAGCCTGACAGAATATAGTTTAAATAAATATCAGTATTAGATTTAGTAAACTATTACCATAATAAACAAACTTTTCTCATTTGTAAAAGAAGGACAACTCATGCCCTTTTCTGAGGCTTAAATAAGTCAATGCTTATAAAGTAGTTGACAGTATTCCTGGTGTGCACTAAGTTCTCAAAAAATTTAAGTGATAATAAGACTATCCTTTTATAATCATGGTCATTTTTTTCTAAAAGGGGGAAAAGGGCTGGGTGTATTGGGAAGTGATAGACATTGTCTATGTAAAACCCAGAGTATCGATTCATCTTCAGAGATTTAGCAGAGTAGAGGACCTACTTCTCTCCTCATAAATACATTACAATTAAATGACTCAGGTAAAAACTCATGTATAACATAAATTTCTCATAAAAGTTAACTTCATTTTATCTTTGCTCTCAACAAATAATAAAATGCTTGAAGTATTAGGACTCTAGGGTGTATAAATCTCTGCTTTAGTTACTCACAATTTTTGAAATATAAACCACCAAGCTAACCTCTTACTCTCTCCACCAGATATATTTCTTTCATGTAGGGTGATATAGATAATAAGGGAATCAGATCATTAACTTAAGAGGACATATGAGATATTTAAAATATTTCTGACAGAAATTTGGACATCATTAAAGATTAGCTTTTATTATATTGGTTCATTAATGTAATGATACTTATTAGTACACTAAACTCTATTTTGCATTGCTTAACGATATTATTGCAAAAGCTGAATTTAAGGATTTTAAGGACTAATGAGACTTCTTTTGTAGCCAGAATAAAGTTTAAAAACAAAGTATTAATTACACAGGCCTTTTCACAAATAACAAAATAGTCTATTAGAAATATAGGTAGAATCATGCTAATTTTGTAGTTGCAACACAAGTACTCAATATTTACATGTGATACATGATTTAACATCAAGGACATAACATATTCTGTTATGAGAAATGCATTCATTATGAAACCAATTATACAGAAAATTGTTAAACATTTTATGCTTTATACATTCCTGCAGTGTGCAATGTATCTTATACCAAATGAGATTTTTTCAAATTTCTAAGAATAATTTCACATCATGTACAGTACATAAAATGATAATATAAGAGCATTGCCTGACTTAGTTTTAAAGAGTTTGAAAAATTTTTAACCAATCATCTGTGCAGAATTTTAAATAATTTAAATAAATATTACCTGAACAATGCAGTGTAACTTAACTATCCCCAGCATAGTATGTAGCTTAATATTTAACAATTTCTTTCTTTCATTGACAGTGAAGTAGAATTAACATTCTAATTGAAAATACAGCCAAACTATCTCAGGTAGGTAAACAAGTAAACATGAATTCATGATAGGTAGGACTGTTAATGCATGTGATTGACACATCAGCCTAAATTAATTATTACTATGACGAGTACAGATGAACTCATATGCTAGGATATCCTACAAAATACTTTATGATTATGCTCCCATCCCCCAATATAAATGTTATCAAACAATGGTCTAAGAAAGGAAACTAGAGAATACAGCCCCCCACACACAAACACACAAGCACACACCAATAACAACAATGGTAATAACAAACCCAACAACAAAATGTAGAATGGTATTCTAGAGGGAATAGTGAACAGAAAAGTAAATTTGGAGAGTTGCAGCAGAATTTTAATTTAGCAGCTTGGCTGCTATGGCAAGAGATCACAGCCAAAGACCTCCTAGGTCTTTGTGATACTTTACCAAAGCAAAGTATGTAGTTTCTTTGAGAATGATACTTAACTATTGGTTCGTTGATAGTTTAAATATACACAAGTAAGTTTGAATATTGATAAGGAAGTTTGGTTTCATACTTTCTATAAATTTTCCTAAAATATAACTATTAAAATTATAATAATTATTTATTTTTTTAAATACTATGCTAACTTTGACATTTCAAGAGTCTCTCTTTTTTTGAAAATAGAAAAGTATATGTTGTTTTCTTTTTGATAAGGGACATAGTATAAATAGAAAAAATTATTATACAATACTACCATGAAATTAAATAGCACTTAGAATAGCAAAGAAGCTCATAAATTTAGGCAAAAGCAGAAATACTACTCTCAAAGTTCATTGTTCAGACAGATATTAACATAAAGGTTTCACTCCAGTAATCACAAATATCAAAAGGTTCAATCAGAAGCATTAGAAATTTGACAAAAGCCTGGACTGCATATTACGTTTTAGGCCATGTTGTTTACTAAGTAATTCTGTCTCAGAAGATCAAATAAACAGGACAGTTAACAGAGATATCTATAAAATTGGCCATTGTCTATAAACTTTGCTTGACATTCATATCTTAAAACTGAGGCTCTAATATTGTCTAACAATACATATTAAGGTGATAAAATTCCAAGTATATAACAACAAAGTCTTTATGCCACATTTATGATTTGGTAGAAGAACAGATTCATAGTATTTTAAATATAATACCATGAGGTTAAATAAGACCTGATTACAATTTAAAAATATTATTATTTATTTCTTAGTGTGAAAGATTTTCTCTCTCTCTCTCTCTCTCTCTCTCTCTCTCTCTCTCTCTCTCTCTCTCTCTCTCTCTCTCTCTCTCTCCCTCTCTCTCTATAAGTGAGTAGTATATCTCCAGAGGCAAAAGAGAATGTTGGATTTCTTGGAGCTCAAATTACAGAAGTGAAAAATGTCACCCAATGGGGATGCTGGGAACTGAACTGGGATCTTCTGGAAGAGCATTAGATGCTCTTAATGAACCATCTCTCAAGCCTATAACTAAAAGATTTTGAGAAGAAAAAAATACCGAATGCATACTGCATTTTGTCTGCATTTTGACAACTGTAATTGTTCAGGGCAATTAACATTAATGTTGCTAACTAAGCATATATTTATGCTTATACATATTTTATATATTCACAAAACAAATTGAAATGCTAGTCAAGGAACTTAAAAACATAATTCACCTTAAAAGCAATAATAAGAGTGAAAAAAGGTCAATATAAACTGCTCTAAACTTTGGGATCCTTCAATGTGAAAAACATGATAGAATACAAAACAGAAAATTAATCTTCAAGTTAAACATGCAAACAGATATTAAAAGTACTGACAGCATACTTCTAATCACAGCTATCAGGAGGCTGAGACAGGAGGATCATATATTTGATGCCAGCAATTACAGTTGAGTAATTATAGTTGTCAATATTCAGACCAGCATTAACAGGTTTGCACAGACCTGTGACAGACACTCAAATACAGTGACATAATCTTAATGGAAAATCTAAAAGGGCCACAGAAATAAAAAAGAATGAATAAATAAACTTTAAATATAGTAACTTCCTATTTTAGGTGAAAAAGTATAATCCTCACATTTGTGTCAAAAAAAACCTCAATTTTCTCAAAGAAATCTATACCTAGAAACATTATAGTTAAGCTATCCAAATACAACAAGAACCCAAAAGTGACAAGAAATACATTTTATCAGGTAAGTGTCATTGTAGATTACCAGCTGAGTTTTCCTAAGAAAACGTTACAGGGGGTATGATAATGATATTTTCAGAGTTTTAAAACTTCGACATCCATAAAAAATAATACTCTGAGTTAAGGTATACTTTGGCAAAATAATATTAATATGAATGACGTACTTAAAGAAATATGAAGAGAAAATCTTGCTATGAGATAAAATGATTCTATGGTATAATTAGAATCATATAAAGTAATAAAGTAAATATAAAAGACATTGCATCAATAGTGTTTTAAAATCTATTTTGCACATATACACATAAAAGATTTAACTACATACAAATACCAAGATACAAGCAGTAAGAAAATAGAGAAGTGGATCTGGGGCACAAAGGAGATGAGAAAGATAAAAGGAGTAGTGTAGAGGGAAATTGTCATTAAGATGTATTATATGACAAAATCTATTTTCATTAAAAATTAAAAAATCATAAGTCAACAACCATGAAACCACAGAATATTTGTTAATATTCAGTTACAATTTTTGTAGTAACATAAGGAATGGACCTGGAAAGAAAAAGGTAAAGAAGTTAAGCTTTTGAGCACTGTAAAATGTTTGTAATTTTAATCCAAAATAACTTGTTTCAAGATTATTACTGAAATTCCTTGGGCAATCACTGATAAACTAATTTCACAAACTTGTTTTGAATGCCTATTAAGGTTTTAGTATTTGTAGGATATAAAACAATACTCGATAAATTTAATGTTAAAATTGTTATAGATTTCCCTGCTTGCCTGCCTGTCACACAATCCACCCCTCCACCCCAAACAGTCCTCATGTGGAGTCCAACCTGAAACTAAAGGTAGATTGCATAGAAGAATTTTACCCAAATCTAAGAAAGAGATGGTTTTTTTCAAGGTGTATGAAGCATACAGAACATCATATAGATAGGGAAAAGAAGCTCCCTCACATCAAATAATAAAAACATTAAATGTACAACAAAAAAAGCAAGACAGAAAGATGAAGGCACATGAATGGCAGTCCTGGGACTGGAGAAATGCCTCAGTGTTTAACAGCACTTGTTTTTGGAAAATGTTCCCAGAACACACATGACAGCTTACAACAGTCTATAACTCTAATTCTACAGAATCTAACATCTTCTTCTGTCATCTATCGAGATTGGACATACATGTGGTACACATGCATAGATGCAGCAGAACATTCATATACATAAAAATAAATAATTTTAAAAATAGGATGGTTGGAGATTTAGCTCAGTGGTAGAGCGCCTGGAAGCGCAAGGTTGGGTTAGTCCCCAGCTCCAAAAAAAAAAAAAACAAAAAAAATAGGAATATCAGAATAATGCCCAAGTTTTCCATGGAAACTCTTAAAGAGAGAAACCCTAGACTGATGTATATGAATCAAAACTGGCTACAGATTCTTGCAAATGACCATTCCCAAGAAAACTATCGGTCATAGTTTAAAGGAAAGATAACTATCTAAAGAGAATTTTTTTAATTGATATTATTTACTGCGTCTCTACTCAAGGAGACAGTGATGCCTGATATGATGCCAGGACATTTAAACAGTTTCAGAGAAACTAAAAATAAGGGAATGCAGAAGTTTCCAAAGTTCCAAATACATTAATAATTAATACATTATAACTTTTACATACAATGTAGGATCTTTTTTTTTAAATTTTGTTTAATCTTTCTTTTTAACACTCCAGATTTTATCCCCCTCCCAGTTCACACTCTAACTCTTCCACATCTCATACTTCCTTCACCACCCCCTCCGTCTCCACCAGGATGCCCCTCACTCCCCAGCCCCCACCCTCCACTCCACCAGACCTCCCAACTTCCTTTGGTCTCATGTCTCTTGAGGGTTAGGTGCATGTTCCGTGATTGAACTCAGATCCAACAGTCCTCTGCTGTATATGTGTTGGGGGCCTCATAACTGGTGTATGCTGCTGGGTTGGTGGTGCAGTGTCAGAGATCTTATGGGTCCAGGGTAATTGAGACTGCTGATCCTCCTATAGAGTGGCCTTATTCATCAGCTTCTTCCAGCTTTTCCCTAATTTAACTACAGGAGTCAGCAGTTTCTGTCAATTGGATGAGTGTAAATATCATCTGACTCTTTCAGATGCTTGTTGGAGTGTTTAAAGGGCAATAATGATAACACCCTTTTTCCTGAGCACACCATACTCTCAATTAATAGTATTAGGTCTTCTCCCTGCCAAATGGGATTGAGGCATCCTCAATTGGGAAGTTCAGATTGTTAAACTTTTTGATTTCTGTGAACTGTATCCTGGGAATTCAACACATTTTTTTTTAGCTAATATTCAATTATTAGTAGGTATATGCCATGCATGTACCTACTATTTTCTAGTTCAATCCATTTTCCTTTAAAACTCAGGATGTCCTTATTCTTAATAGCTAAGTCGTATTCCATTGCATAAGTCAACCACATTTTCTTAATCCATTCTTCTATCTTGTGACATCTGGGTTGTTTGCAGCTTCTTGCTATCATAAACAAGGCTCCTATGAACATAGTGGAACACATGACCCTATGGCATGGTGGGACATGTAATGCGTTTATGCCCAAGAGTAGTAGAACTGTGGCTTTATCTTCAGGTAGATCTATTTCCAATTTTCTGAGGACTCTCAGACTGATTTCCAGAGGAGGTTGTACCAGTTTGCAATCCCACAGCAAAGAAGGAGAGTTACTCGTCTCCACATCCCACCAACATGATGATTTCACTTGAGGTTTTGATCTAGCTATTCTTATTGGAGTAAGGTGAATCTCAGGTTATTTTGATTTGTATTTCTCTGATCACTAAGGACTTTGAAAATTTCTTTAAGTACTTTTCTGCCATTTAAGATTCCTCTGTTGTGAATTTTCTGTTTAGTTCTATTTTTCATTGGGTTGTTTGTTTAGTTTTTTATTTTTTTTATTTTTGGTGGTTAGCTTTTTGAGTTCATTATGTATTTTAGATGCTAGCCTTCTTTTGGATGTGGGGTTAGTGAAGATAATTTTTCCCAATCTTTAGGTTGCCAATTTGTCCTAATGACTATGACTGTTGCCTTTGAAAATCTTTCCAGTTTCATGAGGTCCCATTTATCAATCTTGATCTTATAATATGAACTATTGGAGTTCTGTTTTGAAATTTCTCATGTGCCAAATGACTTCAAGTGCTTTTTTCCCACCTTCTCTTCTATTAGATTCTTGTATCTGGTTTTTATGTTGAGTCCTGATCTATGTTTACTTGAGCTTTTGTGCAAGAGACAATACAATCCCATTTTCATTTTTCTAAAACAAACTTCCTTTAGACCAGCATCAATATGAAGATGCATTCATTTTTTCATTGTATATTTTTTTGGCTTCTTTGTCAAACAAAATCAAGTGTCCGTAAGTTTGTGGTTTTATTTCTGGGTTTTCAATTATATTCCATTGGTTAACCCAGTCTGTCTCCCTTTACCAATATCCCAAGTTTTTTCATCACTATTGCAGTAACAAAGTTTGAGGTCAGGGAATGGTGGTTTTTCAGCGTTCTTTATTGTTAAGAATTATTTTTGCAACAATACTGATAACAACCAGCCCACCCAGAACTCCCAGGGCTTAAAACCACCAACCAAAGAATACACTTGGAGTGACCCATGGCTCCAGCTGCATATGTAGTAGAGGAAGGTCTTTTTGGGCAACAATGGGAGGAGAGGACCTTGGTCCTGTGAAGGCCAGATGCCCTAGTGTAAGGGAATGCCGGAGCAAGGAGACAGGAAGGGATGAGTGGGTGGGGAATAGTCTCATAGAAGCAGGAAGAGGGGGAATATGATAGGGGGTTTCCAGAAGAGAAACCAGGAAAGGGGATAACATTCGAAATGTAAATAATGAAAATATCTAATAAAAGAAAAGAAAGAATTAAATTCAATAATAAAAAAGAATTTTTTTTTAACATCTATGCCCTAGAGATAACCTATGACACCGCTCTCCATACACAAATCCCACCAAGAGAGAGCTGGTCTCCTAAGAGAGCTGTTAATCTTAAGGTCACAGGAGAGACTACCACTGCATGGTATTACTAAAGAGATAGGCAGTGAGATCAATGAAATAGATTTTAAGAGCCATAAGTGAACTCACACATGTATAGTCACTTGATCTTTGAAAAAGGAGCTAAAAGCATCCAGTGGAAAAAAAGACAGTATTTTCAATAAATGGTGTTGGTTCTACTGGAGGTTAGCATGTAGAAGAATGCAAATGGGTGCATTCTTATCTCCATGTACAAAGCTCAAGTCCAAGTGTGTCAATGACCTCCACATAAAGCCAAATGCACTGAAACTAATAGAAGAGAAAGTGGGGAAGAGCCTTGAACACATTGGTACTAATGAAATATTCCTGAACTGAATGCCAATGGCTTATGCTCTAAGATCAAGAGTAGACCAATGGACCCCTTAAAATTGCAAGGCTTCTGTAAGACAAGGCATTGACATTAGGAAAAAATGGCAACTAATAGATTAAGAAATGATCTTAAAAAAAAAAGATCTTTACCAATCCTATATCCAATCAATAGAGGTCTATTATGCATATATATATATATATATATATATATATATCAAGAAGTTAGACTCCAGAGAATCAAATAACCCCATTAAAAATGAGAATTCTAAAGAAGAATCTCAGCTGAGGAATATTGAAAGGCCAAGAATCACCTAAAGAAATGTTCAACAACAACAATCATCAGGGAAATGGAAATCAAAATAACCCTGAGATTACACGTCACACAGTCAGAATAGCTCTGCTCAAGTGACAGCAGATGCTGGCAAGGATGTGGAGAAAGAGCAACACTCCTTCATTATTGCTAGGATTGCAAGCTGATACAACTACTCTGGAAATCAGTCTGGAGGTTCCTCGGAAAATTGGACATAGTGATACATGAGGTCCCAGCTATATCACTACTGAACATATACCTAAAAGATGCTCCAACATATAATAAGTACACATCCTCCACTATGTTCATAGCAGCCTTGTTTATAATGGCTAGAAGCTGGAAAGAAGCCAGATGTTCTTCAAAAGAAGAATTGATATAGAGAATGTGGTACATTTGCAAAATGGCATACTATCCAGCTATTAAAAACAATGATTTCTTGAAATTCTTAGGCAAAAAAATGGAACTAGAAAATAACTTCCTGAGTGAGATAATCCAGTCACAAAAGAACACACATGGTATGTACTCAAGGTAAATGGATATTATCACAAATCTTGCTATACCCAACATACAAAACACAGACCATACAATGCTCAAGAAGAAGGTAAATTAAAGTGTGCATGTTTCAGTCCTTCTTAGCAGGGGGGACAAAATACTCATGGGAAGTAGAAAGTGGGAGAGACTTGGGAGGAAGGGAGAAGGGGGAGGGAAAAAGGGGGGCAGAATCAGGTATGGGAGGAGATGGGAAAAATACATAAGGTCAGGAATTTAACAGAGGTGTGTAGCAATGGGAGATGGGGAAATGAGGCTAGCCACAAGCAAGTCCCAGATGCCAGGAAAGCAAAAGGCTCCCAGGACCCAATGGTGATGAAAGTAGCTAAAATTCCAAACAGAAGGGAGGAAGAACCTGTTGAGACCATATCCAGAGGTTAGGCAAGACCCCTGGTAGGGGCATGGAGTCACCCATTCATCTCCAAATTTTTAACACAGAATGGCTTCTCTCTCAAGAAAATACGGAGACAAAGTGTGGAACAGAGACTGCAGGAAAAGCCATCCAGATACTTCCCCACCTGGCGATCCATCCTATTTATAGACACCAAACTCAGACACTATTGTGGATGCAAAGAATTGCTGGATGACAGGAGCCTGATATAGTTGTCTTCTGATAAGCTCTGCCAGAACCTAAGAAAAACAGAGGTAGAGGCTTGCACACAACCATTGGGCTGAGCACAGGGTCCCCAGTGGACGAGTTAGAGAAAGGACAGAAGGAGTTTAAGGGGTTTGCAACCCCATAGGGAAGAACAACAAAATTAACTAATTAGATCCCCAGAGTTCCTAAGGAATAAACCACCAATTAAAGAGGTATCCATGCCTCTTAGCAGAGGTTGGTTTGTTGAGCATCAATGGGAGGAGAGTCCCTTGGTCCGTTGAAGGTATGATGCCCCAGTGTAAGGGAATGCCAGCATGGGGAGGAAGGCTTGGGTGGGGGGTTTGTGAAGGGGAAACTGTGAAAAGGGATAAATAACATTTGAAATGTAAATGAACAAAATATCCAATAATGAAAAAGAAAAAAAAAAAGAATTGTTTTCACTACTATAGGTTTTTTGCCTTTATGGATGAATTTGAGAATGGTGATTTCTATGTCATTGAAGAATTATCTTGGGATATTGATAGGTATTTTGCATTGTAATATCACCACAAGATTATAGGGATCAGGGAATAAAATATGTTGGTTGGAATAACAATGACCTGCATAGGCACATGTGTTTGAATACTTGGTCTGGAGCTGATACAACTGTTTGGGATGGACTTGAGGAGGTATGTCTTCTAGGGGTGGATTTTGAGGGTTTCAAATGCCCAAATCATTGCAAACTTGTCAGCTAGTTGTCTCTGCCTTGTGCTTCTATAAAAGATTATCAACTTTCAGCTACTGCTCTAACAACAGGTTAGCTCTCTGTTGTCACATCTCCTGCTGGACAGGTAATGTTCTCCCTCTGAAACAATAAGTCCCATTAAATTCTTTTCTTCTTCTTTTTTTTTTTATTAACTTGAATATTTCTTATATACATTTCGAGTGTTATTCCCTTTCCCAGTTTCCGGGCAAACATCCCCCTCCCCCTCCCCTTCTTATGGGTGTTCCTCCCCATCCTCCCTCCCTGCTGCCCCCCCCAACAATCTAGTTCACTGGGGTTCAGTCTAGCAGGACCCAGGGCTTCCCCTTCCACTGGGTGCTCTTACTAGGATATTCATTGCTACCTATGAGGTCAGAGTCCAGGGTCAGTCCATGTATAGTCTTTAGGTAGTGGCTTAGTCCCTGGAAGCTCTGGTTGCTTGGCATTGTTGTACATATGGGGTCTCGAGCCCCTTCAAGCTCTTCCAGTTCTTTCTCTGATTCCTTCAACGGGGGTCCCGTTCTCAGTTCAGTAGTTTGCTGCTGGCATACGCCTCTGTGTTTGCTGTATTCTGGCTGTGTCTCTGGGAGAGATCTACATCCGCCCTGTTTGGCCTGCACTTTTTGCTTCATCCATCTTGTCTAATTGGATGGCTGTATATGCATGGGCCACATGTGGGGCAGGCCTGAATGGGTGTTCCTTCTGTGTCTGTTTTAATTTTGCCTCTCTTCCTGCCAAGGGTATTCTTGTTCCCCCTTTAAAGAAGGGAGGAAGCATTCCATTTTGATCATCCGTCTTGAGTTTCATTTGTTCTAGGCATCTAGGGTAATTCAAAAAGCATTTGGGCTAATAGCCAATTTATCAATGAGTGCATACCATGTGTTTTTCTGTGATTGAGTTACCTCACCAGATGATATTTTCCAGTTCTGACCATTTGCCTACGAATTTCATAAAGTCGTTGTTTTTGATAGCTGAGTAATATTCCATTGTGTAGATGTACCACATTTTCTGTATCCATTCCTCTGTATGTTGCCTTGAATCATGTTTCTTTGTAATAGCAATAGAAAAAGAAATAACTGGGACAAGAAAATCATTTTTGGCTCTTATTTGCTTAAAGATTTGAACTATATCATCCAATTTAATTGTCTTTTGGTACTAATGATGACAGATATGACATACTCTGATATATTTATTTTTTAAGCTTTTTAGATTATTATTATTATTATTATTATTATTATTATTTGTGTGTGATTGTCTCCACATGCATACGAACAATATGTTTGTGTATGTCTGTGTCATGGCACTTATTTGAATGTAAGAGGACAACTTGTGAGGTCTATTCTCTCTGTTCATCTTCATGTGGACTCAGGTGACCAAAATCAGGTCAACAGCCTTACATGGCAATCTTTTTACAATTGATTTATCCTTCCAACCCTACTGGGCTTATTTTTTGATAAGGTTTAAATTTATTTTTATCTTTAATGTGATTCTTTGCTTTATAATTGTAGTGTCTTTTAGTTTTAATGCAGGTGGAGCAGTTCTTATCTAGTCATGTTCATTTGAAGTTTTAAATGCTTATTGTGTTCAATTATCCCCCTTTCCCTGTAAAAGTGGGACATGTTTTTCTAATATTACATTGAATAAATTATACTTTTATACTGTATTTCAGCTCTTCTGCCCCATGGAATTTTAGATTTGGTATCTTAAGTATAACCAAGATTTCTTAAGTGTTAATCATCTATTCATAATTTTTATTTATATATCTCTGAAAATATTATTTCATTGAACTTGTAATATGCCTAAAATTCTTGTTGGCCTTGTCTACTCATGTTATTTTCTACTACACTTATTTCATTGATTGACACTTTCATTTCTACTGTTTCTTCTTGGTTCATATTCAGCCTTGCTGAAATTTTTCATTTTTGATTATGCTTCACAGTAATTTTTATACTGGAATCTAGGACAAGTAAGACACAATGATTTAGTAGCAAAGCAGTCTTCTTGATCAATTGCTGTGAGAAAGAACATTTACCTACCTCCCTTATGTCCACTAGTAAGGTACAAAGGTGAAAAAAATCTAGAGATTTGGAAAAAAAGTACTTTGAAGATATTTAGACCTAATGATATTAATATTAAGAATTAAAAATATAACATTTCAGAAATGAGAAAACAGAAAGTGGGACTAATATGGAAAGTATAAGGATTGGAAGTATGGAAAAAAACTGAAAATATATAGAATAATGGCAATCCCAAAGAGCTATTGAGGTAAGATATAAATTAAAACATGACGACAGCACAATTGCAATAAGAATTTTATACATGTGATACACATACACATAGACATATGCATATACCTATACATTCCATCTATCAACAAAAGCAGACAGCCAATTATTCTCAGCACTTTGGACAGTTATGAGTGACTGTATTAAACCATTAACTGTTCTAATAAAAATTTTCTGTGAACAAGATTGAGAGCAGGAGCAATCTGTCAATAATAGCATGAATATTGAGAAGGCACTCATTCATGAATATTGAGAAGGGAATATTGTAGATGAGGAAACACAAAGATTTATAATATAGGAAAGAATATTGTGAACTACTCAATGGAATATATATATATAGATATTAAAAAATTAGTCACTGTTTCTTGTTGTTGTGATGAATGTGAGTTCCTTGCTCCCCTGGTTCTGTTGCTGTGGTTTGTTTTCTCCAGCTTGTTCCTTGTGTGGAGAGCAACCTCCTACTCTTAGTAATTTCAACAGTTAGTCTAGTAATTCCAGTGTGAGAGTCACAGATTTCTTTCTCGTGTGATGAACGCCACATTTACCATGATGTACTTGTATTTAAGAGTGTTTTACCTACATGTATGAATATGACCAAGTGCATGTGCCTAGAGCTCATGTCTGCGGTAAAAAGCCCTAGAGGCTGAAAGTGTATATTGATCCCCTTGAACTGTAATTCCAGTGGAAGTTGTAGGGACATTGATGTCAGCTCAAGACACCCTAAGACCAAGTCCTCAGCAAAAAGATTGATTTGTCCAAGAAGGATAGAGGACAGGGATATTGGACAAAGATGGTAGATAGAGGACAAGGGAGAGTTGGAAGGGAACAAGGGAGAGGGGTGAAAAGGAACAAGAAAGCTGAGAAATGAATGTTCGTCCCATGGGACAAAGAACTGCCCTTGGATAGGGAGGAGATGAACTTGGTCCACTGGCAAATGGCAGTATATAAAGGTAAAAGTGGATCCCCCTTTTATCCCTCCAGTCCTGCCCCATGTTAATTAGGCATGTTAATTGAGGGGCTACAAAGGACCTTTTTTGTGGGAAAGGGGAGAAAAGTTTTATTTCAAAGGAAACTAGGGCCAGAACTCAGGCAGAAACCAAGAAATAGGAACTGAAGCAGAAGATAGAAGAAAATTACTAGCTTATTTAGTTTGCTTTTATATATTGCCCAGGACCACTTGCCAAGGAATGGCATTGCCCACAGTGGGGTAGGTATTTTCACATTAGTTATAATAAAATTAAAGAAATCAGAAATGAATAATTTGAAGATTAACAATGAGAGGTATGTGGGAAAGATTGGAAGAACCACATAGAAGGGGTGATTGATGTTACTATAATATAATCCCCAAAAACCCAGAAAAATAATAGGAAACATGCTCAATCAACTTTCCTACATATCTATCTCAATTGAAACTACCTATTCCTAAATTATTTTACCTTATATTAATTTGACAAAAACAACAAAACCTAGACTTTTAGCATTCTTTTCTTTTTCATTACCTATTTTTTATTTAACCTTTTGTTGCAGTCCATATTTATCCCTATTCTGGCCTACCCTCAAACTGTTCTACATCCCATACCTCCTTCCCCTGTCTCCAAGAGGATGTCTCCACCCTTACCCCCATGCCACCATATATCCCAACTCCATGGGGTTTCTAGTTTCTTGAGGTGCATCTTCTCTGACTGAGTCCAGACCAGGAAGTCCTTTGTCGTATATGTGTTAGAGGCCTCACCTCGGTTGGTGTATGCTGCCTGGTTGATGATCCAGTATCTGAGAGATACTGGGGATTCAGTTTAATTGAGACTGCTGGTCTTTTTATATAGTATCATCTTCCCTCCTCAGCTTTTCCAGGTTTTCCCTATTTTCAAACTGGTACTCAGTGACTTCTGTCCATTGGTTTCAGTGATTCGTAAATTCTTCAGCTGCTTGCGGGTATTTAGAGAACAGACATATAGGTCACCTTTTATGAGCATGCTATAGCTTAATAATAGTATTTGTGTCTTGGGGCCTCCCCACCAATGGGACATTTGATGTTAACACTTCAATACTGTGATAACTGGACCTTATTATTCAGCCTCATGAAGAAGTGGCCAAATGAGAGAATGTACCTTAGGGGATAGCTTTAGGAATGCATTCTAATGTTTTTCAGCAAAACAGATAATATTAGAGAAAGGCAAGGCCTTCTAAAGTCACATTTGCCGTGTTTATGCCATCTAGGGCTACTTCTGATGTAACCTACAAAGTGGATGAGGAGACCTGCATCCAGGTCCTCTATCTAAAAGTCCTACTATTTCTGAGGTTCTGAGAGGGTGGGTAAGGCACATCTCTCCTTCCATGTAACTTTGCTTCTGCTACATATTGTCTTCAACCTTTCTTGTCTGAGCATACCTGATATTTCTGGGAGACTGGAAGATCAGGACACTTCCTTTATTTTCCAGTTACCCCCTAGCTAGAAAGTGGCAAGTGTCTTGTGTCCCTTATATTCCTCAGACTGATATACTTGTGCAACAGCATAGCTCCAGGTTCTCTCCCTGTGCCTCATCCTCAATCATACTATTTGTACATCTTAAGGAAATATATTTCCTATGTCTTTATATATTTTATTGTGTGCTGTTAAAAATTGGGTGTTTAAGAAAAGAGCCACTCTTTCTCAGCCATTTTTGACTAGTAGTGAACATTTAATAAAGTATTTTGAGCAAAGAAATCATTCTAAGGTGAAAGCTTAATGTCCTTTCATCTCTTGTCTGTATTTTTAATACTTCTCCTCCATAAACAATGTTGCCTTTTTAAATGTTTTAAAATCCATCTAGTTTTCTCTTGGCAACACTGTTTTTATTTTATCAACCTTTATTGCCCTGGTCTACAGTTCACTTGAAAACTTTCATATTGCTTTGGTGTCTGCCACACTGCAATCTGTCAGTCTAATCTCAGCTGTTACTTTTTAATTATACATTTTCTGGTGGGTGTACATTTACCTTTTCCTTTTTACTAATTGGATATTTTTTATTTACATTTGAAATGTTATCCCTTTGCGGGTTCTGTCCACTGAAGCTCAATCATCTGTCCTTCTTCTGTTCAGGTGTGTACCCTCCCAACTATCTTCCCATTCACCTTCACTGACTCTCAGCCATGACATTTTTACTACTAGGGGTTCAACCTGTAGAGCTGAAACAAGAGCTTCTCTCCCAGAGATTGATGCCTAACAGGCTAATCTCTGTATCTGGCTAGATGGTGTAGTTCATGTGTATTTTTTGGTTTGTGAAGTAAGGCCTAGAACTTCGGTTGGTGGTGTTGTTTTATGGGGTTGAAAACCCTATGGCTCCTAATCCTTACTCTAACTGCTCCTCTGGGACCCATTCACGGTTCAATGGTTTAATTTAGCAAAATGTCGGCCTCTGTATTTGTGTGCTCGACGGAGGTCTACTTGGGACAACTATCTCAGGCTCCTGCAAACACACCTTCTTAACTTTTTGACAACAATATTATGTCTAGGTTTTGGTGGCTGCATGTATGGGCCTGAATCACAGAGTGGAACGGTCTGGATGACCTTCCTTGAGTCTCATTTCCAAATTTTTTCTCCATCTTTTCATCCTATGAATATTTTTGTTTCCCCCCTTCCTAAGAAGGACTGAAGCATCTATACTTTGGTAGTCCTTCTTCGAAGCTTCATGGGTATGTAGTATCTTTTGGGTAATCTTTAACATCCGGGTTAATATCCACTTATCAATGAATGTATAACGTGTGTATTTTTGGAATTGGATTACCTCACTCAGGATAATATTTTCTAGTTAAATTAATGTGCTTATGAATTTCATGAAGTCATTGTTTTTAATACCTGAGTAGTACTCCATTGTGTAGATGCACCACATTTTCTGTATCCATTCCTCTGTTGAAGAACATCTGGATTCCTTCCAGCATCTGGGTGTCTTTGTTATATGTTGGAGCATCTTCTGGGTATAGGTCAAGGAGTGGTATATCTGGGCCCTGAGGTAGTACTATGTCCTATTTTTCTGAAGACCCACTGGACTGATTTCTAGAGTGGTTTTACCAGCTTGCAATCATACCAAGGAGGAACGTACCTCTTTTTCCACATCCTCAACAGCAACTGTTGTCACCTGAGTTTTTGATCTTGGCCATTCTAACTGTAGTGAGGTAGAATCTCAATGTCGTTTTGATTTGAATTTCCTTGACGACTAAGGATGTTGAACATTTTTAGGGACTTCTCAACCATTCAATATTCCACAGCTGAGAATTCTTTGTTTAGCTCTGTATCCCATTTTTAATAGGGTTATTCTTTGGAGTCTAACTTCTTGATTTCTTTGTATATATTTGTATATATTGTATATATATTTTTAATTTTATATATATAATTTTAATATATATAAAAATATATTTATAAATATATATATATAAATTTATATAAATATATATATAAATTTATATAAATTTAATTTTTATATATATAAATATATTTGTATATATTGTATATATTGTATATATTGTATATATTGTATATATTGGCCCCTTTCTAATATAGGATTGGTAGAGATATTTCTTGGTTGCCATTTGTCCTCTAATTGTAGTGTCCTTTACCTTTAATATTTAGGATTTGTTGATTATTGATTCAGACATAAGATCCATTTTGTTCAAAATTTTCCCCAGTGACCATGGGTTGAAAGGCCATTCCCTACTATTTCTTCTACTACTTTGAGTGTATCTGGTCTTATGTGGAGTTCCTTGATCCACTTGAACTTGAGCTTTGTACAGGTCAATAAGAATGGATCAATTTGCATTCTTCTACATGCCGACCTTCAATTGAACCAGCACCATTTGTTGAAAACACTGTTTCCCACTGGACAGCTTTAGCTCCTTTGTCAAAGATCAAGTGACACTAGCTAAGTGGGTTCATTTCTTGGTCTTCATTTCTCCATTGATCTACTGGCCTATCCCTGTACCAATACCATAAAGTTTCTTTTTATTTTGTTTCTTGTTTTTTTTTGTTTGTTTTTTCACTATTGCTCTGAAACACAGCTTAAGGTCAGGGATGGTGATTCCCCAGATGTTCTTTTATTGTTGAGAATAGTTTCCACTATCCTGGGTTTTTGTTATTCTAAATGAATTTGCCAATTGCTCCACCTAATTGTATGATGAATTGAGTTGGAATTATGATGGGGATTGCATTGAATTTGTAGATTGTTTTGGGCAAAATGACCTTTTTTTATAATATTTATTCTTCCAATCCATGGGAGATTTTTCCATCTTCTGATATCTTCTTCAATTTCTTTCTCGAGACTTGAATTTCTTGTCATATGGATATTTCACTTCCTTTGTTAGAGCCAACACCAAGGTATTTTATGGAATTTGGGACTATTATGAAGGGTGTCATTTCCCAATTTCTTTCTCAGCCTGTTTATTCTTTGAGTAGAAGAAGGCTACTGCTATATCTGAGATAATGTTATATCCAGCTACTTTGTTGAAGTTGTTTATCAGGCTCAGTAGTTCTCTGGTGGAACTTTTAGGGTAACTTATGTATCCTATCATATCATGTGTAAATAGTGATATTTTTGCCTTCTTCCTATCCAATTTGGTACCATTTTGACCTCTTTGTCATCTGATTGCTCTGGATAGACTTCTAGTACCATACTGAATAAGTAGGACACAGTAGACAGCCTTTTATTTAGTGCCTGATTTTAATGGGATTGCTTCAAGTTTCTCTCTACTTAGTTAGATGTTGGCAAATGCTTTGCTCTATATTGCTTTAACTATGTTTAGGTATGGGCCTTGAATTTCTCATCTTTCCAAGACTTCTCACATGAAGGGGTGTTGAATTTAATTAAATGCTTTCTCAGCACCTAATAAGATGATCATGTGGTTTTTTTTTTTTTTTGAGTTTGTTTATTTAGTGGATTACTTTGATGGATTTCTGTGTATTGAACCATCTCTTCATTCCTGGGTGAAGCCTATTTGATCACAATGGATTATCTTTTTGATGTGTTCTTGTATTAAGTTTCTGAAAATTTTATTGAGTATTTTTGTCTCAATATTCTTAAGGGAAATTTGTCTGAAGTTCTATTTCTTTGTTGGCTCTTTGTGTGGTTTAGGTATAAGCACATTTGTGGCTTCATAGAAGAAATTGGGGAGTCTTCCTTCTGTTTCTATTTTGTGGATTAGTTTGGACAGTATTGATACTAGGTCTTTATGAATGTCTGAGAGAGTTCTCCAATAAATCCATTTGGTTCTGATCTTTTTTTGGTTGGAAGAGTTTTTATAATTGCTTCTATTTCTTTAGGATTTATGGCATTGTTTGCATGGTTTATCTGATCCTGATTTAACTTTGGTAACTGGTATCTGTCTAAAAAATTGTCCATTCTATTCAGATTTTCCAGTTTTGATGAATATAGACTTTGGCAGTAGGAGTTGATTCTTTTTTTAATTTCCTCAGAGTCTGTTGTTATTTCTCCCATTTCATTTCTGATTTTGTTAATTTGGATACTTTCTGTGTGACCTCACATTAGTCTGGCTAAGGGTTTGTTTCCTCGTTGATTTTCTCAATGAACCATCTCCTGCTTTTTGTTGATTATTTTTGTATAGTTTTTTTTCTTTCTGTTTGGTTGATTTCAGCCCCTGAATTTGATTATTTTCTGCCATCTATGCCTTTTTGGTGTATTTTCTACTTTTTGTTATAGAGCTTTTACATCTGATGTCAAGCTGCTATTGTGTGCTCTCTTCAGTTTCTTTTTGGAGTCACTCAGAGCTATGAGTTTTCCTCTTAGCACTGCTTTCATTGTGTCACATAAGTTTGGATATATTTTCCTTCGTTTCCATTAAATTCTAAAAAGTCTTTAATTTCTATATTTCCTCCTTGACCAAGTTAACATTGAGTAAAGTTTTGTTCAGCCTCCCCGTATATGTGGGCTTTCTGTTGTTATTTTTTGTTCTTGAAAATCAGCCTTAGTCCGTGGTGATCTGATAAGATGCAAGGGATTATTTCAATCTTCTTATATATGTTGAGGCCTGTTTTGTGACTGATAATATGGTCATTTTGAAGAAAGTATAATGAGGTGTTGAGAAGAAGTTATATTCTTTTGTTTTAGGATGAAATGTTCTATAGATATCTGTTAATTCTACTTGGTTCATAACTTCTGTTAGTTTATCTGTCTCTGGTTGCTTTTTTTTTTTTCTTTTTTTTTTTTTTTTTTTTTTGGGGCTGGGGACCGCACCCAGGACCTTGCGCTTCCTAGGTAAGCGCTCTACCACTGAGCCAAATCCCCAACCCCAGTTTATCTGTCTCTGTTTAGTTTCTGCTTCTATGATCTGCCCATTGATGAAAGTGTGGTATTGATGTCTCCCACATCAATTATTGTTGTGTAAGACACAATGTGTGCTTTGATCTTTAGTAAGGTTCCTTTTATGAATATAGGTGCCATTGCATTTGGAGCACAGATACTCAGGATTGAGAGTTTATCATGGTGGAGTTTTCCTTTGATAAATATGAAATATCCTTTTCCTTATCTTTTTTGATAACTTTTGATTGAAAGTCGATTTTATTCAATATTAGAATGGCTACTCCAGCTTCTTTCATGGGACCATTTTCCAGCCTTTTACTCTGAGGTAATGTCTGTTTTTGTCACTGGTGCGTTTCCTCTATGCAGCAAAATGGGGAGTGTTCTTTATCTATCATCTGTTAGCGTATGTGTTTTTATTGGGGAATTGATTCAATTGATGTTAAGAGATATTAAGGAATAGTGATTGTTTTTTCCTGTTACTTTTGTTGTTAGAGTTTGCATGGCTCTCCTCTTTTGGGTTTGTTGCAAGACGATTACTGTCTTGCCTTTTCTAGGGTGTGGTTTCCCTCTTCTTTTGGAGTTTTCCACCTATTATTCTTTGTATGGCTGGATTTGAGCCTTATATTTTCACTGGGCATTTGTTAACTATTTATATTAATCTTAAAGCATTACTATGTAAATATAGTGCTCATAATTTATTTGGATTTTTTCTCTGTTTATGCTTCATCTGTGATTCCTCTATTTCTTGTTATCTTTTATACTCCTGACTTCATTGTCCTGATTTATAGTTTTATTTCCATGACTTCATGCTGTGATGTTGCTGTTTAGTAATGAGCTGCAACTTGATCTTCCTACTTAACTTTGAACTGAACAATTGTGTATTCCATATTTAGCTACTCCAATCTGTTATTTTTAATTGTTTATACAGAATTTTTCAAACTTCATACCACATCTTCTTGCCTAAATCCCAAATAATCAGATAGTTCTCTACGTTTTAGACAATTATTCTTACTCTTCACTGAAAAGCTGCTTCTGGTTATTGAAACACTGCAGCCTGATTATAACAGAATAGGAGAAATTCCTTAGGGATGAAAGTTGAAAGCAGTACACTGGTTTATTGCCCTTGTACCCAGTATCGGAGGACGTACAAATGGTTTTACTGAAATATACAAAATAAATTTATAGACATTGGCAATTACATCAGTAATTATATGTATAAGTATATACTCTCATATATATGTCCTATGTATGACAACAGAAGCCAGTAGATGTTAGTTATTTTCTTCAGGTGATGTCTCTGAATTTATTGCTGAGGAACATTTTTCCTGTCACCATTTATTGATGAAAACAAACCACTGTCTTAGGAGTTGCAACAAGCCACTTCTCCATACCTTCAGATTTTCCAGTTTTGTTGAATATAGGCTTTTGTAGTAGGATCTGACGATTTTTGAATTTTCTCAGATTCTGTTGTTATGTCTCCCTTTTCATTTCTGATTTTGTTAATTTGCATATACTCTCTGTGCCCTCTGCTTAGTCTGGCTAAGGGTTTATCTATCTTGTTCATATTCTCAAAGAACCTGCTCCTAGTTTGTTGATTCTTTGTATAGCCATCTTTGTTTCTACTTGATTAATTTCAGCTCTCTCAAATTTCTTTTTGGAGGCACTCAGAGATATAAGTTTTCCTCTTAATACTGCTTTCATTGTGTCTCATAAGTTTGGGTATGTTTTGCTTCATTTTAATTAAATTCTAAAAAGTCTTCAATTTCTTTCTTTATTTCTTCCTTGACCAAGTTATCATTGAATAGAGCATTGATAAACTTCCATTTATATGTGAGTACCATGTCACCTGTCTATGCTCCTTTAGCATTTGACAAATGGGATTGCAGAGTCTGCTTCTATAAATGTGTCCTTGATAGGTTGCTGAAGACATAGATATAAGGAACTATAGTTAAAATGCACATAAAATTCTTCACCTGATTTCACCTGAGACACCTTTATCCTATATTTCTCAAGCTACAGATTGGCTCTAAAGGAAAGGTTCAGGATGTTCCCTGCAAGTCTCTCTGTTAACTTTTTTTTAGATTTGATGCTCATCTACTCAGTTGTACATTCTGTGGGTTTTCCTGTGATTTAGGCTGCTGTAGAAAACCTGTTACAAGGACTAAGTATATAATTTGTGCTGTACCCATGTATAGACTCTCATATAGATTATGTAGAGTGTAGGGAATAAGGGTAAGATTCATTGTAGAGTGTCCTCATTTGGAATTTACCAAGCAAAGTCAGACAAGTGTGGATATTCCTAGAACTCTAGTAGAGTTACTAACTTTCAAGCAACATCTGAAAAACCAGAGAAAGCAATCTCAACATATGAAAACTTTCATAGTGGAATTACTGTTCAAACCATTGAGATAATGCTACCTGGAACCTTTTGGAGCCAACTCTACACTGAAAATGTTCAAACAGTAGATCATAAAAATCTACATAAAACACACACTAAAATTTAATAGTTTTTATCCTGCTGTAGTTTAGAATTTTTTCCAAGACCTACTATCTTGTCACATTTTTCCTACTTTGAGTAGGGATACTTATATTATGCTTTATCCATCAGTATATATTGAAAACATGACTTGTTTTATTTTATAGGTATCATTTAGAAGAGGGTTAGTCTTACAATACTTTGTACTTTGAATTTTACCCATATTTGAGTTAACTGATATTAGCTGAGATGATCTTAAAATTAGTTAATATTTGGAGACTTGTGAGAAGCTGTAAACAGATGTTATCTATGAGAAAAAAACATGTACTTTGAGGAACAAAGGGATAATGTAGTAGTCATATGTTGAGAAGAACAAAGTATTTGGCCAAAGAGGAAATGAAATAGAAAATAATGGGAAGAATCTGATTAAAGAATATATAATATATATACATATGTATATAATTATGAACTTATGAAACAATAAATTTATTTTTGGAAAAGAAAAATGTGACCTTAATATAATCATAATAATAAGTGGGAGATATATCAATATATTGTGAGGTTTCATCTTCATAAATTGCCTAAGTACTTTTATAAAATACAACTAAGTATTCATATTTGAAAGAGAGTGAGTCCTTACCTTTTATCACTAAGGTACCTTATTCTCTAACTATGTTTTGGGAATGATGAGTGATAAATGCATGTTGTTTTAAAATTGACCAATGTACAATATTTTGGACTTAGTGGAGTAAGATACAGATACATTTCAAAGCATATATCAGTGTTTGTTGAATTTCCATAGTATCTCTTTGTTTTTATACCTGAAAATGCCCAAAACCAAACTCTCTGGATTTTTGGATTACTGACTTTTCATTTCTTATCTGATTCTTTCACATTCTCTCTGTAACTGGTGCTAAATGAGCCTTTGCTTATATTTGTTTGAAGAAAGTGGCCTCCATATTTTGAATAAACTTTCTGTTTTCATAATGATTTCAAACATACTATATATCAGAAGGAACATAAATTAGAGCTCTGATAACAAATGAAAAGCTTTCATTTTACCTGTCTTGACCTTTCAGCTTCTGTACTTCTGATTTCCATTCACATGAATTCTATTGCAAAAATCTCCAACTTGCTAAAGAAACATAGGTGGCATGAACTCCTTCAGTTTTTCTTGAATTTTAATGTTTGGTGTTGTGAATTAAAGACAAATGTCCAAGGTATGCCAGCAAATACAGAATATGGTTTGTTTTTAATTATTTATATTGTCATTTTTATTTTTTGTTATTTATCTTTTATTGTTGAATATAAGAACAATTTATGTAAATATATACATTGAAATGATATTATAATAATTTTGTATATTCATTAACCCAATACATAAAATGCTAGAAACTTACATATCATAAACACAATTGTAATATTGCAATAATAAATGATGTCCATGGCTTGTGCTCAAAATGTCTGATTTTATTCTGATACCTATAGCATTTTAACTCATGTTTTTTTATTCTAAGGTTCTTTCAGGATACTGTACCACATTTAGTTGCTTGTTTTTCTTAGTTTAGTGTGATTTGTGTTACTTAGATTTTTCTTTTTTTACTTGTTTTTCATAGTTTTGAACCTTTGGAAGAATACTGATTAGATATTTTGTGAAATGAATTCATATGATGTTTTATCCTGACCGTGCTCATAGTACAAGAATTTGTGATAAATGGAAAAAGGTTAGATGCTTCTTTTACATCAGTGGGTGTCAGGATGTACATGCCGGCATCAATATTAAAGTATTTACAGGCTATATAGTTTCATGGTCAAGCACTGGGATCAGAATAATTTAGCATAACATCTACATTGATGGATTTATATGTCTGATCACACATTTAAATAAAGAAGCTTTGTTGATATATCAAGCTTTACAACAACGATTCATATAACAACTTTCTCTGATAGTTAGACTTCATCAGTGTCTAATCAGCAACATATTCCTGAATTGTTAAATCAAGTATATTATAAATATAAATGAAGTAATTTCCAAATCTCTAATATATATTTATATGAAAGAATCTTAACAACCAGTCTATACTGCTTACATAATATTTTCATCATTTACTTTAAGATATCCCATTAAAATAGTGTTGTCTTTAGAATACTCAGGGCTAAATGGGATTTCTACACTAGTTCTTCCCAGTTCTGACTCAGGAATCACATGTAAGATGAAGCAGAAATAATGTAAGATCCAAAGGGGATGAATGACACTAAAAACAAGATCCTCTAGATCAACATGATAGAGACACATAAAAGATAACACATATCGTACACTATGTTCATGGTCCACCAGAAGGGGGGCCATATAGCTGAAAGGAGAAGTGTATACTTCCCCATCCCTAAACCAGAAATGAGTTTCAATTGGCAACCATTTGAAAATGAAAAATTAGTTATCTCCAAGGAGCTCTCACTGAGGAAGCAAACTACTCTATTTTCTGGCCAGAGAAAATTCATTTAATATATTTGAGAAGACAATAAAGAAAATCCCTTCGTTCTCCATTTCTCATGTCCAGCATAGGTAGATGATGTTGTTTGTGAACCTATTTTTCTGATTAGCAAATTGCTGGGTGTGCTGTCCTTAGTTTTCTAGCAGGTAATGTTCAGGGCATGCTTTGGTTAACATGTTCTTTACACATTAATGGAGGCAACAGGGAGTGAATGAGAACTTATGCAAATATAAAAGCACACAGTTTAGCTAAAAATATTCAAGACTTCCAGTAATACAAAACAAATATCACAGATACTCACAGGGGATCACGAAAAGGTAAATTTTCAGTAGCATATGCCGTTAAACCCAGTAAAGTAAATATAATGTTCTTATTAAGCTAGAACAGTTTAAACATGAAGCATGAAACAATTAGATTGGTCTGTAGTACATTATCATTAAAAACAGTCATTGTCTGTATTGCTGAGTGAATTAGTTAAATGGCTGCTGACCTGCTTTCCCATGTATTCAGAAGAAAAACCGGATTACTTTTGTTTTCCTAAGGATTATATCTAGTATGTTGGCCTGTGTGTACCAACCCTGAACTCTGAATGAAATTATGCCAACAATTTATTAGACTGTCTTCGTGGATTCATGTCGTTGACTAGAGAGTGTCTACTCCTTCAAAATATCTCTTACAGCTTTTGTTTTCATTAAAAACAAAGTAATCGTTAGCATTTTCTTCCAGGTATCATCAAACCTTAGACACAAAAGAAGTAGACCAGAAATATGTCTTATATTTGTTTAACGGAACACAAGATCATTTTCATTAGAAAACTAATGCAAATGCACAAAGAATGCCCAAGCCCTTTAATGTGTTATTTAGCAGAGATACTTGATCTTTTTGTTCACAATTTCTAAAGATGATCATTTTCGTGTGTGTGTGTGTGTGTGTGTGTGTGTGTGTGTGTGTGTGTGCGCGCGCGCGCATGTGCGCATTAGTTACAATTGAAATTTAACAAATAACCTGAGAACAATTCTTTTTGATCCAGAGTTATAAATGTATGATTTCAAGTCAAGTTATAATAAAACATGCAATGACTATATGTTGTGATGTATGCATTTTTTCAGGGCGACAGATAGATAGAATTTAGAGGAATTTATAACCATACTTAACAAATTTCCATTAAAAGCAGTTTACCTAAAGAGATGTAAATAGTTTTGTTTTATTTTATATGTTGAAAAAATAATATATCAGAAACCATAATTATGACATATTATGTGAGAAAAATGTATTTTCAATAGAAGAAGCATATGATAAAATAAGTTTTAAAAATACAACACACCTACTGTTCTCTAGTTTTAATTCAGGGTTTGATTCTACTTTTTTCAAAAATATTGTGTCATAAAATATAATCATTAGATTGTTTTGACTGAGTCTTCCTGATGTTCTAAATATCTCTAACATGTTGATTAACTTTGTTGTTTTTGTTGTTCCTGTGGACTTTGCTAAATTCACTGAGTTAGGCATTCAACATGTCAATACCCTATAGGAGAGACACTTCATTTAATGCATTCATTTTAAATTCCTGAAGAATTATTATTGTTATCTGTAATCACATGGTTCTTGTAATTAGGGACTTTCAGTTTATTTAATGATTACAAACAAGACCTAACACTAAACAAATGTCAAGTAACATTAGAATAGGCCATTGCTTCTATATAACGCATCATTATTTTCAGTTTTCAGGATGTTCTTCATTCTATTAACTTTTTAGTAATACACAAAGAACTATAGGTAAGTGTGGAAAGCTGAGAGTGGAAGAAATTGTGTTCCCCAAAGAAAAGCACACCAATTACCCAATAACAAAGAGTCAACCCTGTATGAATATAGATAGCATTTAAATAGACTATGTAGCTTGTATTTTTTTTATCTTTTGGTGTGGTAGTGTGTGTGTGTGAGTGTGTGTGTGTTTGTATGTGTTTGCGTGTGTACATGTGTATGTATAACTACAATTATTTTAAAAAGCTTTTATAAATTTGAAAGAGAACAAGAAGGTATGGTATGTGGGTTTGTTTACAAGGAGTAAAAAGAAGGGAGAAAATGGTGAACTAATAATCTCACAAGGTAAAAGAAATAATTAAAATTAGGGTATTTTTTGTGACTTAGTTTTATTATTGAGTTTTTAGTTAGACATATTTTATTTTTATATTTTTAATATTTGAAAATATTATTATGTCACTTCCTTGTTTCCCTTTTCTCCACCATATTCCATGAGTCCTCCCCTGCTCAGTCTCTCTCAAATTCATGGTGTCTATTTTCATTAATTATTACATATGTATGCCCAGTCCCAACTGATATAGTAGCATCATGATGACTCTACCTAAAGCTCAGGTATCATTGTAGAAGGCAATATAATGGCTCAAATGTAGCTAGGTAATAAGAATATTTCATGTCCTGGACTTTAAATTTAAAGATAACTTATCTCCCCAAATATTTATCATTTTATCATTTTCTTCAGCTAAAATTTTCAGTCATTCTTTTAGTTTTGCCAAATGTACAGCACACTATTGTTATAAATAACCATATTACAGTATAATATATTGGTATTTCTCTCTTTTAAGTAACTATAATTTCGACTTATTGACCATTCTTTTCCCATCTCCTTTACTGTCCTTCTAAATTTCAGCCTCTGATAGCCAACATTACAAATTCAACAGCCATGTAATAATTATGTGGATTTCACCTATAAGTCAAACCATATATATTTTCTATTTCTGTACCTTGTATAAGTATATGTATTCTTCCATGTTGTTGCAAATAAGAGGGTTTCACTCTCTTAATCACTGTGTAGCAGTGTACTGTCTCAATGACTATTCTTATACATTCACCAGACTTAATTGTTCATAGAGTTTAATCTATCTTGAAAAAATATGCCATGAATGTGAAACCTGCAATTTTATTTAATTTTATTTTTTGTATGTAGGATCTTATATCTTCTCTTTCATTTTTTAAATTTTAGTTTGGTTTTATTTATTATGGCCAATGTCCAAATTTGATGATAATAGAAAAGAGAGAAATTTTCCTACTTTGCCAAAGCATACACCAAGTATGTGTTTTTTGTCTCATCAATAAGTCATAGTTACTTGCATATTGTAAGGGCAATCTTTATTAAATTGAATAATTCCTCCTGTACGCTTTCTTTTGTGAACACTTTTCTGGTTGTTACATATCTTGAAATGATTTATATGTCTACTTTGGTGAAAATATGCTATTGCTTAACTTCTTAATAAATATGTAAATATTATAAGCATCTATTTTTAAATACTGCACACATTTAACTTGTCAAAATTGAACTTATTTTATTTTTTAAAATTATAATTCCTGATATTTCTGTTGAGAGTCAATTATTTTCATTCATTTTCGTGATATAATTTAGATCTCTAATTTAGAAGTTAGTGTTCTCATAAAAACTAATGATCACACTTGTTAAAACATATAGATGATGGTTATTATAGTTTCAAGGAGGCATGACTCCCATAATTTCATGTGTTTGAAAATATGATACCCAGCTGGTGAAGATGGTTTGGGAACTTTGGGGACATGTGGACTAGATGGCAGGTGTAGTATTTTTGAGATTTGGCTTAAGAATTTTGTCTGATCTTTCTGCCCAAGCTCTGTTTCCAGATAGCCATAGTAATCTAATCAGCTGCTACCCTGAATTTCCAATTGCTGAGATGTTGCACCTACCATGAATTCCCCATATTGATTAACTGTAACCTCTAAAATTATGAGCTGTACTTAATCTTCCTCTCTTACAATTCATTTTCCAAAGATTTCAACACAGCAACAAAAAGTAACTAAATAGAACTTGTATTTCTTCCTAAAATGGTTGGCAAAATTCATCAGTAAAAACCATCTAAGATTGAAACACCCTTCAAACAAAATTTTGAATTGTAAGTTCAATTTCATATATAGATAGATGTATATTAAAGTGTATCTTCCCGAGTGAGTCTTAACAGTTTGTCAATAATATGCAATGTCTCTAATTTTCAGTAAGTTATACAGAATATGGCATTTGACTTTCTTACCTGGAAGTGCACGCAGCTGATGAAATTTCAGCAACTACGACTGTGGAGGACAGAGATGATAGCTTTATACAGCAGGCAAATAATAATAGCAAACTTTCCCCTAAATTCTGTGGGGTGGAGAGAGTAGAGAAACTTACAGCATTTTTTTCTGGGATAAGAATTAGTTGGAGCGGCTGGAGAGATAGCTCAGAGGTTAAGAACACAGATTGCTTTTACTAGACATCCTAAGTTAAATTCCCAGGAACCACACGGTGGCTCATAACCATTTGCAACGGGATCAGATGCCCTCTTCTGGTGTGTCTGAAGACAGCTACACTTTACTCATATACATAAATAAATCTATAAAAAAGTAGCTGGAAACAAAATGAAATCATACATTTGTTTAAGATACTACCATGAAATTCTGTCATCAGTCTTGCTTTTGTAATAAGAAAAAATATGATTAATCAGCAAGGTGATGAAGAAGATATAATAATCACGAGAAAGTCTGATTAGTAAGGATTTTGCTCAAGACAACACTACTAGTATACATTGATTGGGAGTGGGTAGATTGTGTTCTTAATAGACAGACTATAAAAGAGGCATAGAAAATAAGAAGAAACTGTTCTAAATAAAGGAATTATATTGATGCTCGGATTAAACCATAATTATGTGTAGTTACCTGATAGAAGAATAAAAAAAAATCTTCTTGAAAGTGGTCATCGAGGTCAGGAAAATACTGAATAAACGATTTGAGGACTGAAAAGTACGTAAATTTCCAAAAAAAAAAAAGTTCAAAATTTCCCTAAAGTTCAAGCATCAGTTTATCATATATAAATGAGCTGAACACTTTTTCATTCAATATTTTTGTAAAGAGAACACAATAAAAGGAGGTAACTTACAAGATAATTGGAATATCATCAAGCAATTCAATATACATATTATAGGTTCCCTTTAAAGAAAAGAGATTAGAAAGGCAATGGGCTTACTCAAATTATAATGAGCAAAATCTTCTGATGCCTTGGGATAGAAATGATTATCATGTTCAAGGGGACCAAAAGAACTTCCATGTAAAGAATTTAAAGAAACTCACCATGAGAGATAGTATAGTGCTCACCATTTCAAAAATCAAAGACAAATAGAGTTTTGAAAGCAAAAGAAGCGCAAACCATTTAAAGCATAAGAAGGAAGAACAAAGTGTAGATGGCAATGCTACATAGGAAGAACAAAATAACTAGAATAGGGGAATGAAGTAATTAGCAATGGAGAGAGGAGGATGGATGGAAAAAGTGGGGAAAACCTTGGAACAGGTGACCCAAGAGAGATGGGAGAGAAGTACAGAGAATCAAAGAAAGAAAATTGAATAGAAACCGCATGGTAGGTGATGGAGACTGGGGTGAACTACTAGAGGTCAGACTCAGAAACAAGAGGTCCAGAGGTCAATGGTGATGACTTGCAGCCAAAATACCCAAAAAGCGGAGTAGCCTATAGAGACCACCTCCCCTAGTAGATATGCTTGGCTCCTAATTGGGGGATGGGGCAAATAGTAGCTCAAAACTTTAATCCAGAAATGTCCAAAGGAAAGGGCAGAACAAAAATACTAGATTAGAGACTGAAGGAAAGGCCATCAAGAGACCACCTCATCTAGGGATCCATCCCATCCAAACCCAGTCGTTATTGCGGATAACAAGCTGATGCCAAGAAGTGCTGGCTACCAGGAGCATGGTGTGGCTGTTCCATGTGAGGTTCTACTAGCAGTTGATGAATGCAGATGCAGATACTCACAGCTAAACATTGGACTCAGCCTGGGGATCCTAAGAGCTAAGGAAAGTACTGAAGTAACTGAAGGGGATTGCAACCCCATAGTATGAACAATGTCACCTAGCACAGACATCCCAGAGTTCTCAGGAACTAAATTACTAATCAAAGAATATACATGGAGGGAGCTATGACTCCAGATACATACATAGCAGAGGCTGGCCGTATCTGACATCAATGGGAGGGCAGGAAGTCTTGATGCCCAAGCATAAGGGGATGATAGGGGTGAGTGAGGGGTGGGTGGGTGGAGGAGCACACCCATCGAGAAAAAAGGGAGAGGAGAGAGGGGGCATGGGCTGGGAGTTTGTGGAGGGGTAACCAGGAAGACATGTAACATTTGCAATAAAAATGAATAAAATGATCAGTACTAAAAATGATTTCTTTTTTCCAATGTATGTTTTTCAGTTCTTTGTCAAACATCATGTGTAGATAAATGTGTGGGCTTATGTCTAGATCTTCAATTCTATTATATTGATTGACTTGTCTGTCTGTCTGTCTGTCTCTCTCTCTCTCCTCCTCTCTTCTCTGTATATATATATTCTTTTTATTTTTTAAATTGTTTTTATTATCCTGGATATTTTGTTTTCCAAATGAAATTATGCGTATTTCTCTTTCCATTTCTGTAAAGAACAGTGTTGAAATCTTGATGGGGACTGTGATGATCCCATTGATTGCTTTTGGTAGGATGGCCATTTTTATTATGTTAATCCTACCAATCAATGAGCATGGGAGATCTCTCCATTTTCTATGGTCTTTTTTGATTTCTTTATTCATTGATTTGATGTTCTTGTCATACAGATATTTCACTTGCTTTGCAAGAGATACCCCATGATATTTTACTTTCTTTTCCCATTTTTCTTTCTCAGCCTGTTTATCATTCGTATAAAGAAAGGATATTGATTTATTTTAGTTAATTTTATATCCAACTGTATTGCTGAAGTTGTTTATCAGATGTAGAAGTTCTCAGGTAGGTTGTGTGTGTGTGTGTGTGTGTGTGTGTGTGTGTGTGTGTGGTCGCTTATGTAAATTGTCATATCATTTGCAAATAGTGATACCTTGACTTCTTCTTTTTCAATTTGCATCCCCTAATCTCTTTTGTTCTCTCTCTTTGATTTAGCTAGAATTTCAAGTGTCTCTATTAAATAGAAAAGGAGAGAGTGGTCAGCCTTATATTGTCCCTGATTTTAGTGGGACTGCTTCAAGTATTAAACCACTAAATTTGATATTGACTTATGGTTTGCTATATATTGCTTTTACTATGTTTAGGTATGGGCCTTGAACTCCTGAACTTTCCAAGGCTTTATGTTAAAATAAAGGGCTGTTGAGTTTTGTCAAATGCTATCTCACCATCTAATGAGATGATTATGTGATTTTTTTCCTCTAAGTTGGTTTTTATAGTGGATTACACTAATGGATTTTTGCATATTGACCTATTCCTGCATCCCTGAGATGAAGCCTACTTGATTTGGTGAATTATTATTTTGATGTCTTTTTCAATTTGGTTTGCGAGAACTTTATTGAGTATTTTTGCTTCAATATACATTCTCGAAATTGGTCTAACGTTCTCTTTCTTCATTTGTTTTGTTATGTGGTTTAGTTGTTAGAGTAACCATGGTTTCTTAGAATGAATTAGTCAGTGTTCCTTCTGTTTCCATTGTATGGAATAGTTTGAGGACTTTTGGCCTTAAAAGATATACTTTAAATTCACGAACAAATCCAAATGTCCCTTTGTTATGTCTTTCCCTTTAGAAGTAAATGAACAAAAAGTTATTTTCTATGGAAAAATGAAGCTGTTTCAGACTTGTATACTTATATTTTGCTATATAAAATTCAAGTTAAAAACAATTACAAGACAAGCAACGAATTTATATTGTGAAATAGGAAGTAATTTATTAGAACTATGTAGCAAACACATACATGCACACATATACACACTTGGATGTATAACTTAATACTTTTACTAATACATTGAATAAAGGTTTTCCAATTACCTTCTGAACATATTTATGTAAAACTAGAATCCAGGAGCAGAACCTGTTTAATTGAAAATAATGGAAATAGCAACAGAAAAACAAAGAAATTTCAAAATGTGACTGTGAAACTTTTTATAATTCAATGAAGAAATTTTTAAAAGTACTTTTACTATATTCTTGAAAAAAATAATACAAAGCAACAAAAAATTAGCAAAAATGGAAAATTGTTATCTTCTGGACAGTTTTCTCCCACAAAGACATATATCAATATATATTAACTATACACAAGAAGTTGAACAAAATTAACCATCTCAGAAATTGGAAGATAATAAATACTACAAATGAAAATTAATAAAATAGAAGCAAACATCAAAAGAAAATAAAAAATAATAACTAAATATTTTGAAATAAATCTCACATTGAATATTTTAAAGGAGTAAATAAAGTCATAAATAAAAAACAAGTCATTATTACTGATGCCAGAGGAAAAAAAGAACATTAAAAGAAAGATAAGGCCAAGCATAGGCACTCACTTCTATAATTCCAACATTCAGGTGGCTGAGTCAAGCAATTTGCTTTGAGTTCCATGCCAGCCTACTTAATATAGTGAGTTCTAATCTAACCTTGTTATGAAGTGACATACTGTCTCAGAAACAAAATATGAAAATAAAGTAAAACCTAAAATAATGAACATTTACATGGTGGGAAATAAGATAAACTAGAAGGAATGGATGAATTCTTAAAGTATATAACTTGCAAAGACAGAATATCATAAAGAGATTGTTTCTGTTTTTGTGTTTTCCTTCTTCCCGAGAGGTAGACCCTCAACACATATACAAGGAACAGCACTAAATTTCCTGAGATAGTTTCACTTATATATTCATATTCATACATACACACGCATGCATGTGTACATCATATGAATTTGCATATGTATGAAGCAATTAAAGAAGTAATAAATATGGAGGGTAAGATGTCAAATTGGAGTACATATGAACTCTTGGATGGAGAGGGTAGAATGGAAATATTGTAAATACTGTAATTATGTATAACATTTTCAATAAACATGTACTGACCAGACCTTCCATACATCTAGTTTTCCCTCACCTATGGATCAAAAGTAAATAGATTCTTGTATTATGTAAAGTTTTCGTTGGAACAGCAAATGTTACAAATACCGAAACTAATTACATCTGTCTCTATATTCCTGGCATTCGTTTCTTGGAGTAGAATTCATTATATATGAATGACTGTGCTAATGAGCAAAATTAGTTAATTAATTATTTTTTACAACTTGAATTTTTATATACATTTCGAGGTTATCCCTTCCCCTCCCTCTTATATGGGTGTTCCCTCCCACCTCCCCCCAGGCATTGCCGCCCCCGCTTACAGTCCAGTTCATTGGGGGTTCAGTTTGCAGGACCTAGGGCTTCCCTTCCACTGGTGCTCTTACTAGGATATTCATTGCTACCTATGAGGCCAGAGTTCAGGGTCAGTCCAAGTGTATAGTTCAGGTGGCTTAGTGTCCCTGGAAGCCTGGTTGCTTGGCATTGTTGCACATATGAGTGTCTCCAGCCCTTGTTCTAGGTATCTAGGGTAATTCAAGCATTTTTCTGCACTAATAGCCATTTGGGGCTTATCAATGAGTACATACTATGTATGTCTTTTCTGTGATTAAGTTAGCTCCACCAGATGATATTTTCCAGTTCCAAACCATTTGCCTACTAATTTCATAAAGTCATTGTTTTTGATAGCTGAGTAATATTCCATTGTGTAGATGTACCACATTTTCTGTATCCATTCCTCTGTTGAAGGGCATCTGGGTTCTTTCCAGCTTCTGGCTATTATAAATAAGGCTGCAATGAACATAGTGGAGCACGTGTCTTTTTTATATGTTGGGGCATCTTTTGGGTATATGCCCAAGAGAGGTAGCTGGATCCTCAGGCAGTTCAATGTCCAATTTTCTGAGGAACCTCCAGACTGATTTCCAGAATGGTTGTACCAGTCTGCAACCCCACCAACAATGGAGGAGTGTTCTTTTCCCATCCTCGCCAGCATTTGCTGTCACCTGAGTTTTTGATTCAGCCATTCTCACTGGTGTGAGGTGAAATCTCAGGGTTGTTTTGATTTGCATTTCCTGATGACTAAAGATGTTGAACATTTCTTTAGGTGTTTCTCAGCCATTCGCATTCCTCAGCTGTGAATTCTTTGTTTAGCTCTGAACCCCATTTTTAATAGGGTTATTTGTCTCCCTGTGTCTAACTTTTTGAGTTCTTTTGTATATTTTGGATATAAGGCCTCTATCTGTTGTAGGATTGGTAAAGATCTTTTCCCAATCTGTTGGTTGCCGCTTTGTCCTAACCACAGTGTCCTTTTGCCTTACAGAAGCTTTGCAGTTTTATGAGATCCCATTTGTTGATTCTGATCTTAGAGCATGCCATTGGTGTTTTGTTCAGGAAATTTTTTCCAGTGCCCATGTGTTCCAGATGCTTCCCTAGTTTTTCTTCTATTAGTTTGAGGTGTCTGGTTTGATGGGAGGTCCTTGATCCACTTGGACTTAAGCTTTGTACAGGTGATAAGCATGGATCGATCTGCATTCTTTCACATGTTGACCTCCAGTTGAACCAGCACCATTTGCTGAAAATGCTATCTTTTTCCATTGGATGGTTTTGGCCCTTTGTCAAAAATCAAGTGACCATAGGTGTGTGGGTTCATTTCTGGGTCTTCAATTCTGTTCCATTGGTCTATCTGTCTGTCTCTGTACCAATACCATGCAGTTTTTATCACTATTGCTCTGTAATACTGCTTGAGTTCAGGGATAGTGATTCCCCTGAAGTCCTTTTTTTTATTGTTGAGGATAGTTTTAGCTATCCTGGGTTTTTTGTTATTCCAGATGAATTTGCAAATTGTTCTGTCTAACTCTTTGAAGAATTGGATTGGTATTTTGATGGGGATTGCATTGAATCTGTAGATCGCTTTTGGTAAATGGCCATTTTTACTATATTAATCCTGCCAATCCATGAGCATGGGAGATCTTTCCATCTTCTGAGGTCTTCTTCAATTTTTTCTTCAGAGTCTTGAAGTTCTTATTGTACAGATCTTTTACTTGCTTGGTTAAAGTCACACCGAGGTACTTTATATTATTTGGGTCTATTATGAAGGGTGTCGCTTCCCTAATTTCTTTCTCGCTTGTTTCTCTTTTGTGTAGAGGAAGGCTACTGATTTATTTGAGTTAATTTTATACCCAGCCACTTTGCTGAAGTTGTTTATCAGCTTTAGTAGTTCTCTGGTGGAACTTTTGGGATCACTTAAATATACTATCATATCATCTGCAAATAGTGATATTTTGACTTCTTTTTTCCAATTTGTTTCTTTTTGACCTGTTTTTGTTGTCTGATTACTCTAGCTAGGACTTCAAGTACTATGTTGATTAGATAGGGAGAAAGTGCACAGGCTTCTATGGTCCTTGATTTTAGAGGGATTGCTTCAAGTTTCTCCATTTAGTTTAATGTTAGCAACTGGTTTGCTGTATATGGCTTTTACTATGTTTAGGTATGGGCCTTGAATTCCTATTCTTTCCAGGACTTTTATCATGAAGGGGTGTTGAATTTTGTCAAATGCTTTCTCAGCATCTAATGAAATGATCATGTGGTTTTGTTCTTTCAGTTTGTTTATATAATGGATCACGTTGATGGTTTTCCAGATATTAAACCATCCCTGCATGCCTGGGATGAAGCCTACTTGATCATGGTGGATGATTGTTTTGATGTGCTCTTGGATTCGGTTTGCCAGAATTTTGTTGAGTATTTTTATGCCATGTTCATAAGGGAAATTGGTCTGAAGTTCTTTTCTTTGTTGGGTCTTTTGTGGTTTAGGTATAAGAGTAATTGTGGCTTTTATAGAAGGAATTCGGTAGTGCTCCATCTGTTTCAATTTTGTGGAATAGTTTGGATAATATTGGTATGAGGTCTTCTATGAAGGTCTGATAGAATTCTGCACTAAACCCGCCTGGACCTGGGCTCTTTTTGGTTGGGAGACCTTTAATGACTGCTTCTATTTCCTTAGGAGTTATGGGGTTGTTTAACTGGTTTATCTGTTCCTGATTTAACTTCGGTATCTGTCTAGGAAATTGTCCATTTCCTGCAGATTTTCAAGTTTTGTTGAATATAGGCTTTTATAGTAAGATCTGATGATTTTTTGAATTTCCTCTGAATCTGTAGTTATGTCTCCCTTTTCATTTCTGATTTTGTTAATTTGGACACACTCTCTGTGTCCTCTCGTTAGTCTGGCTAAGGGTTTATCTATCTTGTTGATTTTCTCAAAGAACCAACTTTTGGTTCTGTTGATTCCTTCTATGGTCCTTTTTGTTTCTACTTGGTTGATTTCAGCTCTGAGTTTGATTATTTCCTGCCTTCTACTCCTCCTGGGTGTATTTGCTTCTTTTTGTTCTAGAGCTTTTAGGTGTGCTGTCAAGCTCGTGACATCTGCTCTTTCCTGTTTCTTTCTGCAGGCACTCAGCGCTATGAGTTTTCCTCTTAGCACAGCTTTCATTGTGTCCCATAAGTTTGGGTATGTTGTACCTTTCATTTTCATTAAATTCTAAAAAGTTTTTAATTTCTTTTCTTTATTTCTTCCTTGACCAGGTTATCATTGAGTAGAGCATTGTTCAATTTCCACGATATGTGGGCATTCTTCCCTTTATTGTTATTGAAGACCAGTTTTAGGGGTCGTGGTGGTCCGATAGCACGCATGGGATTATTTCTATCTTTCTGTACCTGTTGAGGCCGTTTTTTGACCAATTATATGGTCAATTTTGGAGAAAGTACCATGAGGAGCTGAGAAGAAGGTATATCCTTTTTGCTTTAGGGTAGAATGTTCTATAAATATCCGTTAAGTCCATTTGGCTCATGACTTCTCTTAGTCTGTCTACGCTCTCTGTTTAATTTCTGTTTCCATGATCTGTCCATTGATGAGAGTGGGGTGTTGAAAAATCTCCTACTATTATTGTGTGAGGTGCAATGTGTTTTGAGCTTTAGTAAGGTTTTTTTTTTATGTATGTAGGTGCCTTGTATTTGGGGATAGATATTTAGGATTGAGAGTTCATCTTGGTGGATTTTTCCTTTGATGAATATGAAGTGTCCTTCCTTATCTTTTTTTTGATGACTTTTAGTTGAAAATTGATTTTATTTGATATTAGAATGGCTACTCCAGCTTGCTTCTTCCTGACCATTTGCTTGGAAAGTTGTTTTCCAGCCTTTCACCTGAGGTAGTGTCTGTCTTTGTCTCTGAGGTGTGTTTCCTGTAGGCAGCAGAATGCAGGGTCCTTGCTATGATCCAGTTTGTTAATCTATGTCTTTTTATTGGGGAGTTGAGGCCATTGATGTTGAGAGATATTAAGGAATAGTGATTATTGCTTCCTGTTATATTCATATTTGGATGTGAGGTTATGTTTGTGTGCTTTTCTTCTCTTTGTTTTGTTGCCAAGACGATTAGTTTTTTGCTTCTTCTAGGTATAGCTTGCCTCCTTATGTTGGGCTTTTACCATTTATTATCCTTTGTAGTGCTGGATTTGTAGAAAGATATTGTGTAAATTTGGTTTTGTCATGGAATATCTTGGTTTCTCCATCTATGTTAATTGAGAGTTTTGCAGGATACAGTAACCTGGGCTGGCATTTGTGTTCTCTTAGGGTTGTATGACATCAGTCCAGGATCTTCTGGCTTTCATAGTTTCTGGCAAAAAGTCTGGTGATTCTGATAGGTCTGCCTTTATATGTTACTTGACCTTTTTCCTTACTGCTTTTAATATTCTTTTCTTTATTTTGTGCATTTTGGTGTTTTGACTATTATGTGACGGAGGTGTTTTTTTTCTGGTCCAATCTATTTGGAGTTCTGTAGGCTTTTGTATGCCTATGGGTATCTTTTTTTTAGGTTAGGAAGTTTTCTTCTATGATTTTGTTGAAGATATTTACTGGTCCTTTGAGCTGGGAGTCTTCACTTCTTCTATACCTATTATCCTTAGGTTTGATCTTCTCATTGAGTCCTGGATTTCTGTATGTTTTGGACCAGTAGCTTTTTCCGCTTTTACATTATCTTTGACAGTTGAGTCAATGATTTCTATGGAATCTTCTGCTCTGAGATTCTCTCTTCCATCTCTTGTATTCTGTTGGTGAAGTTTGTATCTACAGCCCTTGTCTCTTCTTTTTTGGTTTTCTATATCCAGGGTTGTTTCCATGTGTTCTTTTCTTGATTGCTTCTATTTCCATTTTTAATTCCTTCAACTGTTTGATTGTGTTTTCCTGGAATTCTTTCAGGATTTTTTGTGTTCTCCTCTATGGGCTTCTACTTGTTTATTTATGTTTTCCTGAATTTTTTCAGGCATTTTTATGATTCCTCTGTGTAGGCTTCTTTACTTGTTCTCTAAGGGAGTTCTTCACATGTTTTCTTGAAGTCCTCCAGCATCATGGTCAAATATGATTTTGAAACTAGATCTTTGCTTTTCTGGTGTGTTTGGATATTCCATGTTTGTTTTGATGGAGAATTGGGTCTGATGGATGCCATGTAGTCTTGGTTTCTGCTGCTTGGGTTCCTGTGCTTGCCTCTTGCCATCAGATTATTCTAGTGTTACTTTGTTCTGCTTATTTCTGACAGTGGCTAGACTGTCCTATAAGCCTGTGTTTCAGGAGTGCTGTAGACCTGTTTTCCTGTTTTTCAGCCAGTTATGGGGACAGAGGTTCTGCTTTCAGTGTGTAGTTTTTTCCTCTCTACAGGTCTTCAGCTGGTTCCTTGTGGACCTGTGTCTTGAGTTCACCAGGCAGGTCACTGCAGCAGCAAAGTTGAAGTCTTGCCTTTGGTCCCGAGGCTCAAGTTTGCTCTGTGGGGTGCTGCCCACGGCTCTCCGCGTTGGCAGCAACCAGGGAAGATCGCGGTGTCTCAGGCAGGGGGTCCTGTCGCTCTGGCCCTCCCCCACGGGCACCCAGGAGGCCTTATACAGTTCCTCTTGGGCCAGGGATGTGGGCAGGGTGGGTGTTGGTGGTCTCTTCTGCTCTGCAGCCCAGGAGTGCCCACCTGACCAGGCGAGGTCTCTCTCACGGGTCTCACCAGGAGCAGAGAGCTGCCTCGGCCAGGATCCGCGGGTGGGACTTCTCTGTCAATTAATTATTAATTAAAAAGAAAATGAACAAAATCTGAAGAGGTGAATCATGAGTAATAGATTTAATCCATGATCAAAATTTAAGGTAAAAGCCTCAAGACATGATTTCATTGGGGGAATTTATTGCATCTCTGATAAAAAAAATGTGAAAGAAGAATCTACTGTCAGTAAAAGGAGAAATTCACTTATATCCAAAAAGGAACATCTTTACATAATATACAAGTCAGTAAAAAACTGAAGTATTATTTCTAATAATGAGATGATGAGTAACTGTGGGATGTGGGACCAGGAGGTGGGACCAACAGCTGGAATGCAAATAAATAAAATAATAATAAAAAAGAAAAAGAGTTGACTCTGTTGTATTAACATTGTGTTTATGTAGTTCTGTTTTGTTTTGTGTGTATGTGTGTGTGTGTGTGTGTGTGTGTGTGTGTGTGTGTCTGTGTGTGTGTGTTGAGGTGCTGGAAAGAAGTTTACACCTTGCTACATGAAATTAGAATGATACTGGTATACAGTTTCACAGAATATCTTGAGTAAGAGAAAGTTATTATTGAATGTAATACAGAATTTTTTAGGTAAAATAATTTTGACACCCTTATTCAATAGTCTTATACTTTTAGGGACTTCTACTGCACTGTGGAACACAGATTAGGTTGTATAGAGAGATATTTGCAGATCACAAAGGAAATCTCTGTGATAAGACCAGTTTATATTTCATGGTGTAGTCCCAATGGCATCTATACTAGTGTAGCGACCACCACAGAAATTTGGCATATTTCATGGATCTCTCTCATCAGTGAAAAACAGTTGTTTCTTTACTATCTATTATATAAATCAGAATCGATGCACTCTCTTCATTTTCTGGATCTTTTTGATATGAGAAAGAAAATTAAAGAGTTTTCCAGAGACCATCTGAAAGTAAGGATTTGTTTTAATGTACTAAGGGGTCGTTTAGTTAAAAATCTTACTTAAGGTAATATATATATGATTTGAGAATTATCTGGCTGTTTTCTAATCTTTAACTGAAATGGTCCATAGTTGAATTGACCTTTATCTCAGGATCATGCTTCACTTTGCTTAGCTAGCCCTCTCCTCTACTTTCAAACTAGCATACAGAGGAGGAAACTCTGAGACCCAAACTCATTTTTTTTTATCTTCTTACCCGACTTATTTCAATTAAAGAAATCACTCACAAGCATGCTTACCGTCCAATCTAAACTAGATAGTACCTCCTTGAAATATTCTTCCACATTGTGTCTACATTGTGTCAAGTAGGCAATGGAAATTAATCTCCACATTATTACAAATAAATTGCACATCAAACATAGGTGTACTCTTGACACCAAATAATGGAAAGGTGTGACCTTCTTTATTCTCATCACCTTTTTACTTGAAGGACTTTTTAAGATATGGCAATGATATTCTCATTGTTAAATATATTACAAAGTATTGCGTACTTTGGAACAAACTTTCTGAGGAAGAAATGAAATCAGCATATAATATTGATGACAGGAGTAACATGTGTTACATCCCAGACATGTAGCTTTTTCATAAAACATGCCATCAATTTAAACTTCATTTAAATATCCAAAACAAAATTATAATATACTCTTCATATTTTTATCAGCAGCAGTTGCAAAGCCTTGCTTTGCTTAACCAACCACAAATAACAATTATACTATCTAGGATATAGATTTATTGGAACAGTGTGTTTAACAAGATGTAGTGAATATTGCCCTTTGATTTTGAATCTTTCATAATTTTGTTCAGACAAGGGCCAATGAACCTGAGGCTCTGAAGTGAATAATATAAAATACAGCCCAAATTTTCCTTATTAACTTTAATTGGGTACAATTTGCAGCTTTAGTATCTATCTTTATGAGACTTTTGAATCCATGACAATGCTAAAGGGTTAAAGCAAGGGGATTTCTAAAACAACTCATAGAAAATTTTGTGTTCATAATATTTATTCTGTAATAAATAGCAAATATATTATATTAAGCCTTTTATTGCTTCAATAATGGCTGTGAATTATAGCATACAACAAGTATCTATATGCAACTTCATCTGTAATTTACCATCAACAATGTTAAGGTCGAATTTATAGTTTCTACATTTACTAAGAATCAATTTCATTGCCTTGAGAATTTGCTATATTCTTGGTTGAGGTTAGGACTCTAATTATACAATTCAGCACGTACAGCAATGGGTTCAGAATCAAGGTGGGCATTGGAATGTCTAGTTGGCATATCACAGCACGTGGCAGTTTAATTGAAAGGTTTCACTTTTATTCTAATACTGAGTTATTCTTAATTCAAGACCTTTCCACAGACTTATACAGATACTATTTTTTTAAATTCTCACTATAGTTTTCCATATTTTAATATGGATATGTCTCAGTTTTTTGTAGACATTTTATTCATGATGCTCTTTGATAATGAATACTCAGATAATTATTGAATTTGAATCCTTCCCCTAAACACTGGAGACCAGATGTAGAACATCCAGTTATTTTAAAACTTATCAACAATCAACTATACTGTAGTACTATTATCCATTTTTTGTTGGAATACACGGGAACATAAATTTCTACTACAAAATTTTCTATGCTATTAAAGGAACAAGGGATTGATGGATAATGTGGCTTCATTCTCTAATTGCATTTAAGAAACTGAAATTATATAGGGCCCTCTTTTCAGATACCATAACTAGCTAAATCTTTTATCAAAAACAAAGCCGGCATGAAATAAAAAAATTAAATAAAAAAAAACTAACAAAGTAAATGCCTTTCTATCATACTTGCTGTATAAAGGAATAGATGACAGATGATAGATAGATAGATAGATAGATAGATAGATAGATAGATAGATATGATTGGAAACCAAATGTCCTTTAATAAGTTAATCAAACAAGTGACACTTAGTCTTGTCATTGTTGATCTACTACTATTATTGATATGAATAATCTCATTGGTTTGTGAGCTACTAGATCACATGTTCCAAATATGATAACTAAATTGTCTTTTAATGTTCAGATGCACCGTATACTTTTGAAAAATCTGGGAATATCAATTGTTTCAACCAAATACAGTAAAATCAAAATTATGTGTACCAAAAAATGTAAATAAATCAAATTTTAATGTCAAAGATTTTGAAGGTTTCCTGCTAATAATGGAATGAATGACAGCTACAACAAACCTATAGCAAGTGTCAATATTCCGGCCATAGTCAAGAACATTTTCACTAGCAAGCAACCTCACTCTTTACTAACAATATCCAATTCAGTCTATTATTCCAAACCTGTTTGAAACACAACTCCCTTGAAGATTGACTAGAGGAAAGTATATATAAATGACTGATTCTTTTAATATAAATAGTAATATCATTTATTTCTCAAGTAAGGTACAATTTTTTTATAAGGAAGTTAGTTAGGAAGACCTCTAAAACTTTGGTATTTCTGAGTATATATAGAAGTAAAAGAGATCCTTAACTTAATAAATACTTTTCTTTCACTTGATTCTTATACTTTAAAATACAAAAGAATATTAAAACAGATTTACATCAATTACGTTTCATTGTGTTTCTGACACTTTATGTATATATTTTTTAGGTAACCTTTTTCTAATTACATAAGAAGATTTTACATTTGATATTCTTTCAAGATACATGAGATGCTAAATATTTTTCCCATAACTTTTCAACTGAATCTACTTTATATCTTTATATTTAACTCTCTAGAATCAATCAGAAATACTTCAATTGATTCAATATAATGCACCAGTAAATGTGTAAAAATCTGTGACTTTGACTATTAGAGACTGAATTTTCAATTCTTTCTTGCCCATCCATATGTATGAATCTTCCCACGGACCAAGCCCAAACTATCAGTGAAATGAAGGTGACGTGTTTCAGAATACATTTTCTAAATGTAAGATATTTGAAATACTGAATATCTAATCTGAGAGAAAGAGACAGATATTAAAGTTGAATTGAATTCCCACTTACCTTCTCTCCTAAAGAAATAAACACATATACTCAGAAAATAGAAATATTTAAAACTTGTTGAGCTATTACCTTCCCAGTTTTTCATGTAACTACACTAGCTTAAAATACAGGATCTTTTCATAATTGCTCACTATTTACTGAATTTAGTATCTGTGTATCAGAATTACATTCACTTTAAATTTAAAAATCTATTTACATTTATTTAATTTAATGGATTATAAGACACTAGAGTGAATGCACATGTGTTACAATGTCATTTTCCTAAAAATTTTTAATTGAAACCTTCCATCCAGTAGTGAGTCAGGAAGGTCATGAGCCTCAATAGGTAAATGAAGTATCACATTTCTGTGACGTTATTGGAAGATCCACAAAACAATCTGCTCCAGTAGGTGATAGGGCAGCTGGCAAGAGTTGATTATTCTCTTCTATCGTGCACTCTTGACTCAAACACAGCTCTTCAGGAGTTTTATTCCCTGAAATATCTCATTGACTTCTAACTATTTCTGTTTGCATTCATTTAATTTATCCTTCCATTGACATTATGTAACTTAGAAGTCTATTTAATGAATATTTATTATGTTCTTCTACTTAACTGCTTAATGTGGTTTAACATCTAGTTCCACCTAGAGGTTTTAAGCAGTTACAAGAAAACTATTCTGCTGTACATTGAAATCCCTAAATTATCAATGGAAGTATGAAGGAAGTCAGTCTAGATTTGAAAGAAGACTAAGGCTTTACCATAGATAAGAGTAAAAATGAGGTTGCTTACTTAAAGTTGCAAATAAATCTAGTCTTTACTGTTCAGTAGGATATGTTCAACATAGCAATTACATTATGATAGTCAGTCTTGAGCTATAATAATTAAGAAAGCTGGTGATATAATTCTACACCAAATTTGAATATTTGAAGTTGTAAGATATTGGATAACATAAATCTCTTGCCAAGGGATAGGATCCTCACTGAAGTCATAATTTTTGTCCTACTGTCCAGGATAATTTATGTTGTTTTTCTTGAATTTATTCTTTTGTAGTTTGTATTGCCACATATTATATCGGAGTATTTGAGTATGCATGTGTATTTCTATGTGTATATCACAACACACAAGAAAAGCAAGATTTGGATTTAAAATCACATCTTATGATGATGATAGAGGACTTTAAGAACATGAATGACTCCCTTAATGAAATACAGTAGAACACAAGTAAAAAAAAAATAGACGCCCCTAAAGAGGAAACACAAAAATCCCTTAAAGAATTACAGGAAAACACAACCAAACAGGTGAAGGAATTGAACAAAACCATCCAGGATCTAAAAATGAAAACAGAAACAATAAAAAAAATCACAGGGCATGTCAATCCGAGACATAAAAAAACCTAAAAGACATCAGGAGTCATAGACACAACAGAATACAAGAAATTGAAGAGAGAGAATCTCAGGGCCAGAAGATACCATAGAAAACATTGACACAACAGTCAAAGAAAAGGTAAAACACAAAAAGCTCCTAACTCAAAATATCCAGGAAATACAGAACACAATGAGAAGATCAACCTGAGGATAATAGGTATAGAAGAAAATGAAGATTCCCAGCTTAAAGGGCCAGTAAATATTTTCAACAAAATCATACAAGAAAACTTCTCTATCATGAAGAAAGAGGCCCATGAACATACAAGCCTACAGAACTTCTCATGATTTGGAATAAAACTTTCTCTGTGTATTTTAATTTTAGGTATTTGAATTAAAAATACTAAAAAAAAAGTTCTTCTAAAGTATTATTTACATAAAATACATATTTAAAAACGTAACCACAAGAGTGGAGGAAAGAAGGGAACTAGGAGGGAAGGGATTGGCGTGGGGGTGGGGGGAAGAGGAGAACATGATCTGGTATTGTTGGGGGAAAAGGACTAAGGCCCTGAGAGCCAGCAGAAATAATGCAAACAGGCAACCTCAGGAGATATGGGGTTGGCAGGACCCTCTAGAATGTACCAGAGACCTGGGAGGTGAGAGACTGTCAGGACTCGAGAAGAAAGACAGAGCATCAAGTAAGGGATGGACTTGCTATCCCACGGTCAAAGCTCTGACCATAATTGTTCCTCTCTGAAAGAAATGCAGGGGTGGAAATGAAGAGCAGCCTCAAAAAAAAAAAAAAATAAGGTCCAGCGACAGGCCCAAAGTGGAATCCAGCTCAAAGGGAGACCCCAAGGCCTGACACTGTTATTAAGGCTATAGACTGCCCACAAGAAGGGGCCTATCATGACTGCCCCCGAAAGACCCAACAAGCAGCTGAGTTAAATGCAGATATTTGCAATCAACCAATGAACAGAAGCTTCTGACCCCTCTGGTTGAATTAGGGAAAAGCTGGAAGAAGCTGAGGCACATGGCGACCCTGTAGGAGGACCAGCAGTCTCAATTAAACTGGACCCCTAAGATCTCTCAGAGACTGGATCACCAACCAGGCAGCATAAACCAGCTGATATGAGGCCCCAAACAAATGTACAGCAGAGGACTGACAGGTCTGGGTGCAGTCAGAGGAGATGCACCTAACCCTTAGGAGACTTGAGACCCAAGGTTGTTTAGAGGTCTGGTGCAGTGGATGGGGTAGGTACATTATCATGGAGATGGGGGTGGGAGTTGGAGATGAGGTATGGGATGTGGAACAATTGGAGTGTGGACCAGATAGTGGAATAAAATATGGAGTATAAAAGAAAGATAAATAAGCAAATAATAATAATTAAAAAAACAGAAAACTAGAAAAAATGTAAATAATTTGTTTATTAAATGATATATTTTAAATTTTAAAATATTGCAAAGCTATTCTAAAGAAGTGATTCATTTCTCACTGATGAAAATATAAGAAAATATGATAAATAAAAGGCAAACAATTTATTTAATAAACCCTGAAGAACAATAGAATTTTACTGGTTTATTTGAATTGATGAGCCCAATATACAGTTAAATCTATTTAAGTACATTTGCGGTTTAATACTTCATTGGCATTATTAAGTTAGGTTCTAGTTAAATTTTTCATATCTTAGAAAAAATATCAATGTGTGTTCATTTGGAATATTCACAGTAGGAAAATAAAGGAATGTGTTATTTTAATATGAAATTATATCTCACATCATAAAATATTGAGTTCAAATTAGCAAATACGGATTATGAGTACCTTTTTCTTTAATTAACTTGAGTACTTCTTATTTACATTTTGGTTTGTTATTCCTTTCCCGGTTTTAAAGGCCAACATCCCCCTAACCTCCCCCTCCTTCTATGTGGGTGTTCCTCCCCATCCTCCCCATTACCGCCCTCCCCCCAACAATCACATTCACTGGGGGTTCAGTCTTAGCAGGACCAAGGGCTTCCCCTTCCACTGGTGCCCTTACTAGGCTATTCATTGCTACCTATGCAGTTGGAGCCCAGGGTTAGTCCGTATATAGTTTGTGGGTAGTGGCTTAGTCCCTCGAAGCTGTGGTTGGTTGGCATTTTTGTTCATATGGGGTCTCGAGCCCCTTCAAGCTCTTCCAGTCCTTTCTCTGATTCCTTCAACGGGGTCCCATTCTCAGTTCAGTGGTTTGCTGCTGCATTTCCCTATGTATTTTGTGTATTCTGACTATGTCTCTCAGGAGAGATCTACATCCGGTTCTGTCAGCCTGCACTTCTTTGCTTCATCCATCTTGTCTAATTGGGTGGCTATATATGTATGGGCCACATGTGGGGCAGGCTCTGAATGGGTGTTCCTTCTGTGTCTGTTTTAATCTTTGCCTCTCTATTCCCTGCCAAGGGTATTCTTGTTCCCCTTTTAAAGAAGGAGTGAAGCATTCACATTTTGATCATCCGTCTTGAGTTTCATGTGTTCTGTGCATCTAGGGCAATTCAAGCATTTGGGCTAGTAGCCACTTATCGATGAGTGCATACCATGTGTGTTTTTCTGTGATTGGGTTACCTCACTCAGGATGATATTTTCCAGTTCCCTCCATTTGCCTATGAATTTCATAAAGTCATTGTTTTTGATAGCTGAGTAATATTCCATTGTGTAGATGTACCACATTTTCTGTATCCATTCCTCTGTTGAACAGCATCTGGGTTCTTTCCAGCTTCTGGCTATTATAAATAACGCTGCTATGAACATAGTAGAGCATGTGTCTTTGTTATATGTTGCGGCATCTTTTGGGTAATGCCCAAGAGAGGTATAGCTGTGTCCTCAGGTAGTTCAATGTCCAATTTTCTGAGGAACCTCCAGACTGATTTCCAGAATGGTTGTACCAGTCTGCAATCCTCCTGTATTTGAAATCATATGACATTGCATTATATTTTGATCATAATCTGATTTCCATGTCAATTATGTATATTTATCAATCAAAGTGAGGAGATAATGTTATATTGCAATTTAGTTTATATCATAGTAACTGAAATCATCCATCTGAAGGCACTGAAATCCTACTTTCAATGAGTAGGAATATTAGTGTAAATAAAGTATCTAGTAAACATGTAAAATTAAAGCACCATTTTACTTAGTATGCATTCATTCATTCAAGTCAGTCCCAGATAATATTCAAAGATATTCTTTAAATCATCTAATAAATATGCCCTCATACAAATGACAACTTTTTACCTCACAATTTTTATTTCAGTGATAAAAGTAATAAGTCTGTTTGTTATCATATTTTAAAATTTATTACAGAAAAATATTTAATGATTCCCAGGAAATTACTCCTTTTTATATAGTAATGATTTTAAAGAAAATTCTAATTATGTTTCAATGAAAAAGATGTATTCTCCCATTAAATTAATTAAATTTGTATAAGGTTCTCTCCCTTTAGAACTCTTTAATCTGAGCAGAACTGTGGGCTAATGGAAAAATGTATGGCCTGTGAATCCTAATATTCTTTCTGAAATTAAACTAGCTCTGTGATTCTGAGTCACTTAACCTCAATGAACATCATTTACTTCATCCATAAAAATGAGGGTGAATATTGAACTAGATCAAAGATTCTTAAAATTTATTTTCCAGTTCTTTATCTCATTATTGTGCTTTATTTTATTGTTATTTAATGTGAAAAGTCTTCCCTCAAATAAGATCTTTTTAAAAGGCAAAATTTTCTTAGGCTTTAGAAAAAAGAACATGAACATAATTGATCTCTGAGTAAGAAGATTATTCTAAAATTCTAAAAGATGTATTTTCATTTAAATTTTAATTATATCTGGAGGAAATAATGCAAAGTGAGTTTTATTTATACTTTATCAAGGGTGAATGTATAATGCTAAGAATGTCTCAACTCAATGACTTATAACCTTAAATCTCTAAAAATCATATTGTGTTGACAAATTTTAATGCATGATAATTCCCAGGCTCTGATTTGAGAATTCCCCTATTTCCTTTTACCTGAGACCTTTCCTCCATTTCCTATGCACTTTAAATATAAATGGGTCCTCATAAATTTAGCATGAAAAATCAATTTATTTTCAAGCACATATGATAAATATTTTTAAAGTATCCGATACTCTGTAATCTTCACCATTTAGAAAAAGAAGTCTTATTTTGTTAACTATTACCATGTTTTGCAGTATCTGATACAGGTAAATAGATAAAGTAATTGATAATAAACATGAAGAATAATGTTATAAAATACAATACCAATATGGATAGTTGGAAAGTTATGAGAACATTAGAAACCTCAAACCGTATATCCATTTAATCAGCAGCCCAATAACCCCAAATGAGGACAAAAATTAACTCTATTGTCCTCTTAGAGATGTAAGTAGTGTCATTTGTTTATCTCTTCACAGAAATTACACCTTTGCATACAGTGAATTGATTGCTTCACTTCCGGGTATCATTTTTCCTAACTTTGCTGTACTATTTTTCCCTGGAGGAAGGATGGATGTTTTGTAGTTCTTTTGTCTTGCCGTAAAGCAGCATCTGCAATGATAATGCTCATTCATTAGATTCATTAGGGCACAGAGTTATATTTTTATGCATATTATCTCATATTGTTATACCGGTTCTATGAATGCTATATCTTACTGTGGCTATATTTAACTTCATGATCTGTCCATTCTCCAATGTTGATAAAATAATAGATTCCATTTATATTTGTAAAATATTTATTACTTCCTGAATTCATATTCTCCTCTCATTTCAAATATCCTGTCATCAAATCCACTTTGGTAAAGAAAACACTTATTACTTTAAAACAAAAACAGAAACACCATGTACCCTGTGGCACGGTGGGGCATCTTTTGGCTACATGTCTAAGAGTAGTATTTCTGGATTGTTAGGTAAGTCTATGTCCAATTTTCTAGGGAACCTCCAAGATGATGTCTACAGTGGTTGTAACAGCTTTCAATCCCACCAAAAATGGAGGAATGTTCCTCTCTCTGCACATCCTTGCCACCATCTGTTGTCACCTGAGTTTTTGAGCATGGGAGATCTGTCCATTTTTTCTTTGATTTCTTTCTTTTGAGAGACTTGAAGTTCTTATCATAAAGATGTTTCATTGTTTGTTTAGAGTTATTCCAAGTTATTTTTTATTATCTGTGGCTATTGTGAAGGCAGTTGTTTCCCTAATTTCTTTTAGTCCATTTATCATTTGTATAAAGCAAGGTTATTGGTTTATTTGAGTTAATTTTCTATCCAGCCACTTTGCTGAACTTCTTTATCGGCTAAAGAAGTTCTCCTGTAGAATTTTTGTGATTGCTTGTGTACACTATCATGCCATCCACAAATAGTGATACCTTTTTATCTTATCTTTGCCAATTTTGATCCCCCTGATTTCTTTTTGGTGTCTTACTGTTCTAGCAAGTACTTAGAGTACTATATTGAATAGGTAGCAGCCTTGTTTGTATAAGAAACTGGAAAGAACCCAGATGCCCCAAAACAAAAAAAAAAATGGATACAGAAAATATAGTTCATTCTCACAACAGAATACTACTTGGCTATAAGAATGAAGACACCTTGAGTTTTGCAGGCAAATTAATGGAATCAGAAAATATCATCCAGTGTGAGGTGACTCAGATCCAAAAGTACATGCATAGTATGTTCTCACTAATAAGTGGATATTAGCCAAAAAATGTACAGAATACCCAAGATACAGTCCACAGAACTCAAAAAGGTCAACAAGCAGAAGGGCCCAAGTGAGGAAGCTGAAATCACACTTGAGAGGGAAAAAGGGAACCAGAAGGGAGGAGGCAAGGAGTCACTTGGGAGGGAAAATGGGTAGGAGTGTGAGGAGAGGGGAACATGATCTGGTACTGGGTGGAGGGAAAGGACTGAAGCCCTGAGGTCCAGCAGAAAAAAATGGAAACAGGCAACTTCAGGAGGAAAAAGATTGGGAGGAAAATCTAGAATGTACCAGAGCCCCAAAAAGTAAGATACTTTTAGGACTCAAAGGCAGGGGGGACCCTAGATGAAATGCCCTACAGTGGGGAGAGGGATCTTATTGACCCCACATCCAACAGAAAGACAGGGCCTCAAGTGATGGCTGGGGTTGCTATCCCACAGCCAAAGCTCTGACCCATAATTCTTCCTGTCTGAAAGAACTGCAGGGATGGAAATAAAGAAGAACCTGAGGAAATTAAGGTCCAGCAACAAGGCCAAAGTAGGATTCAGCTCAAGGGGAAGCCCCCAAGACCTGATACCATTATTGAAGCTACGGGACATTCACAAAAATGGACCTATCTTGTCTGCCCTCCATTAAACCAACAAGCAGCTGAAAGACGCAGATGCAGATAAGTGCAACCAACTAATAAACAGAAGCTGCTGATGCCTCTGGTTGAATTTGGGAAAAGCAAGTGGAAGCTGAGGAGGAGGTCATCCCTGTAGGAGGACCAGCAGTCTCAATTAACCTGAACCCCTGTGATCTTTCAGACAATAAATCACCAACCAAGTAGCGTACACCACCTGAGATGAGGCCTCCAAAACATACACATTAGAGGAATAGAGAAGATGCATCTAACCTTCATGAGACTGAAGGCCCCAGGAAGTGTAGAGGTTTGGTGGGGTAGGTGGGGTGGAGACATCCTGGTGGAGACACATGGGGGTTGCAGGGAGGAGGTATGGTATGTGGAACTGTCAGGGGGTGGACCAGCAGAGGAATAAAATCTGGAGTGTTAAAATAAATAAAATTTAAAAAAATTAAAAGACAAAAACAATTATGATAAAAAAAAGACCAGAAACAAGAAAATAATTTAGTATCTTGAAGAAAGAAAGGAAAGTAATAAAATCCATTTTAGTATTTTAATATTTTACTGCATTGAGAACCTTTACATTTAGTTTTAATTTGTTGGTCATAGCTTGTGCATTACCAACTACAATTCTTCCTCCTAATGGTCTTGATAGAATCAAGTTCTATCAACAATCCCTTTTCTAAAACTTTATCAGGCTGAAATTCTAGTCTCTAGTGAGGCAGTATGAAAAAAAATTGCCTATATAATTCCCATGCATTTGTGATTTCAACTAAATGGTTGCTGTTCATATAATTCCTAGAGTAGAACAGAAAAATTCTAAATTTTAAATAATTTCAAATACCTTGGGTATTGTGACACATACTTGGCACATACTTTGAACATTTGGAGGAAAGAGACTCTAGAGTTTATGGTTATCATCATCTGCCACATAGGGATTTCAGTCTAGAAAGAACTACCTATATTTAAATATATGATTAAAGGGGTTAGTAGAACACATATTTTATGAAAGGAGTGGGAAATACTTGTGAATAAGGATTTAAGTGGGTAAGGAAGTATGAAAAAGGAGGACATAGGTGAGAGTTTAACCAAACTCAGTTACATATGAAAAAACTATGTCAACCTTCCAGTTAAGAAGCTAGTTATTGTTTTTTTTTATATGCTGACCACAGTTTATTCTCCATTCTCTGTTCCCTGACTCTCCTTCTACCTTTCCTCCACAACCCCCAATTCACTCTTCTGTTTTTCAATAGAAAGGGTAGCCTTACCATGGATATCAACCAAACATGGTATATTATATTGCATTAAGACTAGGCAACTCCATTCTTATTAAGGCTGGATAAACAGATAAATCAGTAAGAAAACGGTCCTAAAATATGAAAGTCGAGTCAGAGATAGCATCTGCTTCCACTGAGAGGATTCCCACATTAAACACAAGGTACACAAATATAGCATATGTGAAGAGTGCCTAGGTCAGTCTCATGCAAGCTCCCTGGTTGGCAGTTCAATCTCTCTAAGTCCCCATGGGCCCAGGTTAGTCAATTATATAGATTTTCTTGGGGAATCCTTGAACAACTGGCTCCTACAATCCTTCCTTTTCCTCTTCCACAGGAATCCCCAAGTTAAACCAAATGTTGGTTTGTGGGTTTCTGCATCTGTTTTCATCAGTTGCTGGATGAAATTTCTCTGACAAGTTTTGGGATAGACTCCAATCTATAAGTATAGCACAAAATCATCAGACATCATTTCATTGATTGTTTATTTATTCACTTATTGATAGATTGACTGACTGATTGATTGATTGATTCTATTCAAGTTTTGTTCTATCCCAGGTCGCTGGCCTATTTTATATATATATATATATATATATATATATATATATATATATATATATATATTTGAGGACTTTGAATACAAGCAGGCAGCATTTGAGGTCAGTAATTGAAATGAAGTGCTAAGCCTGAGATATTGCTACAAACAACCCATCCCATTGTTATTGCCTGTGTTTAAAAGGATAAATGCACACTAAAACAGTATTAGTGAAGATACTACATCCATTTACATATATGTGTATATACATATACATATGTATTCATATATATAATAGTTTTATCTGCTAATAATTCCTATATACTAAGATGATCTTGTATTTCACTTGTCCTGTTCTAGAATTATAAAGTCCTGATCCAGTTTGCATAAAAGACTGCTATTTAAAATCAACAATAGGTTTTACTTCAGGTTGTGAGGGAAATACTCTCTATCATAGTTTTAGACTATTGAATTTTCTTAAACAGTACATATTTTACTTTATTAATTCTACATAATTTTTACGTAATCAGAAGTTAGCAGACAAAGACTATTAAAGATAGTTTTTTGAAGTGTTCAATTTTTGAAAATTCCTATTTTTTTAAAATGGGGATATTAACAGAAGACCTTAGAAATGGTGCAAAATTATACATTGAAGTAGCATGTCACCAGTCCAGACACCACCGGTCAACAGTTCTCTGCACCCAAAACCCGTGGGAGGAAGAGTTAAACATTCAGAGGGGCAGACATGCCTGGGAAGCCAGAAGAGACTACACTCTGCCCACATTTCTAACTCCAGAGGAAAACACCTAACACCATTTGGGACCCCGGTGCACAGTACAGGCCCTCCTGATTGCCTCACTCAAGGAGAGCTCAAGCAGCCTCCCCACTAGCAACTTCAGCCGCAGGACCACAGGTAAGACCAACTTTTCTGCTCCAAGGGACCTGCCTGGTAGACTCAGGACACAGGCCCACAGGAATAGCTGAAGACCAGTAGACTGGAAAGACAACACATCTGAAAGCAGAATGCTCTGTTCCCATAACTGGCTGAAAGAAAGCAGGAAAACAGGTCTACAGCACTCCTGACACACAGGCCTACAGGACTGTATAGCCACTGTCAGAAATAGCAGAACAAGGTAACACCAGAGACAACCTGATGGTGAGAGGCAAGCGCAGGAACCCAAGCATACAGGGCATCAACAGAACCCAATTCTCCCACCAAAGCAAACACTGAATATACAAACACACCAGAAAAGCAAGATCTAGATTTAAAATCACATTTGATCTAGATGATGGAGGACTTCAAGAAAGACATGAAGAACTCCCTTAGAGAAACGCAGGAAAACATAAACCAGTAGAAGACTATAGAGAGGAATCACAAAAATCCCTGAAAGAATTCCAGGAAACACAAACAAACAAGTGAAGGAATTAAAAATGGAAATAGAAGCAATAAAGAAAGGACACAGGGAAACAAGCCTGGATATAGAAAACCAAAGGAAGAGACAAGGAGCCATAGATACAAGCATCACAATCAGAATACAAGAGATAGAAGAGAGAATCTCAGGAGCAGAAGATTCCACAGAAATCATCGACACAACTGTCAAAGATAATGTAAAACGGAAAAAGCTACTGGTCCAAAACATACAGGAAATTCAGGACTCAATGAGAAGATCAAACTAAGGATAATAGGTATAGAAGAGAGTGAAGACTCCCAGCTCAAAGGACCAGTAAATATCTTCAACAAATTCATAGAAGAAAACTTTCCTAACCTAAAGAAAGAGATGCCCATAAACATACAAGAAGCCTACAGAACTCCAAATAGATTGGACCAGAAAAGAAAATCCTCCGGCCACATAATAGTCAAAACACCAAATGCACAAAAAAGAAAGAATATTAAAAGCAGTAAGGGAAAAAGGTCAAGTAACATATAGAGGCAGACCTATCAGAATCACACCAGACTTTTCGCCAGAAACTATGAAGGCCAGAAGATCCTGGACAGATGTCATTCAGACCCTAAGAGAACACAAATGCTAGCCCAGGTTACTGTATCCTGCAAAACTCTCAACATAGAGGGAGAAACCAAGATATTCCATGACAAAACCAAATTTAGACACTATCTTTCTACAAATCCAGCACTAAAAAGATAATAATGCCCAACATGAGGAGGCAAACTACACCCTGGAAAAAGGAAGAAACTAATCTTCTTGGCAACAAAACAAAGAGAAGAAAAGCACGCAAACATAATCTCACATCCAAATATGAATATAAGAGGAAGCAATAATCACTATTCCTTAATATCTCTCAAGATTAACAATTGGGATACGCAATGAAGACCCTGCATTCTGTTGCCTACAGGAAAAACACCTCAGAGACAAAAACAGACACTACCTCAGAGTGAAAGGCTGGAAAACAACTTTCCAAGTGAAAGGTCTGAAGAAGAAAGCTGGAGTAGCCATTCTAATATCGAATAAAATCGATTTTCAATTAAAAGTCATCAAAAAAGATGAGGAAGGACACTTCATATTTATCAAAGAAAAAATCCACCAAGATGATCCCTCAATCCTAAATATCTACGTTCCACATACAAAAAAGAAACCTTACTAAAGCTCAAAGCACACATAGCACCTCACAAAATAATAGTAGGAGATTTAAACACCCCAATCTCATCAATGGACAGATCATGGAAAAAGAAATTAAACAGAGACATAGACAGACTAAGAGAAATCATGAACCAAATGTACTTAACAGATATTTATAGAACTTTCTATCCTAAAACAAAAGAATATACCTTCTTCTCACCACCTCATGGTACTTTCTCCAAAATTGACCATATAATTGGTCATAAAACAGTCCTCAACAGATACAGAAAGATAGAAATTATCCCATGCATCCTATTAGATCACCACGAGCTAAAGCTGGTCTTCAATAACAATAAGGGAAGAACACCAACATATACATGGAAGTTGTACAACGCTCTACTCAATGATATCCTGGTCAAGGAAGAAATAAAGAAAGAAATTAAATACTTTATAATTTAATGAAAATGAAGGTACAACATACCCAAACTTATGGGACACAATGAAAGCTGTGCTAAGAGGAAAACTCATAGCTCTGAGTGCGTGCAGAAAGAAACATGAGAGAGCATATATCAGCAGCTTGACAACATACCTAACAGCTCTAGAACAAAAAGAAGCACATACACCCAGGAGGAGTAGAAGGCAGGAAATTATCAAACTCAGAGCTGAAATCAACCAAGTAGAAAAAAAGGACCAAAATAATGAATCAATAGAACCAAAAAGTTGTTTCTATGAGAAAATCAACAGGATAGATTAACCCTTAGCCAGAGTAATGAGAGGACATAGAGAGTGTTTCCAAATTAACAAAATCAGAAATGAAAAGGGAGACATAACTACAGAATCAGAAGAAATTCAAAAAATCATCAGATCCTACTACAAAAGCCTATATTCAACCAAACTTGAAAATCTGGAGGAAATGGAAAATTTCCTGGATAGATACCAGGTACCAAAGTTAAATCAGGAACAGATAGACCATTTAAACAGTCCTGTAACTCCTAAGGAAAGAGATGCAGACATTAAAGTTCTCCCAACCAAAAAGAGCCCAGGTCTAGGGGTTCAGTAAAGAATTCTATCAGACCTTCACAGAAGACCTCATACAAATACTATCCGAACAATTCCACAAAATTGAAACAGATGGAGCTCTATCGAATTGTTCTATGAAGCTTTACAAGTTCTCTTTATACCTAAAAACCACACAAAGACCCAACAAAGAAAGAGAACTTTTAGACCAACAAAAACCCAGGATAGCTAAAAAATCCTCAACAATCAAAGGACTCGGGGAATCACTATCCTGACTCAAGCAGATTTCAAAGCAATAGTGGTAAAAACTGCATGGTATTGGTACAGAGACAGACAGACCAGTGGAATAGAATTAAAGACCCATAAATGAACCCACACACCTATGGTCATTTGATTTTTGACAAAGGAGCCAAAACCATCCAATGGGAAAAGATAGCATTTTCAGCAAATGGTGCTGGTTCAACTGGAGGTCAGCATGTAGAAGAATGCAGATCAATGCATGCTTATCACCCAGTACAAAGCTTAAGTCCGAGTGAATCAAGGACCTCCACATCAAACCAGATGCACTCAGACTAATAGAAGAAAATGTGCGGAAGAATCTCGAACACATGGGCACTGGAGAAAATTTCCTGAACAAAACCCCAATGGCTTATGCTCTAAGATCAAGAATCGACAAATGGAATCTCATAAAACTGCAAAGCTTCTGTAAGGCAAAGGACACTGTGGTTAGGACAAAACAGCAACCAACAGATTGGGAAAAGATCTTTACCAATCCTACAACAGATAGAGGCCTTATATCCAAAATATACAAAGAACTCAAGAAGATAGACAGCAGGGAGACAAATAACCCTCTTAAAAAATGGGGTTCAGTGCTAAACAAAGAATTCACAGCTGAGGAATGCCGAATGGCTGAGAAACACCTAAAGAAATGTTCAACATCTTTAGTCATAAGGGAAATGCAAATCAAAACAACCCTGAGATTTCACCTCACACCAGTGAGAATGGCTAAGATATAAAACTTAGGTGACAGCAAATGCTGGCAAGGATGTGAAGAAAGGGGAACACTCCTCCATTGTTGGTGGGATTGCAGACTGGTACAACCATTCTGGAAATCAGTCTGGAGGTTCCTCAGAACATTGGACATTGAACTACCTGAGGACCCAGCTATACCTCTCTTGGGCATAAACCCAAAAGATGCCCCAACATATAAAAAAGACATGTGCTCCACTTTGTTCATAGCAGCTTTATTTATAATAACCAGAAGCTGGAAAGAACCCAGATGCCCTTCAACAGAGGAGTGGATACAGAAAATGTGGTGCATCTACACAATGGAATATTACTCAGCTATCAGAAACAATGACTTTATGAAACTCATCGGTAAATGGATGGAACTGGAAAATATCATCCTGAGTGAAGTAACCCAATCACAGAAACACACATGGTATGCACTCATTGATAAGTGGCTATTAGCCCAAATGCTTGAATTACCCTAGATGCACAGAACACATGAAACTCAAGAATGACCAAAATGCGAATTCTTCACTCTGTCTTTAAAAGGGGAACAAGAATACCCTTGGCAGGGAATAGGGAGGCAAAATTTAGAACAGAGGCAGAAGGAACACCCATTCAGAGCCTGCCCCACATGTGACCCACACAGATACAGCCACCAAACTGGATAAGATGGATGAAGCAAAGAAGTACATGCGGACACGAACCAGATGTACATCTCTCTTGAGGGACACACCCAGAATACAGCAAATACATAGGTGATGCCAGCAGCAAACCACTGAACTGAGAACAGGACCCCCGTTGAAGGAATCAGAGAAAGGACAGGAAGAGCTCGAAGGGGCTCGAGACCTCAAATGAACAACAATGCCAACCAACCAGATCTTCCAGGGACTAAGCCACTACCCAAAGACTATACATGGACTGACCCTGGGCTCCAACCTCATAGGTAGCAATGAATAGCCTAGTAAGAGTACCAGTGAAAGGGGAAGCCCTTGGTCCTGCTAAGACTGAACCCCCAGTGAACGTGATTGTTGGGTGATGGTGGTAATGGGGGGAAGATGGGGAGGGGAAGCCCATATAGAAGGGGAGGAGGAGGGATTAGGGGGATGTTGTCCTGGAAACCAGGAAGGGGAACAACAATCGAAATGTAAATAAGAAATACGTTAATAAAGATAAAAAAGAATATATTTCTAAAAATAAAGTAGCATGTCTTTAAGTCAAGTTGAAATACGACAAATTATTGTGTTTTCAATTATATAAAAGATATAAGAACCTAGAAAAAGTGTTAATTAGATATTAACTAGATCATGTTGGAAAAGAATCACAGGTGTATGGGATTTACTTTAGTATTAATTAACATATGAAGCCTAAATTTATTTTGGGCATTACTTTTCTATAAATGTGGACTCATGAACAATATAAGGTAAAGTTAAAAGAGGGCAAACAAGCTTGCAAGAATCCATGCATTTATTCTCTCTCTTCTCTAAACTGTTTATATGAAATTATAAGTCCCACCTATGACTTACCAGCAATAATAATGTATAACCAGAAATTATAAGTCAAATAAAACGTTATTTTCCTTAAGTTCCTTTTTGATGAAGTTTTTTTCATAAGAGAAATGACATACCTTAACATCATATATGGAGAGCATGAATCAGTAAAAATTGATTACAAAAGAGATTTGTTAAAACATTAATGTGCTTTTTAGTATATCATATTTTGATAGGGATACTAATAAAAAGACATAAGATCTAAAATTGATTAAGCTTAATATAAAGTTTCTTCCCTCTTTTATTTTTATTATATAGGAAAGTTGGTACACATGTACTGGGACGTGTATAATTGAAAGTAGTTGCTCACAGCTAAATTTTTTATTTAGTTTTCTGTTTCATTTCTCAGTTATACAGCAAACAAGCTATACTTACACCTTTTGTTAAGTTTCTCCTCAATTTCTTAATGTAATTGTATATATCATTTGATAAGTGCTTATTATTTGAATAATACTGTCAGATAATATCTATCTTATGGTATTACAAAGCAAGGTAAGAGATGCAACACAGCTGAAAGTACAGGATATTTGATGAATCATCTTATCTTTTCTAACAATTTTCACATGCTCAGAAAAAAAAACCAAGTACTTCCATGATTGTGTGCCTCTGATGTGAGCCTTAGCAGTAAAGTCATTCTCATGGTTGGCTCCTGTGCTGATTTCTCCTTAAAGAATACATTTATAAAGTCTGGGATTGTTAGATATGATCCATTACTGACTACGGACACTAGCAAGTGGCTTTGGAGTAGAAACTGAGAGTGCTTTTGTCATTAAGAGGTACCAAGCTTCCTGTGGAGAGTTAAAGTGCTTTCGGAGCCCAGTGATGAACTAGGGAGTTTCCAATGAGGAACAAGTACATGCCAATTTATATCCATTTTGTAAAAATGTAGAAAGTAAGGTGACAAAATCTCTCTGTAGAAGATAAAGGAAATACATCAATGAAACCTACAGTTTCAGGAAAAGTTTATTTATGTTGTCAACACCAATTTAAAAGGCTTTAAACAAGTCCATAAAATTTAATTGAACTGTTGTCAAAATTGAACTGTACAATTATAAATAGCTCAGAAAATAATGTAGCATTCATTAATCTTCACATATTATAAACAAAGAATATATTATTTTATAGAATAAGATTGATTAAATATATTAAATATGAGTGATGTGTTAGGTGTATACGTTAGTGTTACAGCATGCATCCCTAGGTATAAAACCCCAGGTTCAAACTCAAGCATCAGAAAACAGTGCAACAGAAAATGGTGAAGTTCTTAAAATGGTGTGTAACAGAATAAAATTTGGTAGAAAAAGTTTGTATTCCTTAAGGTATGAATTTCTTTTTTTTCCTTTTGTGTGGTTGTTTTATTTATTTACATTTAAACTTTATCCCCCTTCCCTCTTTCCTTTTCAAAAAAATCCCTATCCTATTCCTCCCTCCCCCTGCTTTTATGAGGGTAAACCTCTACCCACTTCACCACCCTAGCATTCTGCTATATTGCAGCATTGAGCCTCCACAGGACCAAGGAACTCCCAATGCATTGATGCCAGTTAAGGCCATTCTCAGCTACATATGTAGCAGGGGCCATGGGTCCCTCCATGTAAACTCTTTGTTTGGGGGTTTAATCCCTAGGAAGTCTGGGGTGTCTGGTATGTTGGTACTGTTGTTCTTGCTATAAGGTTGCCAACCCCTTTGACTCCTTCAGCCCTTCCCCTAAATCCCCCATTAGGGTCCCCGGTGTGCAGTCTGATGGTTGGCTACAAGCATACACATATGTATTGGCCAGGTTCTGGCAGAGCCTCTCAGGAGACAACTATATCAGACTACTGTCAGCAAGCACTTCTTGGTATCCTCAATAGTGTCTGGGTTTGGTGTTTGAATATGGGAAGGATCCCAAGGCGGGGCAGTCTCTGGATGTCCTTTCCTTCAGTGTCTGTTCCACTCTTTTCCCTTTATTTCTTTAGAAAAAAAGGAATTCTGGTTAATACATTTGAGATGGGTGGGTGGCCCCATCATTCAACTGGGGGCAGTGCCTACCCTCTGAATATGGTTTCTACAGTTTCTCTCTCCTCTTTGTTGGGTATTTCAGCTAATGTCTTCGCCACTGGGTCCTGGAGGGCTCTTGTTTACCTGGCATCTAGGACTTTCTAGTAGCTATCCTCATTTCCCCATTTCCCACTGCTGTATACCTCTGCTCAATTTCCTGGCACTATGCACATCTTCCTCATCTCCTCCCACACCTGATCTGGCCCCCTTTTTATCTTTCCAATGCCTCTCTCTTCCCAAGTCCCTGTCACCATCTACCTCCCATGAATACTTTTCTCACTTCTACATAAGACAGGAGAACCCACACTTTGGTTTTCCTTCTTCTTAAGTTTCATATGATCCTAATATCCACTTATCAGTGAACACATACCGTATGTGTTCTATTGTGAATAAGTTACCTCATTCAGGGTATTTTCCGGTTCTATCCATTTATTTGTGCATTTCATGATGTCATCATTTTTAATAGCTGACTATTATTCCATTGTGTAAATGAACCATGTTCTTTGTATCCATTCCACTGCTGAAGGATATCTGGATTGTTTCCAGGATCTGGCTATTTTGAATAAGGCTGCTGTGAACATAGCAGAACATGTGTCCTTATTATAAATTGGAGCATCATTTGGGTATATACCAAGAAGTAGTATATCTGGGTCCTCAAACAGTAATATGTCCAAGTTTCTGACAAACATCCAGACTCATTTCTAGATTGGTTGTACCAGCCTGCAATCCAACCATCAATGGAGGACTGTTCTTATTTCTCTACATCGTTACCAGCATCTGTTGTCACCTGAGTTTTTGTTCTTAGTCATTCGAACTAGTATGAGGTGGAATCTAAGAGTTGTTTTGACTTGCATTTCTATGATGACTAAGGATGTTGACCATTTTTAGGTGCTTCATGACCATTGGAGATTCCTCAGTTGACAATTCTTTGTTTAGCTGTGTACACTCTTTTTAATGGGATTATTTGGTTCTATGGAGTCTAACTCCATGAGTTTTTGTAAATTTTGGATAATAGCCATCTATAATATGTAGAACTGGTAAAGATCGTTTCTCAATCTGTAGGTTGCCATTTTGTACTGATGACAGTGTCCTTTCCCTTACAGAAGCTTTTGAGTTTCATGAAGTCACACTTGGCTGTGGTTGATCTTAGAGCCTGAGCCATTGGTGTTCTATTCAAGAAATTTTCCCCTGTGCTGATGTGTTTTCAGCACTTTCCCACTTATTCTTCCTTTAGATTCAGTATATCTAGTTTTATGTGGAGGATCTTGATCCACTTAGGCTTGAGATTTGTACAATGAGATAAATATGGTTCAATTTCGATTCTTCTATATGAAAACTAGCACTTGGCCCAGCACCATTTGTTGAATATGCTTTTTCCTGTGGGACGGTTTTGGGTTCTTTATCAAGGTTCAGGTGATCATATGTATGTAGGTTTAATTCTGGATCTTCAATTACAGTTTATTAATCTACCAGACTGTCTCTGCACCAATACAATGCAGTTTTATCAATATTGCTTTATAGTAGAGCTTAAGGTCAGGCATGGTGATTCCACCAAAAGTTTTATTATTGTTGAGACTACTTTATGCTTGACTGGGTATATGAGAATTTTATTACATATTTTTCATCCTTATTCATGAAGGAAATTGGTCTAAAGTTCTTTATTTATTGGGTCATTGTGTAGTTTATGTATAAGTATAATTGTGACTTCATAGAACAAATTATGTAGTCTTCCTTCTGTTTCTATTTTGTGGAATAATTTTAAGAGTATTGGTATTAGGTCTTGTTTGAATGTTTGATATATATGTTCTGGTTTGTTGTTGCTGTTATTGTTGTTGTTGTTGCTGTTTTGTTTTGTATTTTTTTGTTTGTTTGTTTTTTCTTTCATTGGGAAAATTTTAATTATTGCTCCTATTTCTTTAGGGGTTATACAATGATTTAAATGGTTTATCTGATCCTGATTTAATTTTGGTACCTGGTGTCTGTCTAGACAATTGTCCATTTCAACTAGATTTTAAAGGTTTGTTGAGTCTAAGTTTTTGTAGTAGAATCTGATGATCTTTTTGAATTTTTGGTTTCTGTGGTTATGTCTCCCTTTTCATTTCTGATTTTGTTAGTTTGCACACTGTCTCTGCCCTCTGGCTATTCTGACTTAGGGTTTATCTATCTTTTGATTTTCTCAAAGAACCAGCTCCTGGTTTGGGCGATTCTTTCTGTGGTTCTCTTTGTTTCTACTTTGTTGATTTCAGACCTGAGTTTGATTATTTTCTGCAGTCTACTCATCTTGTGTGTATTAGTTTCTTTTTGATCTAGAGCTTTCAGATGTGTTGTACAGTTGCGAGTGTATTATCTCTGGAATTTCTTTATGGAAGTATTCAGATTTATGAGTTTTTGTCTTATCACTGCTTTCATTGTGTCCCAAACTTTGGATTTGTTGCGCCTTCATTTTCATTAAATACTATAAAGACTTCAATTTCTTTACTTCTTCCCTTACTGAGTTATCATCGAGTAGAAAGTTGTTTAGCTTCCATGCTTATGTGTGCTTAATGTTGTTTTTGGTTTTCTTGAAGACAAGCTTTAGTCCATGGTAATCTGATAGGATATAAGGTATTATTTCAAATTTTTGTATCTGCTGAGGTTTGTTTTATGTACAATTCTATGGTCAATTTGGAGAAAGTACCTTGAGGTGCTGAGAAGAAGGTATATTCCTTTGTTTTAGGTTGAAATATTGTATAGATATCTGTGAAATACATTTGGTTCATAACTTTTGTAAGTTTCTCTATGTCTCTGTTTAGTTTCTGTTTCCATGATCTGTCCATTGATGAAAGTGTGGTGTTGAAGTCTCCCAGTATTTTTGTATGAGGTGCAATGTGTGCTTTGAGCTTTAGTAAGGTTTTTTTTTTTTTTTTTTTTTTTTTTTTTTTTTATGATTGTAGGTTCCCTTGCATTTGGAGCATAAATATTCAGGATTGAGAGTTTATGTTGGTGGATTTTCCTTTGATGAATATGAAGTGTCCTTCCTTATCTTTTTGATAAATTTTTATTGAAAATTGATTTTATTTGATATTGGAATGTTTATTCTACATGTTTCTTTGGGACCATATGCTTGGAAACTTGTTTTTCAGACTTTTACTCTGAGGTCATATCTGTTTTTCTCACTGAGGTGTGTTTCCTGTATGCAGCAAAATGCTGAGTCCTCTTTACATATTCAGTTTATTAGTTTATGTCTTTTTATTGGGGAATTGAGTCCATTGATGTTAAGAGAAATTAAGGAATAGTGATTTTTATTTCCTGTTATTTTTGTGGTTAGAGGTAAAATTTTGTTTGTGTGGTTCTCTTCATTTGAGTTTGTTCCAAGAAGATTACTTCCTTGCTCTAGGGTGTAGTTTCCCTCATTTTGTTGGAGTTTTCCATCTATTATCTTTTATTGGGCTGAATTTGTGGAAAGATTTTGGGTAAATTTGGTTTTGTCATAGAATATTTTGGTTTCTCCATCTATGTTAATTGAGCCTTTTGCTGAATATTGTAGCCTGGGCTGACATTTGTGTTCTCTTTGGCTCTGTATGGCATCTGTCCAGGATCTTCTGGCTTTCATAGTCTCTGGTGAGAAGTCTGGTGTAATTATGATAGGTCTATCTTTATGTGTTATTTGATCTTTTTCCTTTACTGCTTTAAAATTCTTTCTGTGTTTTGTGCATTTGGTGTTTTGATTATTATGTGGCAGAATGAATTTCTTATCCAATCTATTTGCAGTGCTGTAGGTATTTTGTGTGTGTATGGACATCACTTTCTTTAGGTCAAGGAACTTTTCTTCCATACTTTTGTTGAAGATGTTTACTGTCCCTTTCAATTGGTTATCTTTGCTCTCTTGTATACCTATTATTCTTATATTTGGTATTTTCACTTTGTCCTGGATTTTCTGGATGTTTTGGATTAGGAGCTTTTTGCCTTTTGCATTTTCTTTGATGGTTGTGTCATTGTTTCCCATGGTATCTTCTACACCTGAGATTCTTTTTCTATCTCTTGTATTCTGTTTGTGATGCTTGCATCTATGACTCCTGATCTCTTTTATAGGTTTTCTATTTCCAGGGTTGTCTCCCTTTGTGATTTTTTCTTGTTTCTGTTTCCATTTTTAGATCCTGGTTGATTTTGTTCAATTCCTTCAACTGTGTTTTCCTGTAATTCTTTAAGGTATTCATGTGTTTCCTCTTTAAGGGCTTCTACCTGTTCACATAAGTTTTTTCTGTGTTTCTTTAAGGGAGTCATTTATGTCTTTCTTAAAGTGCTTTATCATCATTATGACATGTGATTTTAGATCAGAATCTTGCTTTTATGGTGTGTTGGGTTTTCCAGGGCTTGCTGTGATAGGATAACTGGGTTCCAATGATTCTATGTACCCTTGTTTCTGTTGCTTATGTTCTTGTGCTTGCCTCTTGCCGTCTCAGTATCTCTGGTGATAGCTGGTGTTGTAATATCTGACTGAAGTTTATCCCTACTGTGATCATTTGAACCTGTGACCTTAGGGTGTGTCAAAGCACTCCTGCAGATGGAAAATGGAAGGATCCTGTCCCTGTTTGTTTGAAGTTCCTGGTCCTCTGTTGCCAACACAGGTATTGTGGCAGCAGTGGTGATCTCATCTGTGAGTATATGTGTGTCAGCACTCCTCTGGGACAAGCTCTCTCAGGTTGTGTTTGGGTCATAGGGAGCATGGCACAGGGTCAGCTCTGACATGGATGGAAACTAGAAAGCCCTGAAGAAATTCTTTAAATCTATATTGGATAATAAATTCCAACCAGTTTAAGAAGTTTTGATTAATCGTAAAAGTTTAATGATGTTACATGACTTTCCCTAATTATTTTGAATTGCAAATTCTCAGCCTAAAAATTTTTTTTTCATGTTTTCAAAAACGGGTTCTCCCAGGACATTTGTGGAAAATTTCTTATCTTCTTTGTCTTTTTTAAACTTCTGAAATTATGTTATGATAAGATATTAGTGTCAGTATGATGGCCATCACAGTTTCTGGGCAAATTTTATATTTTATTTAATGAGTATAACAATTAATTTCAGATGTGTAAGAATTTATTATCAATGCAATAAATTTGCCTAATCACTTCTATATTTAATTTGTACTTAATTTCTAGACTATATCGTATTAGCTAATGTTGTTCCTCTTATTTTGATAATAAATACAAAATATGTTTGTGTAGCAATAATGTGAAAATAAAATATATCCCTTACTCTTTCTTTACTTTCAATACAATTATAGCTGTGAACAATTTTGTTCCTGTACCATTTGCTGAATTTGAATTTTTCTGAGATATAAAGGAAATTTATGTAAAAATTATCATAATTCTTAGTATACTGTTGGTGGTCAATGACTTGTTTATTATTAACAAGAACATTTTTGGGTAATTATCCACTGTTATCAGGAATCTTGCATATGGTTTATCTAATTTTAAGATTCAATAAATATTTTGATGTCTGATATACCATTATCTTATTTTCTAACCTTGAAATCTGAAATTCTGAAACATTAAAAATTTTCTGGAACTCCAAAGCTAGCAGCTTACTAAATAAAATATATTTAGATCTGATGTATGCCAAGCTTACATTGTTTCTGAGAAATTAATTAACCAGTGGTGTCCATATACAATACACACTTATTCTGGCTAAATTTGTGCTTTATAACTCTGTCAGGAAAACAGATTATTTATTTTGACATAAATTAAAGTTTCACATCAGATGTTCTAAATTAAATCTTTTTATCATTGACGATGTTGAAATCTTTGTTAATCTAATAGAAATTCAACCGTCAAATTATGTACAAACACCCTATAAGCATCTCTTTTGAAGAAATCAGTGATTCTTCACAATGATTTTTATTTCCTGGTGATTTTTTTTCTCCTTATAGACGTGCTCTGGCCTTTCTAACCTCTAGGCAATATATTCACCCAATTTAAACCTACTTACATTGTAGCTTTGTATGTTTGTATGTTAATCCAGGTAGACCTCATTGTCATTTCAGACATATGTTTATAGCATCGTTAAATTACTTATATTTTTGTCTATATGACATATTATTTATCGTTTTATATGTCTACCTCCCAACTCATTGTTTATTCAGTTCATCAGTTCACACAAAATTTTAATAATATTGACACATGACAGATACACAATGAACATTTCCTTGATGGAAATGAATAAAAAGTTAATGAAGCATGATATTATCTATTTGGTATATTTAAAATATAACCCTTTTTCTTTGAGCCAAGTCTATGACTGGTGTTTCCCAGGTTGATGATTTTTACTCTGGAATGAAGGAATCAAACATTCTCTCAATTTTTATCAATTTTTAAAAGTTAAGATACCCTCCAAAAAAAAAAAACAACCTGTTAAAAAAACTGGAATATAGAACTAAACAGAATTCCTAATAGAGGAATATTGAATGGCCAAGAAGCCATTAAATTAAATTAAATTAATGAAATATTCAAGTCCTTAGTGATCAGGGAAATGCAAATCAAAATGATCCCAAGCTACACCTAAGATTAAAATCTTAGTTACAGCACATTTTGGGGAGGATGTGGAGAAAGAAGAACACTCCTCCATTGCTGGTGGGACTGGAAACTGGTATATCTACTCTGGAAATCAATCTGGAGGTTCCTCAGAAGATGAGAAATAAGTCTACCTGAAGACCCAGCTATACCATTCTTGGACATATATCTAAAAGATGCCCCATCGTGCCACAGGGATACGTGTTCCACTATGTTCATCGAGGCCTTATTTGTGATAGCCAGAAGGTGAAAACAAACCAGATATCCTACAACTCAAGAATGTATACAGAATATGTGGTTTATTTACCAATGGAATACTACTCAGCTACTAAAAATGGGGACATCATGCGTTTTGTAGGTCAGTAGATGGAACTAGAAAATATTATTCTGAGTGAGCTAATTTGGACATGTATGGTATATAATCACTAAAAAGTAGATATTAGCCAAAACTGATCATAATACACAGAATAAAATTCACAGAACTCAAGAAGGTTAATAAGCCCTACTTGATGATGACACAAACCCACTTGGGAGGGAGAAGGAAGCAATGGAAGCTGCAGAGGAGGAGGGAGGAACCTGGGTGAGATAGGACAGGGAAGGAAAAGAGGAACGTGATCAGGTATTGTGTGTGGGAGGGCCAGTTGTGAAGACTCAAGGTCCAGTCGAAAGAATGTAAATAGGCAACCATGGTAGGCAGTGGAGGGATCCTCTAGAATGTACCAAAGACTTAGGAATTGAGAGACACTCATTACTCGAGAGAGAGAGAGAGAGAAAAAGAGAGAAAAATTCTTCCGCCTTATGGTAATTTCTCCAAAGTTGACCATATAATCAGTTACGAAACAGGCCTCAACAGATATACCTATTATTCTTAACAAATTTCCTGGATGTTTGGGGTTAGTAGCTTTTTGCATTTTAAATTTTCTTTGACTGTTTTCTCAATATTTTCTGTGGTATCTTCTGCTCCTGAGATTCTCTCTTCTATCTCTTATATGCTGTTGGTGATGCTTGCATCTATGACTCCCCTGATCTCTTCCTTTAGTTTCTTTCTCTAGTGTTGTCTCCCTTTTTGATTTCTTTTTATTGTTTCTACTTTCAGTTTTAGGTTCTTGATTGTTTTGTTTAATTCATTGACCTGTCTGTTTGTGTTTTCCTGTAATTCTTTAAGGGATTCATGTTTTTCCTCTTTAAAGGCTTCTACCTGTTTACCTGTGTTTTCCTGTATTTCTTTAAGGGAGTTATTTATGTCCTTCTTAAAGTCCTCTATCATCATCAGGAGTTGTGATTTTAGATGAGAGCCTTGCTTTTCAGGTTTATTAGGGTATTGAGGCTTGTGGTGATAGGGCAGCTAGGCTCTTTTGATGTCATGTATCCTTGATTTCTGTTGCTTACCTTCTTGTGTTTGCCTCCTGCCATCTTGTTATCTCTGGTATTAGTTGGTCCTGTTGTCTCTGACTGGAGCTTGTCCCTCTTGTGAATCTGTGCTCCTGTGTGAGTTGGTGCTCTTGGGGGTCAAACTTAGTCCGGGTGAGTTTGGGATGTGGAGGAGTGTGGCAGAGGGTCAGCTCTGGGGTGCAGATGGAAACTGGAATGATAATGTCCCTGGCTACCCTATGGTTTATGAATCCACTGGGCCCTGAGTAGGTCCCACATGGCCCACATATTGAGGTGATAGTGGTGGTCTCACTTGTGAGCTTTGATATGTCAACTCTCGTGGAAGACAACTTTCTCTGGGCAAGATTGAAATGTATAGGATTGTGGCATAATGTCGTCTCCCCGGCGCAGATGGAAGGGTAAAACAGACATTTTCAAACCGGTTTTGTGAACTCATTCCAAATAGATGAATAGAAACAAAAACCAGAATAGTTTTTGTAAAAAAGGTTTATTGTAATAACCCTTTCCACATATGTAGATTCAAGCTACTTAATATAATATCATGCAGCAGGTAAAAATGTCTTCACATCATGAGGAAAGGGGATTCATTTTGCAGACGTAAGAAAGATCCATATTTGAAATTAATCAACATAAAATTTCTTATTAACAAGCTAATGAAGAGAAACAATAGGATTTCAGCTGACACAGAAAAGACATTTGATAAAATGTAATAGTCAAGAGAAATAATAAGAGTTGTGGATTAAAGAACTTCTAAAGCATGTTTATATATCAAAATTGAAAAAATCTGGCAAAAACCACATAAATTGAACATTTTCAGTATTCTACAACCTAATTAAAATGTTTCATTGATAAATGTAGTCCTTAAGGAAAATAGGCTATGTTGCTGACTCTCCATTTTTTTCTTCTGCTAGAAAGTGATAAAGTTCAACTATTGAAACAATTATTATTATTTTGTAAAATAGTCATAGTATAAAACTCTCCTCAAAATCCAAATCTTTCTACTTTTAGATTCGTGCATCTCTCAGAGATATTTCTTTGTGCAGTTTATGGTGGCTAATGCAGACATTTAGAATAGGTAAAATGCAGAGAATAAGTGACTACTGAGTTCTCAGCCACAGACATAACATTCATATCACATTCTACCTCAAGACACAGGAACCATCATGAAAGAGAGGATAGACAAAAAAAATAGTCGAAGGTAGGAGTGGACTTGAATAATACAATACCTTTGTGACGTGTCAAGCAAGTTCTAGTTGCCCATATAAAACCTGCACAGGGAGGAGGAGGGGTTAGGGGGATGTTGGCCTGGAAACTGGGAAAGGGAAAAACAATCGAAATGTAAATAAGAAATACCAAGTTAACAACGATGGGAAAAAAAAAAAAAAAAAAAAAAAAACCCTGCACAAAGATCAAGCCAGTAGTCTGGCATTAAATGGGAAGGCAGTTGTTAGTCCCTCCTCCTAACTCCATGGCTTCTGGGAAGGAAGAGTCTCTTCTCCTTAGGGATATGGTTCTTTATAGATCACCCATGTTCCAGTAGAAGGTTTCCTACACAGAAGTATTTGGGTACCAATAATAGTAGTTTGTTGATTATTAAAAAGAAGACAAGAATTTGAGAGGGGTTGAAAGGAAGATTTAATGCTGATAGGAATTAAGGAAACAACTTCAGGATGAATATGATCAAAATATATAATATGAAATTATTTTAAAAATTAATAGAAACATTTGTATAAAATCTTCTAATAAGAAGAATTTGGGCACCAAGAGTTAATGCTGAATATTATCAAGTTTTTGTTTTTTTTTTTTTTTATTAACTTGAGTATTTCTTATATACATTTCGAGTGTTATTCCTTTCGGTTCGGCAAACATCCCCCTCCCCCCTCCCTTCCTTATGGGTGTTCCCCTCCCCACCCTCCCCCATTGCCGCCCTCCCCAACAGTCTAGTTCACTGGGGTTCAGTCAAGTTTTAAGGAATTATTTTACAAAACCATCCTACCCTTACACTAAACTGGATAAGGATATGATAGAAAAAATTATAGACTAAGATCTTGGTAAGTATTGATCTAAAAAGAAAACAAATTACTTTACAGCATAAAATAAAAAAGCATTTATAAAGATCATACATCATAACAATTTGGCTTCATTCAAAGAATACAAATATAAATGGTTCAGTGGGTCAACATAAACAAATAATAAACATTAGATAGCAGTCAAATAAAATCAGTAACAATATAATATATTTGTCTTAATTTGGTTATGCTTTTAACTTTGGAAATATCAGGAACCTTCTACAATAAATTTTCTGAAAAAATAGATATAGAAGATTATCGTGTGTGTGTGTGTGTGCGTGCACACATGTGCAGGCATGCACGTGCACATGTGCATTACATAGGTACATATTTCCATAGGAAAAATAGTTCATGATTCATAAATCCAAAGCAAAATTTGTGTTAATGTAAATAGCTACTCTAATGAGAAACAAATGAATAGATACATATATAAGTAGCTATGTTGGTAGTACTCAGTGTCAAAGAGGTTTTATTTTGGGGGAATGTTATTAGGATGGAGGATTGAACTTAAAATTTCATGCTTGTTAAACATATTCCTGAAAGCTGAGCTCTATCTCGGTAGCTACTTTGTAATTGCCCTGTTGTACAATGTGAGGGTATAACGATTCTTTACCCCTTATTGAGTGGCCATTCAATCTGTTGTTATGTGACATGACCTTAACTCTTAGTACTTCTATTTAGTTTAATATATTCATTAAAGTCAGTTAACTTTAATTTCTAAGTAATTCTATGCAATTTTAGGATACAGTATAATGTTCACAGAGTTATTAAATCTTTGTGACCGATATGACTAAGCTGCTCAGAACATATTTATCACCTGAGGAATACTTTTTGACTGGAGTCCTTTGAAATATATCTCCATTGCACCACGATGATGGACCTAGAAATCACTATATAGATTAGGCTACCCTTGAATTTGTATCAGCTCTTCTGTTTCTGTTTTTCAGATGCTGAAATTTCAGGAAAGTACCACTATATCCTTGTTTTATAATTATATTAATAATTTTCATGTGTTTCTGATTAAACACATTTTTTTAAATTATACTTTACCAATTTTTAAATCATTTAACGTGAAGCTAACTTATGCTTCAACTGAATAAATAAAAATATCATAAAATTTTTCGATAAACACAGTACAGATTTTTTTTTAGTTTTGTTACTTTTTTTCCCCATCTTTATTAAATTGGGTATTTCTTATTTACATTTCAAATGTTATTCCCTTTCCCAGTTTCCAGGCCAACATTCCCCTAATCCCTCCCCATCCCCTTCTATATGGGTGTTCCCCTCCCAATCCTCCCCCATTACTGCCCTCCCCCCAACAATCATGTTCACTGGGAGTTCAGTGTTAGCAGGACCAAGGGTTCCCCTTCCACTGGTGCTCTTACTAGGCTATTCATTGCTACCTATGAGGTTGGAGCCCAGGTTCAGTCCATGTATAGTCTTTAGGTAGTGGCTTAGTCCCTAAAAACTCTGGTTGGTTGGCATTGTTGTTCATATGGGGTCTTGAGCCCCTTCAAGCTCTTCCAGTCCTTTCTCTGATTCCTTCAATGGGGGTCCCGTTCTCAGTCCAGTGTTTTGCTGCTGGCATTCGCCTATGTATTTGCTGTATTCTGGCTGTGTCTCTCAGGAGAGATCTACATCCGGTTCCTGTCGGCCTGCACTTCTTTGCTTCACCCATATTGTCTAATTCGGTGGCTGTATATGTATGGGCCACATGTGGGCCAGGCAGTGAATGGGTGTTCCTTCTGTGTCTGTTTTAATCTTTGCCTCTCTATTCCCTGACAAGGGTATTCTTGTTCCCCTTTTAAAGAAGGAGTGAAGCATTCACATTTTGGTCATCTTTCTTGAGTTTCATGTGTTCTGTGCATCTAGGGCAATTCAAGCATTTGGGCTAATAGCCACTTATCAATGAGTGCATACCATGTGTGTTTTTCTGTGATTGGGTTACCTCACTCAGGATGATATTTTCCAGTTCCCTACATTTGCCTATGAATTTCATAAAGTCATTGTATTTGATAGCTGAGTAATATTCCATTGTGTAGATGTACCACATTTTCTGTATCCATTCCTCTGTTGAAGGGCATCTGGGTTCTTTCCAGCTTCTGGCTATTATAAATAAGGCTGCTGTGAACATAGTGGAGCATGTGTCCATGTTATGTGTTGGGGCATCTTTCGGGTATATGCCCAAGAGAGGTATAGCTGGGTCCTCGGGTGGTTCAATGTCCACTTTTCTGAGGAAACTCCAGACTGATTTCCAGAATGGTTGTACCAGTCTGCATTCCCACCAACAATGGAGGAGTGTTCCTCTTTCTCCCCATCCTGGCCAGCATTTGCTGTCACCTGAGTTTTTAATCTTAGCCATTCTCACTGGTGTGAGGTGAAATCTCAGGGTTGTTTTGATTTGCAAATGGTCATAGCCATTAAGAACTGGTAGCCAAAAAATATTGCTAATGGTTGATTATTGATATAGTTTTGATTTTATTTTATTCCCTGAGTTGTTGAACTAAATGAATCTACTTTAGCTTTCAAAAAAAAATCTGAGGAGTTTTTTATCATTGCATTGTTCCTCATACTCAGATTTCAAAACTGTCTTCAGTGTCCATCAGTGGAAAGTCATACAATGATATTTATATACATATATGCCTGTGAATGGTCAATGTATAGTTATTTGGGCATAAAAGAATTACATTTTATCATTAACAGATAAAGTAATGGTAAAAACTATGGGCGTTATTTTAATTTCAATAAACAAGACATAAAAAAGCCAGTATCTATCATTAGAGTCTACACTTTAAATTTGATTTGAAGGTTACAGGATGACTTGGGAACAGGAAGGTAAAGGGATGTTTAAAAAGAATAAGTGGAGACAAAAGAAGAAAATAGGAAGACACATATGCTTCAAGTACATTTTGCCCATTTATGAAAATGTCATAGTGAAGTGCAGCATTTTGTATAATTACAAACAACATTATATTTAAGAGTATAAATACTCCAAATTTTAATGGTTTAGTAAAATTATACATCAATACATTTAAAACTCCACAATATACATGTTTCACTATCAAAAATATATTTCTGAGAATTTAACTAGCTAATTTGAATGACAAAACAGCTTTAATAGTCATGCTAATAAGCACAAAAACAATTTTATTAGAAAATGATATGCTGTGTTTGAAGATGTTTTCATGACTCTAATGATTGTTAGTTTATTTTCAAGATGGCTATTATCATACCTAGAGAAAAGCATCCTAATAGAGCAATTACATATTAACTTTTTAGATATATTTTGCTGATATTATATCTATCTTGAACAACAGGGTCTGCAATATGCTCTTTCAAAGTACTTTATGTTATTCACCTGTAAAGCAAGTATCCCATAAAGCTGTTGGTGAGGCACTAGTTTCATTAGCAAATGAGAAGATACAATTTTGGAAACAAAATAAGATAGAAAGGCAGTCCACAATCCAAAATAGAGTCTTCATCCCAGACTGGAAGACACTATTCTCCCTGCACCTCTAAAACTGCAGATTGTTGGACCTAGAGCAGAAAAAGTGGAGATAGGGTGAGGGAAAGAAAGGAGACGGAGCACCTGTGTGGGAGATTGACTCACACATACACACACACATACCCGCCCACACACACACACACACACACACACACACACACACACACACACACACACACACACACATACACACACATACACACACACAGGGGTTGCCAAGAGATGCAGAGAGAGAATGATTCACAACACACACTCATACACACACATACACACTGGGGTTATGAATCTTGGACTGGGTGAAGACAGAGAACAGGAGGATCTTCTCCTGACTGCTCCTAGGTTCTTGTGTCCAGAGGGCTCTAGGTAGGTTCCTCTTGGGCCAGGAATGTGACCAGAAGTGGTGTTCTCCCCTGTGCTCTCAGGAATGTCCACACTGGAGAAGAATCCAGCTCTTTCCATGGGATTTTGGTACAGAGAGGATTTTCATGTATTGAATCATCCCTGCAGGGATGAATCCTACTTGATTGTGGTGAATGATCATTTTTATGTGTTCTTGGATTCAATTTGCATGAATTATGTAGGGAATTTTTGTATCAATGTTAATAAGTTAAATTATTCTGAAGTTCTCTTTTTGTTTGGTTATTGTGTGTTTTATGTATCAAATAGAATACGATATTAATAGAATGAAATATGTAGTGCTCTTTCTGTTTCTATGTTGTGGAAAAGTTCGACGAGTATTGGTATTAGCTCTTCTTTGATGCTTTGGTAGAATTCTGCCCTAAAACCATCTACCCCTGGGAGCTTTTTTTTGTGCGGTGGGGGCGGGGATTAATGATTTCTTGTATTTTCTTAGTAGTTATGGGACTGTTTTGATACTTTGCTTTTTCTTGATTTAAATTTGTATATAGTATCTCTCTAGAAAATCATTCATTTCATCTAGATTTTCCATTTTGTTGAGTATAGGTTTCTGCAGTAAGATCTGATTTTTTTTTTAATTTCTTTAGTTTCTATTGTTATGTCTCTCCCCTTTTTCCTGATTTTGTTAATTTGGACAGTGTTTCTGACGCCTTTAGTTAGATTTGCTAAGGGTTTTTCTATATATTGATTTATTCAAAGAACCAGCTCTTTGTTTTGTTGGCTCTTTGTATAGTTCTCTCATTTCTATTTGGTTGATTTCAGCACTGAGTTTTACTATTTCCTGCAGTCTGCTCTTATTGAGACTTGAATCCCCAAGGAGTGGGAAGGTTTTGTGGGGTGGGTGTGGGGATGTAGCCACATACTCTTGGAGACTGGGGAAGTAGTTATGGGATATGGGACAATAAGAGGTTGGAAAAGGAACAGGATAAATCTGGACTGTAAAAAGGATTAAATAATAAAATAAATAAAATACAATTACCTTAAATACATAAAAGCAGAACTACCATATAATTTGGTGATGCTATTTTTATGCACCCAAAGTACTCTGTGCCAGAGATTTTCATGCTCATTTGTGTTTATTGCAGCACTATTCATAGTAAGCAAGTTTTGAATCAGCCTTAGTGCAATTCAACATGTGAATAAATAAAGCTTATGTGTTGAATGTATGTATATATACACATGCTACATATATATCACATCCATATATAGAAATATATATATATATACACATATATATTCCATTTTCATCTACAAAATAATAAAATGAACTAGTTTAGACTCTCATAAGCTTTTAATAACATACACTTTGTATCTCTATTTTAGAATTTTAATTGCTCTTTTAATGATTCTACTCACTTGATTCCTTGCAATTAAAGAAAATATTTCAGTACATTTAATCTGAATTATAATAATTCAAAAACACTACCATTTTCCATGGTGTAAGGGTGAATTGCCTATTAAGGGATCGTACAGTATTTCAAATTGAATTCTTGTTTCCTCCTACATCATATAACCTTATAAAAACCAATTTTCAATGTCTTATTATATATTGTAATTTTTCTTTTATACTCATTATGCAAGAGAGCAAATAATTAGATTCATGAGGTATTCGCTGTAAATTAATGTACAAATTAGTATATCAGTGTTGTTTTTATTGGATATTTTATGTTTTTACATTTTAAATATTATCTCCTTACCCCTCTCTTTCCTCCTCACTCCATGCCTCCCTCTTCTTCTATGAAGAAGCTCCTATTGGCGCCCACCCACCCACACCTCAACACAATGTCATTCCCCTACACTGGGGAAACAAGCCTTCAGAGGACCAAGAGCTTCTCCTACTGATTCCAGACAAGGCTACATATGCCCAATGGAGCAATAGGTCCCTCCATGTGTACTCTTTGGTTGGTAGTTTAGTCCCTGGGAGTTTTGGAGTGTCCGGTAGGTTGACATTGTTGTTTTGCTATGGGGTTGCCAACCCCTACTGTTCCCTCAGTCCTTCCCCTAAATTGTCCATTAGGGTCCCCATGTGCAGTCTGATGGGTTGGCGACAGGCATCCGCATCTGTATTGGTTGTCTGGCAGAGCTTTCTAAGAAGTTTTTCGCTGTATCAGGCAACTGTCAGCAAGCACTTCTTTGCATCCTTAATAGTGTCTGGGTTTGGTGTCTGCATATGGGATAGATCTGCAGGTGGGGCAGTCTCTGGATGTCCTTTCCTTCAATCCCTTCTTCACTCTTTGTCTCTCTATTTCCTCTGGTGAGTATTTTTTCCCCTTCAAACAAGGGTTAAAGCATCCACATTTGCTTCATATGGTCTGTGAATTGTTTTGTTTTACTGTTTCATTAGCTTAGAAAAATTTAATAAAATTAAAAAACTAAGTTTTGGTTTTAGAAATACATCAATAATCTTGTATTTCAAAATACTTTCAAGTATTTATCAAATTAAATTTTGTTTACCATCTTAAAATATTTATAAAGTATACAATTATCTAATATCTCCACATAAGTGCAAGCCTATAGTGTCTTGGGGAAAATCTTTGACTAAAAAAAAATTATTATAAAGACAAACATCACTCATTTATTATTAAAAATTGCATTATAATATTAAAATCAGAATCATATTTAAAAAATAACTATGTAAAATATATAGATGAATTTGAGTTTTGAAGAAACAATATTTATAGTCATAAAATTTGACTAATTTTATAAATTTCTTATGTGACCAAAAGAACAGTTTCATACCATAGAGGTCAAGCATATTCATTATTTCACAGGTAGATATCCAATTCCTTTATAGTGCTCAGTATTCCAGACATGAAGAAATATTTTAACTCAATATGTTATCAACTTTGTTCTCATGTGATATAAGGAAATAATTAACAAAAGTAATGCAAAGTTCAATTGAAAATTTCTCATGAAATCTATAATAAACTGTTAATATCTGTCAAAATATTGCAAACTTATTTGAAATGAGATTTGCTATGAATTAAAATAACTATCTAAATAAAACAATACTTTTAATTAGTACAAAGTTGATTAACTAAAAATTTCTTTTCAAAGATATCTACATGTATTTCTCATGTCAGAACAATTAGTCAATAAAAATGCTTTTATTTAACCCACAATTTTATAAATTTATTATAACTACTATGGTTTCTATTTCTGTATGTCTCATACATTCAGAATGTCAAAAATGTTTATTCACACATTTGCATAAAAATTAATCTCTACTTATCTGATTTTTCAGAATACCTAGTACTCTATAAATAAAAATAATTAATGAGGTCAAGTTTATATTTAATGTGTTTTAATTGCCTTCTGCTTCTAGCATATGGACTGTGTGTATTCATAAATAGAGTTTTTGGCCCTAAAACTTGTTTATAACAATTATCCTGTAATTTTTGTTAATTTCACATAAATTTATTTACTAAACTTTGGCTTCAAAAATGTACTTCTTTTTAAACCAATTTTATTTATTTATTCTCACACTTCCCCCCAATATCTTATACCTCCTCATATTTCCCCCAAACAACTCCCCATTCTACCATCCCGCCTCCTTTTTTAAGTAGTAGCCCCCTTGGATACTAGCTCCCACATTACTCCTCACTGCATCACGTAATCACAGTACTAGGCACATCTTCTCCCCAGTAAGGCATAAGGCAGATCATTTCTTGCCACTACAAACATGTTGGAAGCGATGCCCTTGAAACTCTTCATTATTGATGTTATTATTATGATTAGTTAAGTATGACTGGGTTCATGGAAAATCCCCAGCCAGCTGCAGAAGACTAATACAAAATCTAGTGGTCAAGATGAATAATGATATGATAAAGCTCTGACCTTGCGAGAAATAATATCTACGTCAAGATACCAATGTGATGACACTGTAACCTTTTCTTGAAAACAAACATCTACTGACGTAATAGATATATAAGCCTGTGACCTTTCTAACATCCTGTCAACATTAGTCGATTCCCTGACCACACGAATACTGTGTCTTTGGCCTGCATAAATGTTTTATACTTCCCCTCTCTCTCTGTTACCGCTGTGATGGTATAAATTCAAACTTGGGAAAAAAATAAAATTGTTGCCTTGATCAGACTCTTGTCTTGGCGGTCTTCTTCATGTCTCTTGTCCCCCATTCTCTTCCAGGTACACTCAGCACCGTCATTGACACAAACAGAGGCAAGCAGACAGACAATAAACTCAGAGATAGCTCCTGTACTAGCATTTGGGGGACCTGTATGAAGATCAAGTTTGACTTCTGGTACACATGTACAGGGGCTTAGGTCTAGCACATCCTTGCTTCGTTGTTGGTAAATTAGGCCCTGGAAACCCTCGAGGGTTCCAGGTTAGTTGACTCAGTTGGTCTTGCTGTGGACAACCTGTCCTCTTTGTCTCACTCAGCACTTCTCCTAACACTTCTATAAGATTCCCGAGCTCCATTTTATGTTCAGCTGCAGGTCTCTGTATCTTTTTACATTGGCTGCTTGGTGAATTCTCTCAGAGGACAGTTATGTTAGGTTCTTATCAGCAAGCATAACAGAATCTTTAATAGTATCAAGGATCAGTTTTTGCCTGTGGTATAGGCCTCAGATTGGGGCACTCGTTGTTTGACTATGTTCTCCATTTCTACTATATCTTTGTCTCTGAATTTTGTTAATTATCTTTAATCTTTCTATTGTTTTAGAGTCCGGGCATTATTCCCCTCTTGATCTGCTCACCAAGAGTTTCTCCTCCCCTGTCTCCAAGAGGATATGGCTACCCAACTCTAAATCCACCAAGGGTCCTCGGTCCCTGGGGCCTCAAGACCCTTCCTTTATTTTTTTGATTGGATATTTTATTTGCATTTGAAATGTTATCCACTTCCCGTGGTTTCCCATCAATAGTCCCCTATCCATTCCCCCAACCCCTTCTTCTATGAGGTTGATTCCTCTCACCAAGTAACGACTCTTTCCAGGCTCCCCATCCTGACATTCCCCTAAACTAGGGGGTCCAGCCATGGCAGAACCAGGTGTGTCTCCTCCCATTGATGAAAATCAAGGCTACATATGCAGTTGGAACCATGGGTTTGTCCATGTGTATAATTTGGGTATAGGTATAGTCCCTGGGAGCGCTGGTTATTTGGTATTGTTGTTCTTAGGGGGATGTAAACCCTTTCAGCTCCTTCAATCCTGTCTCTAACTCCTCCAGTGGGGAGCCTTTTATCAGTTCAATGTTTTGCTGCTGTCATTGGCCTCTATATTTGTCATGCTCTAGCAGAGCCTCTCAGGAGACAGCTATATCAGGCTCCTGTCAGCATGCATTCTTGGCATCAGCAATATTCTTTGTTTTGGCTGCTATATATATATATATATATATATATATATATATATATATATATATATATATATATAGAGAGAGAGAGAGAGAGAGAGAGAGAAAGAAAGAGAGGGGGGCTGGAACTCCAGGGCAAGGTCTGAATGACCATTCAATCAGTCTCTGATCCAAATTTTGTCCCATATCTCCTACCATGAATAGTTTTGTTCCCCCTTTTAAGAAGGACTGAAGCATCCACATTTTTGTCTTCCTTTTTCTTGAACTGCATGTGGTCGGTGGATCGTAATCTTCAGTAATTCAAACTTTAAGGCTAATATCCAGTTATCAGTGAGCATATACCATGTGTGTTTTTTTGAGATTGAGTTACCACACTCTGGATGATATTTTCTAGTTCCATCCATTTGACTATGTATTTCATGAAGCCATTGTTTTTGATAGCTGAGTAGTATTCCATTGTGTAGATGTACTACATTTTCTGAATCCATTCCTCTATAGAAGGACACCTTGGTTCTTTCCAGCTTCTGACTATTATAAATACAGCTGCTATGAACAGAATGGAGCATCTGTCCTTGTTATATGTTGGAACATCTTTGAGTATGTGCCCAGGAAAGTTATATCTGCGTCCTCAGATAGTACTATGTCCAATTTTCTGAGGAACCTCCAGGGTGATTTCCACAGTGGTTAAACCAGCTTGCAATCCCATCAAAGATGGAGAAGTATTCTTCTTTCTTCACATCCTTGCCAGCATTTGTTTTTGATCTTAGCAATTCTGACTGGTGTGATGTGGAATTACAGGAGTGTTTGGATTTGCATTTTCCTGATAACTAAGGGTGCTGAACATTTTTTAGGTGCTTCTCAGTCATTCAAAATTCATCAGCTGAGAATTCTTGATCTACTTGGATTTGAACTTTGTACAAGGCAATAAGAATGGACCAATTTGCATTCTTCTACAGGCTGACCTCCAGTGGAACCAGCACCATTTGTTGAAAATTATATTTCTTTTCCACTGGATTGTTTTAGTTCTTTAGTCAACGATCAAGTGGCCATAGGTGTGTGGGTTCATTTATGCATCTTCAATTCTATTCCATTGATCCACCTTCCTTTCTCTGTACCAATACCATATAGTTTTTATCACTATCACTATCACACTCACGGCTTGAGGTCAGGGATAGTGATTCACCTAGAAGTTCTTTTATTGTTGAGGATAGTTTTCATTGTCTTGGGTTTTTGTTATTATAAATGAATTTGCAAATTGTTCTTTCTAACTTTATGGGAATTGAGTTGGAATTTTCATGGGGATTGCATTGAATCTAGAGACTGATGTTTGCAAAATGGCCATTTTTTACTATACTAATCCTGCCAGTGTATGAGCATGGGAGATCTTTTCATCTTCTGAGTTCTTTTTCAGTTTCTTTGTTCAGAGACTTAAAGTTTTTGTCATACAGATCTTTCACTTGCTTGGTTAGAGTCACACCAAGCAATTGTATGTTACTTGTGACTATTGTAAAAGATGTGATTTCACTAATTTCTCTCTCAGCCTGTTTATCCATTGAGTAGAGGAAGGCTGCTGATTCATTTCAGTTAATTTTATACCCAGTCTCTTTGTTGAAGTTGTTTATCAGGCTTAGTAATTCTCTATTGGAACTTTTCGGGTCACTTAAGTAAACTATCACATCATCTGCAAATAGAGATATTTGGACATCTTCCTTTACAATTTGTATCCCTTTGACTGCTCTTGTTATCTTATTGCTCTGGCTAGGATTTTGAGTACTATATCGAATAGGGAGGGAGAGAGAAGAGAGTGTGCAAACTTGTCAAGTCCCTGATTTTAGTGAGATAGCTTCAAGTTTCTCTCCATTTAGTTTGATGTTGGTTACTCTTTTTACTGTATATTGTTTTTACTATGTTTAGGTATGGGCTTTGAATTCCTGATCTTTCCAAGACTTTTAACATGAAGGGTCATTGAATTTTGTCCAGTGATTTTTCAGCATCTAATGAGACTTTCATATGATTTTTGTCTTTGAGTTTAATTACATGGTGGATTACATTGATCAATTTCCTTATATCTAAATATGCCTGCATTCCTGAGATAATGCCTACTTGATCATGATGGATGATCATTTTGATGTATTCTTGTATTCGGCCTGTAGAATTTTATTGAGTATTTTTATGTAGATATTCATAAGGAAAATTGGTCTGAAGTTCTCTTTCTTTGTTGGGTCTCTGTGTGGTTCAGGTATAAGCATAATTGTGACTTCGTAGAAGAAATTATTTACTGTTCCTTCTTTTTCCATTTTGTGGATTAATTTGGACAGTATTGTTATTAGCTCGTCTATGAAGGTCTGATAGAATGCTCTAATAAACACAATGGGTCCTGGGTTTGTCTTTTTTGTTTTTTGTTTGTTTGTTTGTTTGTTTTTGTTTTTTTGTTTTTTGTTTTGTTTTGTTTTTTTTTTTTAATTGGAGACTTATAATGACAGTTTTCTATTTCTTTTAGGAGTTATGGGACTTTGTTTAGATGGTTTATCTGATCCTAATTTAATTATAGTACCTGTATCTGTCTAGAAAATTGTCCATTTCATCCAGATTTTTCAGTTTTGTGAATATAGGCATTTTAGGATCTGATGATTTTTTAAAATTTTTTCTCACATTCTGTTGTTATGTTTTTCTTTTCATTTCTGATTTTGTTAATTTGGATACTCTTTCTGTGCCTTGTCATTAGTTTGGCTAAGGGCTTATCTATCTTTTTGATTTTCTCAAAGTACCAGCTCCTGGTTTTGTTCATCCTTCGTATAGTTCTTTTTGTTCTACTTTGTTGAATTCAGTACTGATTTTGATTATTTCCTCCCATCTACTCCTCTTCAGTGGATTTGCTGTTTTTGTTCTATAGCTTTTAGGTGTGCTGTCAAGCTGCTAATGTATGCCCTCTCCAGTTTATTTTTGGAGGCACTCAGAGCTATGAGTTTTCCTCTTAGCATTGTTTTCATTGTGTACCGTAAGTTTGGGTATATTGTGCCTTAATTTTCATTAAATTCTAAAAAGCCATTAATTTCCTTCTTTATATCTTCTTTAGCCAAGTTATCATTGAGTAGAGCATTGTTCAACTTCCATGTTTATGTGTGCTTTTTGTCTTTTTTTTTTTTTTTTTTTTTTGCTGTTTAGGGCACCAGCCTTAATCCGTAGTGATCTGATAGGATGCATGGAATTATTTCAATGTTCTTGTGTCTGTTGAGACCTGTTTTGTGATGGGTTATATGGCCAATTTTGGAGAAGGTACAATGTGACTCTGAGAAAATATATTCTTTGTTTTGGATGAAATGTTCTATAAATGTTAAATCTATTTGTTCACTAATTCTTTAGTTTCTCTATGTCTCTGTTTAGTTTCTGTTTCCATGATCTGTCTATTGTTAAGAGTGGTGTTAACATTATTATGTTAAGTGTGATGTGTGCTTTGATCTTTATTAAAGTTTATTTTATGAATATTGATCCTCTTACATTTGGAGCATAGATATTCAGGATTGAGTATTCTTGGTAGATTTTTCCTTTGTTAAATATGAAATGTCCTTTCTTACCATTTTTGATAATGTTAGATTGAAAATAGTTTTTATTCTATATTAGAATGGCTACTCCAGCTTGTTTCTTGGGATCATTGACTTGCAAATTTGTTTTTCAACCTTTATTCTGAGGTAGTGTCTGTCTTGTCACTGAGCTATGTTTCTTGTGTGCAGCGAAATTCTGGGTACTCTTTACGAATCCAGTTTGTTAGTCTATGTCTTTCTATTGGGGAATTGAGTCCATTGGTGTTAAGAGATATTAAGAATTGAGCTTTTTTGTTTCTATTATTTTTGTTGGTGGGTGAAATTATGTTTGTGGGCTCTCTCCTTTTGGGTTTGTTCAAGAAGATTACTTTCTTGCTTTTTCTAGAGTGTAGTTTCCAACCTTGTTTTGGAGTTTTCCATCTATTATCCTTTGCAAGGCTGCATTTGTGGAAAGATTTTACGTAAATTTGGTTTTGTTATGGAATATCTTGGTTTCTCCCTCTATGTTAATTGAGAGTTTTGCTGGGTATATTAGCCTGGGCTGGCATTTGTGTTCTCTTATGGTCTGTATGACATCTGCCCATGATCTTCTGGCTTTCATAGTCTCTGGTGAGAAGTTTGTTTTAATTCTGATAGGTCTGCCTTTATATGTTACTTGACCTTTTTCCCTTACTACTTTTAATATTTTTTCTTTGTTTGGTGCATTTGGTGTTTTGACTCATGTGATGGTAGGAATTTTTTCTGGTCAAATCTATTTTGAGTTATGTAGGCATCTTTTATGTTTATGGGCATCTTTTTCTTTAGGTTATGAAAGTTTTTTTTCTGTAAAGGTGTTGAAAATATCTACTGGTCCTTTAAGATGCAAATATTGCTCTCTTCTACAGCTATTATCCTTAGGTTCGATCTTCTCATTGTGTCCTGGTTTTCCTGGATATTAGGGTTAGGAACTTTTTTAGTTTTACATTTTCTTTGATGGTTGTCCATCTTTTTCTAGTCTTCTCCTCTTGATTCTCTCTTCTATCTCTTGTATTCTGTTGTTGATGCTTTTGGCTGGAATCCTGTTCTCTTTCTTGGGTTTTTTCCATCTCCAGGTATTCCCTTTTTGTGTTTTCTTTATTGTTTCTATTTAGATTTTTACGATTCTGGATGATTTTGTTCAATTCCTTCACCTTTATGGTTGTGCTTTACTGTAATTCTTTAAGGAATTTTTTTGTTTCCTCTTTAAGGACTTCCATTTGGTTGCCTATGTTGTCCTGCAATTCTTTAAGGGAATTATTTATGTCCTTCTTAAAGTCCTTTATCATCATCATAAAAGGTGATTTTAAATCCAAATCTTATTTTTCAGGTGTGTTGGGATATCTAGTATTAGCTTTTTAGGGAGAACTGGGCTCTGATGTTGCCAAGTAGTCTTGGTGTATGTTGCTTAAATTCCTGTGCTTGCCTCTCACCATCTAGTTGTTTCTGTTGTCAGCTGGTCTTGCTTTCTCTGACAGTGGCTTGTCCCTCTTTTAAGCCTTTGTCAGCACTCCTGGAGACCAGCTTTTTCTCAGCAGGATTTGGTTGCAGAGGGGTGTGGGACCAGGTCGCTCTGAGTGCAGGCAGAACTGGGCGGTCCTTGTCCTAGTCTTGCTCCACAGGTTCATGTGTCCTAAAGTCTCTAGGCAGTTCCCCAGAGGAGAAGTGGTGAGGTCTCACCTCTGCTCATGTGTTTCAGTGCTCTGGCAACTGCTTGCTCAGCTCTGGGTACAGGCGAGATCAGAAAGATCCTATTCTTGACTACTTCTAGGTTCCTATGTCCAGAGGATTCTAGGCAGGTTCCTCTTGGGCCAGGAAGGTAAGCAGAAATGGTGGTCTCCCCTGAGCTCTCAGGATTGTCTGCACTTCTGGGAGTCAAGCTCTCTCCCCCATGGTATCTGGGTGCAGAGAGCTGTGGGACTGGGTCATCTCCTGCACAGGCAGAAAGTGGAAGGGCCCTGTCCCAATCTGCTCCTGGTTTCTGTGTCCTGAGTGTCTAGGAAGTTCCCTCAGAGCAGAGTTGGTAGCCTTGCCTCTGCTCTCAGGTGTGTCAATGCTCCTGACAACTGAATTACAGCTTTGGACACAGGCAAAGCCATATAATTATTTGTCCTCTGTTTCAGTATGTAACATATTCCCTAGTATTTGTATAATTTGTAAGCAAAACTTTTATCTGAGAACTTAGGATGGAGTTCAGGACACTGTCAGGGGATGACTCTATTTCATTATTATACAGCACTTCCCACTCAAATTTCCAAACCCCATGGTTTTAGTTCCAGAAACAGTCTAAATCTCTTTTGTTACAGTTACTTTCAATAATGAAAAGAAATAGCCTCACCTTCTTTTGAAGTTATCTTCTTTTTCAAGACTAGCTGACTATGTCCTGATTATGTGAACTTTATCTAGTCCCTTCATTTTATAAAATGGTTTGTGCAGAAGCTGGGCATACATAATATGAGAAAGTATCTGTCCACCATCATCCTCTCTTTCTAGAACCTCTTACTGTCATAGACTACAAACCATCTTTTATTGAGTTCTGGGGCAATATTCCAGCGAATTGCTGACTTCTGCCTTCATTTCTCCATCTCTTTTGGTATACGGTTGACCTGACATTTTTAAAATGTGTACCATACTTGATCATTGAATAATTAGATATTTCAGTATAAGCTACTAAAGCATCACTTTGATTAATATTCTGAGTTTACTCACTGCTACTTGTCTTTGGGTACATGCTTCATTGTTTAAGACATGTAGCTAGTGAAACATAAGAAATTTGGGGAATTCTATGATAGCCTGGGATGCAAAATGAGATCCTGTCTGAAAACACATGGCAACAACTTAATAAAAAAACAAATAATCAGAAGCAAAACAGAAACAACACAGTTGGAGGATTTGAATAAGATATATTCCACATGCTCAGATACTTCTGAATCACTTTGGGGTCCAAGTTTGCTGGACACTGTTTTGGAAGAAGGTATTTGGAAAGTATATCATTGGGAAGACTTTGAGAGTACATATCCTTGTACCACTTTCAGTTTAAGTCCTCTCTTTGAGTTTGCCATTGAAGATGTAATTGCTCATCTTTGCACTCCATCCACCTAACTGCTATGCCTCTAATTTTGGAACTACAACCCAAAGAAAACTTTATTCTACAGGCTACTTTTAATAGTATATTAGTAGTGGGGTTTTGTTGGTGATAGTGCTGTTCTGTTTTTTAATTTATAGACTTTTAATTTTATCTCCTTGAGAATCTAATAACTTTCCCCCTCATATCTTCCCAAATATTTCCATATCTGTCATCTATCTATCTCTATATTTGTCTGCATATCTCTATCTCATCTCTCTGTATCTGCATCATCTATTTCTCTCTGTCCCATCCCTACATCTATATCTGTGTCTATATCTATATCATCTATGTCTATATCTGTCTATCTATCTATCTATCTATCTATCTATCTATCTCATCTCTGTCCTCCATCTATCTATATTTGTTTCTACATTTTCTATCTTGTTCCCTATTTGTATGTATCTCTCCATCTGTCTATCTGTCTGTCTCTACCTAGCATTTATTTCTGTATTTCTGGCTCTATCTCTATTTATCTCTCATCTCATATATCTATCTATCTATATCTATGTCATCTATCTATATATCCCTATCCCTATATCTATATCTGTATCTATCTTTATCATATATATTTCTATCTACTTATCTCTATCTACCTATATTTATTTATGTATCTCTATCTATATCTATATCTATCTCTCTGTCTGTATCTATCCCTATTCATCTATCTATCTATCTGTCTATCTATCTATCTATCTATCTATCTATCTATCTATCTCTATATCTATATCTATACACAAGTTGTGCTGGCCATAAAGTTGTGGATTTTTTTGCCTTTCACAATTGAGTAGTTGACTTACCTAAGAGTACAATTATAAAACATGAAACAAGCCAAAACACCCTCTCTTCCAGCAACTAATAGTTTCTGATAGCTCTGTTTCTAAAGGTGTAACTTCATGCAACCTTGCTAGTCTGCAGGAGGAAATGGTTTGCCTTGAGATTATACAGGCCCTGTGTAAAAAGTCAAATAAACCAGCATCTGACTTAAAATTTTGAAGAGATGACAGAACATTATCAAATATTACCACAGTGTCTATATAAAAAACATTGTAAATACTGTTGGGCATATTCACAAAGGACTGTAAATCCTATTACAGAGGTACTTGCTCTATTCAAAACAGAAACTAGAAAAAGACAGTATGTTCATCAACAAATGAGTAGGTAAAGAAAATGTGGTATGTTTTAAAATAATAAATCATGAAATACACAGGTAAATGAATGGAGCTAGAAAAAAATCATGAGTAAGGTAGTGTAGCTCCCAAAAGACAAATATAGTGTACCTTTGCTTGTTTGAGGATGTTATCAGTTAATTCTCTGATAAACAGGCTAACATCCTTATATCTAGAGATTAGGTGTAGATTAGAGAACTAGGTAAGAGGGCTTGATCACTTTAAGGAAGGAAATAGAATAATAGGCAGTTATGAGTGATTTAACATGGGGACTGGAGAGGGAAGATTAAATAGGGAGGGGGGAATGAAGAGGGAATTGAGGGAGGTAATATTAAGAGAGATAATTAAAACTGAATCATTGGAGATATTGTACAGAAACCTACTACAATTGAAGCTTCCTAAAATATATACATATATAAAGATGACCTAAATAGAATTGTCAAATAATGGATAAATCAGAGTCCAAGGTGCACATCTGTCACCAAATGAGACCTAATCACATTGTTGTCCAGAGGCTTCCCATGGGAAACCACCAACAACCCAGGATATATCCAAGTCAACTGTTTGCTCTCCACAAACTGATGGTAAGGCTATATTGTTTAAGACACTTGCAGAACTCACTGAACACACAAATTTAGAACTGGTGCCTAGCTACTGGTGCCTTTTTTACTACTCACATATGTTAATAGGACTGAAAAATGCTTTACACGCTACCAATGGAGAAAGGGAAACAATGTAACGGCCCAGCTACAAACTCTTCCATCTACAATGGTGAGCTACCTTCATGGCGAGCTAGTTCAATAGTGGCTCAAAGCTTACAAGATTAACCAAGCTGTATTAGATTTGATTTGAGACCCATTCCATGAAATGGAACCAACCTCTGTCACTGCTCAGGTGGCCATGGTCTAAGTATAGATAGGGCTTGGACTTTATGAAAAACAAAATATTGTTCTCTCACCTAAATATAAAAATATAATGACAGATAATGACATTAGACTATACTCATAAATCAGTATATCTCTCAGACTTCATCAGAGAAGCTCCCTCCTATAGTAGATAGGAATAAATACAGAGAACAACTGGAAATAAGTGCAGAGTCAGAGACCTTGGAATACTAAGTTCTGTAGCTCGCATTAGCTACTCTGAGGGTTTTTTTTCCCCTTCCACCTGTCTCCACTCTTTTTCAAAACTTTCAACACCCTCATACTAGATAGGAGAAAAGAGGATAGATTGAAAAGTGGGGAACATTCTAGTTAGAATACTTCCTGTTGATTAGGTATCAAGTTCCTAGAGCAACTTCTTGATCTTAGTTGTTCAGATATGCAATTTCTTCTGCTGTTTCTTTTTCTTTGCACATGATTATTTATCGACCGCGACCAACAACAAACCAATAACAACCATCCCAATAATAAACAATGCATCAACTAACCAACAAACTCTCTGGGTCATAGCAATTATATACACTTTGAAAATTCCACAGAATTTCAATTGTCATACAATTAGAGAAACTATCTGCAGCTGGCAAAATCATGACTGAAATAAGGAAATCACAGTCAGCTGCTGTAGACAATCTGAAGAAGTCCCATACCTTACACTTGTAATTATAAAGGAAGCACATTTTATTTCTGTGTTTTTAAAGAAATAAAACTTCTTACTACAGTTCTAAAAGGATATCTTTCAAAGAATCATCTTCTATAGATCAAGGGAACTCTTAACGGATGAGGAGGTAGAAAATTATAATAATAGAGGGATGAAGGGCACAAAATGAGGCCTTCTAAAACAATGCACATTTTGGTCTCACATAGACTGGCAAAGTATACAGAGTCTGCATAAGTGTAGGGCTGACAAAGTCCCAGGATGGTGCAGTGAAGTGGCTACAAGACTATATCTTGAAATCCAGAACCACTTTTAAAGTTATGCCCCATGCCCAGCAGTGGATGGTCAATGGAAAACAAACTCAATGGCAAAGCTAGAAGTTCTTTTTCTCATCTTCCTTTTGGTTTTCAATTTTTATTTTTCTTGGATATTTTATGTAATTACATTTCAAATGTTATCCCCTTTTTCCCCTCTCCCATAACCCCTCACCTGACCTGCTGCTTCTTTGAGGATATTCCCACTTCCACTAACCCACTCCCACCACAACTCCCTAGCATTCCCCTACATTGGGGAAAGGAGCTTTCACAGGACCAAGGGCTTTTCCTCCTAGTGTTGGTGGACAATGCCATCATCTGCTACATATGTGACTGGAGTCATGGGTCCCACCATATGTATGCATTGGTTGGTGGTTTAGTCCCTGGGAGCTCTGGTGAAGTCTGGTTGGTTAATATTGTTCTTCTTATGGGGTTACAAACCCCTTAAGCTCCTTCAGTTTTTTCTCTAACTCCTCCATTGGGGTCCCCTTGTTCTGCCCAATGGTTAGCTTGCTTGCTTGCTTGCTTTCTTTCTTTCTTTCTTTCTTTCTTTCTTTCTTTCTTTCTTTCTTCTGTTCTGTCCTTTACATGTACAATATGATACTAAGGTTCTTGTTTCTATAGCATATCTGCGTGCATGAGTATATCTCTTCATCTATATTTCTTGAACCTTTTCTTTTTTTCTTTATATATTTTTGTCTATGTTTATTGTTTTTACTATTGTATTATTTTTTTTGTTGCAGTGAGCCACTAGGAATATGTGGAATATGTGAAAGATAACTAGGATCTGTGGTTTGGGTTATAAGTGTTATTTTTAAAAACCAATTTCATAAGGGAGACCAAAGCTTATGTATACATTATCTGCAATACCATGCTTATACATTATGTACATAACTCATAAATTTTAATTTAAATAATTTCATTTTGAATATCTTTTCTTACTTAACTGTATTTTTAACTTATTCACTTTGCATTCTTCTCACTAGCCCCTTTTGATTACTGCTCCCAAAATCTTTACCCCATCCCACCCCTTCTCTGAGCAGGTAGGGGCCCTCTGGTAATTTCTCAACCCAGTCACATGAAGTGTCTTCAACACTAGGCACTTCTTTTCCCACTTAGGCTAGACAAGGCAGCTCAGCCAGAAGAACAGATGCCAAGACAGGCTTTTGGGATAGCCCCTGTTCCAGTTGTTCAGGATCTATATCAAGACCAATCTTCACATCTGTTACATATTTGCAGGAAGAACTAAGTGCACCCTGAGTCTGTTCTTTGATTGTGTTTCAGAATCTGAGAGACCCAGAAGTCCAGGTTAGTTGACTCTGTTGGTTTTCCTGTAGAGTTCCTATCCCGAACCTTTTCTTTTTTCTTATATAATTTTTGTCTATATTTTCTATTACTTTATTATTATTATTATTATTATTATTATTATTATTTTATTGCAGTGTGAGCCACAGGGAAGGAGGATGGAAGGGAGGGAGAGAGAGAGAATATGTGTGAATTTGAATATGTGAAAAGATAACCAGGATCTGTGGTTGGGTTATAAGTGTTATTTTTTAAAAAATCAATATTTTCATAAAAAGGAGACCAAAGAAACATGTTATACATTATCTACATAGCCATGCTTATACGTTAATATGTACATAACTCATAAATTTTAATTTAAATAATTTCATTTTGAATATCTTTTCTTACTTAACTGTATTTTTAACTTATTCACTTTGCATTCTTTCTCACTAGCCTTTTGATTACTACTCCCAAATCTTTCTTCCCACCCTTCTCTGAGCAGGGTAGGCCTCTGGTAATTTCTCAACCCAGTCACATGAAGTTTCTTCCAACACTAGGCACTTTTTTTTTTCCCATAGGCTGAACAAGGCAGCTCAGCCAGAGAACAGATGCCAAGACAGGCTTTTGGGATGGCCCTGTTCCAGTTGTTCAGGATCTACATCCAGACCAAATCTTCATCTGTTATATTTGCAAAGAACTAAATTGCACCCTAGAGTCTGTTTTTGATTGTGTTTCAGAATCTAGAAGAGACCCAGTCCAGGTTAGTTGACCTGTTGGTTTTCCTGTAGAGTTCCTATCCCATTTGCAGCTCATAATCCTTCTTCCTATTTTTGCATAAGCATCTGAAAGCTCCATCTACTGTTTGGCTGTGGGTATATGTATTTTTATTGGAAGGAGCCTGCCAGAGGACAACATGTTCCTGTCTTCAAGCATAACAAACTATCACCAATCTTTTAAAGGATTGGTAGTTGCCCTTGGGTTGTATCTCATGTTGTTCCAGTTATTGGCTGGCTATGTCTTCAGTATCTATTCCATCCTTTGTGCATATATTTTCTGTAAACCAGATCAATTTTGATTTGAAAGTTTTATGGGTGGGTTGATGAGTGTACGATAGAACCTTAGAGATATTTTGATTTGCATTTCAGTGATGACTAAGGACTTTGAACATTTCCCTAGGGTGCTTCTCTGCCATTCTAGATTTCCTTTGTTGAGAATTCTCGTTTAACTCTGTACTTCCCATTTGATGCTTGTGTGTTATTTTTGGTGTTAGTGTCTAATTTCGTTGTAAATTTAGTGTATTAGCCCTCTGTCAGATATGCAGTGAGTGAATATCATTTCCTAGTCTCTATACTGCTATTTTGTCCTATTGACACTGCATGTTGTCTTACAGAAAATTTGCACTTTCATGAAGTCCCATTTAACAAATCTTGATCTTACAGCCTTAGCCATTGGTATTATATTCAGGAAATTATCTCCTGTACCAAAATCATTTAAGGGTATTCCCCAATTTTTCTTCTGTGTCGTTGAGAGTATCCAAAGTTATACTTAGGTCCTTCTTCCACATGAAATTGACTGTTATGCATGGTGATAAATATGGGTCTATTTTCATTCTTCTACATGCAGATATCCAGTTAGACCAGCACCATTTGTTAAAGATGCTCTCTTTTTTTCCATTGTATGGTTTTGGTTCCTTTATCAAAAATCAAGTCTCCATATGAAGCAGTAAAATTTATCAGCTCTAAATTCCCCACTGATGGCTGTGCATGTTTCTCACTACTAACTAATGTTCCAGATTCTCAAATGAAAGACACACATGAACAGCCTTATTTTTAATATCCCCTAAGTTGCTCAATGACTAGGCCATTCCCCAACTCCCATGTTGCTAATGCCTCTCCTCCTATACTCCTGAATTATTACTAAAATCAATAATCAATCTTTTCTACCCTAGACTCATATCAGGGAGTGGCCCCTGGGGCCATGATCCCAGATGCTTACATGCTGGCAGTATTTCTTTCTATATATCCTCAATTTATCTGTCTAGGACCTCCTGTTTCTTTGGAAATGGCAATTGCCCAAACCCTTCTTCCTCTGTGGGTTCCCTTGTGTAGGAAATCTAAAGTCCTGCCTCTGTCTCCATGCCCAGCCATTGTACATTGACAACTTTATTTACCAATTAGAACCAGCTGGGGAGAAGAGTCCCTCAGCTTCTCTCAAGCAGACAAGCAAATTCCAATGTAATTTGGAAACCCAATTAACATAATATAAGCAAGAAACCAAATCATTGACATTTCAACCTTTTTGTCATTAAAAGGCCCTTTCTCTCCGATGTACAGTGAGCATAGTTATAAGTTACTAAAAACTTTTGGTGGGATTGCACAATGCGATAACCACTATAGAAATAAGTCTGGCTATTCCTCAGAAAATTGGACATAGTACTTACTGAAGACCCAGCTATAGCACTCCTGGTCATATACCAAAATGATGCTCCAACCTACAACAAGGACATATGCTCCACTATGTTCATAGCAACCTTATTTATAATAGCCAGAAGCTGGAAAGAACCCATATGTCCATCAACAGTGGAATGGATACAGAATATATGGTACATTTACAGAATGAAGTATTATTCAACCATTAAAAAAATGACTTCATGAAATTCTTAGGCAAATGGAAGGAATAGAAAATATATCCTGAATAGGTAACCCATTCACAAAAGAATACACATGGCATGCACTCACACTGGTTATTATTTCCAGCTTGAAATACTAGAAGATACAATTCTGACCACATGAAGCTCAAGAATAGGAAAAGACAAAATGACGTTTAGTCCCCTTTTAGATGGGGGGTAACAGAACACTCAGAGAGAAATATGAGAAAAGTGAGCAGAGAATGAAAGGAAAGGCCATCTAGGAACTGACTCACTTTGGTATCCATCCCATATACAGACACCAAACCTAGAAAATATTGTAGATGCCAAGAACTGTTTGCTGACAGAAGCCTGATAGGCTTCTGAGAGACTCTGCCAGAGTCTGAAAATACAGAGGTGGATACTCTCAACCAACCACTGGACTGAGCACAGAGTCCCCAAAGGAGGAGTTAGTAAAAGACTGAAGGAGCTGGGGTTTACGCTCCATAGGAAGAGCAACAATGTCAACCAACCAGATACCCTAGAGCTCCCAGGGACTAAACCACCAACCAAAGAGTACCCATGGAGGGACACATTGCTCTAGTCACATATGTGGCAGAGGATGGTTTTGTCATATATCAGTGGGAGGATGGGCCCTTGGTGGTGTGAAGGGTCAATGACCCTGTGTAGGGGAATGACATGACTGGGTGTAGAGCATAGGTATGTGAGTTGAGTGGCACCCTCATAGATGCAGGGAGAGAGTGGGAAAGTAGGTTCCCAGAAGAAAAACTGGGAAAGAGGATAACATTTGAAATACAAAGAAATAAAATATCCAATAAATTGTATGATGTACAATACTAATGTTCATTCCATCAATTTTGTCAATTTAAGTACATTATTATAACATTTATCCTAACGTAAAGAGTTTACATTTCTATATCTAAATTTTATTCTGATTTTAACATGCTTTCCAAGTCTTGATCATCTTCCTTAATGCTGTACAATATAAGTTTGATTATGAAACTATAACTAGTCTTTGATTCCATCAGAGATCTAAGAACAAATTAAATATTACCTGAATATATAGGAGGCCCAAAGCATAGCTTCCAATACTTAAGGAATTTGCAGAGAAAGCTGTACAGTCTCCTATTCTTCAGAATATTGGAATATCTGTATTCAGCCTTCTGGTGCAGAACCATCTGACAAACCATATGTGCAGCAGGAATTATGAAGGGCTATCTTATTCTGTCTTGGCAGAGCTAAGCTATGACTATCCTACGTCTTGTGTCCTTTCCTGGACAGTATTTTTTGTCTATGGATGAATTAGCGCAATTCTTGCCTAGTGGTTATCTTGCAAATCCATATGGAGGTTATGATGTGCAATATTTTCTTTGAACCATGAAATTGGTGCTGTCAGGAGTAGACATGTCTCTTAGTAAAAAAAAAAAAAGCTAACAATAATGAAATTATTATAAATGCTTATTCTGTGGATTTTTTGAATACTTTTATCTATATAAAGTATGTCTGAACTGTTAAACTTTGACTAGTCTTAGCTATATCTATATAAAAATATTGAAAAGAGTTTATTATAATTAAATCAGAATCTAATATAACTGTGAATTTATCTGTACCTGAACTTTATTAATCATCCTAAAGACTTTATAATAGCAGTGATAGAAGGACTCTGTCAAAGTCTTGCATTTTAAATTGAGTTTGAATAGACACAATGCCTATGTTAGTATAACAAAATTAATTTTAAATTTTGTATCAATATAAAAGGTATATAAATGAAAATCTTAAATCTGAATCAACATATAAATTCTAAACCAATGTAGAAAATTGTATTTTCAATTTTATATCAATTATAAAGATTTCTACCAATGTAGGATTATGGATATACAATGATTGCTTAAGAATAAAATTAGGTGCTTGCTTCAGCAGTACATGTACATGTAATTAGAACTATAGAGAGAAGATTAGCATGACCCATTCACAACCATGACACACAAATTCATGAAGCATTCCATATTTTTAACTTAAAGGGCCATTAGATATCTTCAAAAAATTATAGAAGAAAATTTCCCTAAGATAAAGAAAGAGATGCACATAAACATACAAGAAGCCTACAGAACTGCAAAGAGATTGGACCGGAAAACAAAAATACCTCTCATTACATAATAGTCAAAATACCAAATGCACAAAACAAAGAAAGAGTATTAAAAGCAGTAAGGGATAAAGGTCAAGTAACATATAAAGGCAGACCTATCAGAATTACACCAAACTTCTCACCAGAGTCTATGAAAGCCAGAAGATCCTGGGCAGATGTCATACAGACCCTAAGAGAACACAAAGGCTAGCCCAGGCTACTATATCCATCAAAACTCTCAATTAACATAGATGGAGAAACCAAGATATTCCATGACAAAACCAAATTTAGTGATAAAAGCTGCATTGTATTTGTACAGAGACAGGCTGGTAGATCAATGGATTTGAATTGATGACCCAGAAATGAACCCACACCCCTATGGTCACTTGATCTTTGACAAAGGATCTAAAACTATCCACTGGAAAAAAGATTACATTTTCAATAGGAGAAAAAGATAGTATTTTCAATAAATGGCCCTGGTACAACTAGAAGTCAGCATGTAGAAGAATGCAAATGGATCCATTCTGTACAAAGCTCAAGTCCAAGTGGATCAAGGAACTCTATATAAAACCAGATACACTCAAACTAATAGAAGAAAATTTTGGAAGAACCTCAAACTCATGGGCACTGGCGAAAGTTTCCCTAACAGAACAACATTGGCTTATGCTCTAAGATCACGAATGGACAAATGGGACTTCGAAAATTGCAAAGCTTCTGTAAGGCAAAGGACACTGTCATTAGGAGAAAATGACAACCAACAGATTGGGAAAAGATCTTTATCAATCCATATATAATAGAGGCGCTAATGTCAATGTATATGAAATATTCTAGAAGTTGAAACTCTAGAATCAAATAGTCCCTAATTAAAATGGAGTGCAAAGATCTAAATGTAAATTCTCAAATGAAAATGAGGGATATCGAATGACTTAGAAGTTTCTGAAGCAATGTTCAACATCCTAATGATCACTAAAATGCAAATCAAAACAACACTGTGATTCCACCTCACACCATTCAGAATGTCTAGGATCAAAAAAATCAGGTGACAGCAGATGCTGACATGGATGAATATAAAAATTATCATCCTGAACGAGGTAGACCAATCACAAAAAACACCCACATACACATGGTATGCACTCACTGATAAGTGGATGTTAGCCTGAAAGCCCAATTACCGATATATAATCCACAGACTATAGGAAGCTCAAGAAAAATGATGACCAAAGTGAAAATGCTTCAGTCCTTCTTAAATGGGAACAAAAATATTCATAGGAGGAGATACGGAGACAAAGTTTGGAGCAGAGACTAAAGACTGAAGGAATGGCCAATCAGAGCCAAAAGTATACAATATTGATGAAGCCAAGAAGTACATGCTAGCAGGAGCCTCACATAGCTGTCTCCTGAGAGGTTCAGCCAGAATGTGACATATACAGAGGAAAATGCTAGCAACAAACCAGTGAACTGAGAAATGATTCCCCATTGGTGAGTTAGATAAAGGATTGAAGGAACTGAAGAGACTTACAACCTATAAGAACAACAATCCCCAACCAACAGACCACCCAGTGACTAAGCACCATCTAAAAGAGTACACACAGACAGATGCTTGGCTCAGCTGCATATGTAGCAAGAGATAGCCCTGTTGAGCACCAATGGAAAGAGAAACCTTGGTTCTGCCAAGTTGGACCCAAGCGTGAAAGGAAATGTCAAGAACAGGATAGAAAGGGGAGTATATGGGAGGGAACACCTTCATAGAATAAGGGGTAGGGGATCAGATAGGGTCTTATGAGCTAGAACTGGGAAAAGGAATAAGATTTGAAATGTAATTCAACAATATTAATATAAAATAAAGTATTTTAAGTCAAATTCCATCTAAAGGTATATTTTAAGGTATATGTTTTGAAAATGGTAATCAAAATTTATATTTAAATAGAATCTAACAGGTTACTATAGACTCAAGTATAATTATTTAAGTGTTTCCATGGATTCAAATTCGTAGTTTACATTATGCTACTGGGCTAATATGGTATAATATTAGTTTCCTGGAGAAAAAAAAAGGCCAGTATCAGACCCAAGACCAAACCATTCAATTTCTCCTTTTCTCAGTGTTTTAATTCTAATCGTATTTTTCTATAGTGAGTTTTTGTTGTGCGTGGATGAGGTAGAATTTATTTTCATAAAGTCATACATAGGCACCACTTCTACATTACTCTAGTACCTCATTGACCCTCCAACTCCTTTAAAGCACACCCATTACTTTCTAATGCATGTTGCCTCCTTTAAGGATTGTTATATGTATATACATATATATCCACGTGCATGTACAACCTACAGAATTCATTTAACATTGTTGAACGCATGTGTGATGGAACTGATCACTTGATATTGGTCATGCCTAGAGAACACTCATTTTCCCTCTCTCAGCAGTAATTGGTTGTTACTTTAATTTTTTAATGTCAACTTATAATGATGGTTCTTAAGCATTTTACCTTGTCTTTTAGCCCATCACCCACCAGAAATAGTGGAAAAGAAAGTATATGGGGGAAGCATACCTGTTTAGAAATATGTCATGGGAATAAATCTCATCTGCATTGTCAGGAAATCAGCAATTTAGTTTATAGGTGAGCAGCTGCACTTCAGTCTATTTGTAAACAATTTGCAGATATTAGAGCACTCTAGTGAAATAGAATCAGGATACTAAACATGAATTAGCAGCAGTAGCATGTCCTAGCAGAGACAGCCATGCCTCAGCTAAATCGGCACAAATCAGAGGGAAGCCAGGACCAATAGGGAGCCCCGAAGTCTTCAGCTGTGACTGTCTCAGCAACGTGTAGATAAGTTAAGACAGGACGTCAGCAAGAACTTAGCTATGGAAGCAAGCAAAGCCCAGCCTTCATCACTGTCCATTAAGTCTTTTTTATACTTCTTCAAAACATCACAAGTCCTCCACTGGTCTTGCCTCACTACATGTCTTGCCTGAGCATGCGAGTCTGTCTTAGTAAAAATCCATGTGAATCGGTATAAAGCCCCTGACATCATTGTGCCCATAGCCTGGAGTCTGTAGACCGGCAGGAGTTTGGCACAACACCAGAAGATTTTTTGGTGCCTTTCTCTCTATTGAGGGCCTGGTATGGAGCTTAATTACAAAATATAAGACTGACCAATACATTTCACATGCTTTCTTTAGCAGAACATCCTCTCACTGTCTGCTTTAGCAAAATGTTCCTTCACAAGTCTGCCTAGCTAAACTTCAGTGTCTGCTACATCTAAATGTTCCTTCACATATTTGTCCCAGCAAAACATGATATGACACAACTGATCTTCCAAAGAACCCAGAAGTTTCCACTTCAATTTGTTGTGGCTTCTGAGAGTTCCCTTATGATTTGGCATATCAACGAGTGATGTTATTTTGCCAATCTTTTTCAAGTAGCTATATTGCTGAGATTATATGCATACATCTTTTCTTTTTTTCTTTCTTTTTTTTTTTTTTTTTTTTTTTGACATTTGAGTCTATTATTAGAACGTTGGGAGCGATGCCCTTAAAACCCTCCATTATTGATGTTAATAGTATCGTTAGAGTTAAGTATGACTGGGTACATGGAAAATCCCCAGGCAGCTGCAGAAGACTAATACAAATCTGGTGGTCAAGATAAATAATGATATGATAAAGTTCTGATCTTTGCTGAGAACAAGTACCATCCGACGTCCAAGATGCCCAATGTGATGGACCTGTAATCTTTCTGAAAACCAAAAACCACTGCTAATAGACGACATGATAATCTTGATCTTTCCCAACATATCCTGTTAATGTCAGCTGATTGCCTACTGACCACAAGAGAGCTGTGTCCTTGGCCTGTGTAAATGTTTCCCACTACCCCCCTCCCTCTGTTACCCTCCTATGGTATAAATTTCAGCCTTGAGGAAAAAAATTGTCATCTTGATCAGACTCTTGTCTTGGCATCCTTCTTCATGACTCTTGTCCCCCATTCTCTTCCAGGTACTCTCTTCACCCTCGTTGACTGTCCTGCAGGACCAGACAATACAAAAAAAAAAATGTCTTGGGAAAATACATGTGCACACTGACAACCACAGCATGGTCTCATTTGCAGGGCTCTAGTGTCAACTGCTCCTTGGGCTTCATGTTCTTCTCCTGCATCTTCTTCACTTCAGAAACAAATGCAGTTTTTACTGAGGCTGTGGAGTCAATAAAGTTGACCTTAATGGAAATTACAAAGTGTCGTCCTTTCCACAGATTAAGTATGGGCATTCAGGGCCATAGTCTATGTTTGGTCTTGTTGGGGCACATCATCAAAGATCATGTTAACCATTGCCCATACTCATGTGGCAATTTTGTGTGTACTGAACATATCAATGACAAGAACTGTTGGGGTTCAAGAATCACCTCACAAAGCACATGAACACCAATCTCAGTGAGACAAGGAGAGTTTATTGAGCATATGACCCAGGACTGGCAGACCAGGGCCATTGTCCTGAGTTAGAAACTGAAACATGATATTGAGTTAAGATTTTATACTGTTTTTAAGCCCCAAATCCACAAACATCTGTGCCATCTTATTTCACCAATCAACATTTAAGGAGAGAGGATTTTCTTAGTAATATGTCTTTGATGTACACAAATCCTACACTCATTGGTTAGGGTATCAACTATGGCAGATTTGGCTATTTAATATTTGTGTTCCTAACTTGTCTACGGATGAAGTTATATCTAATCATTCATGTAACTGCTACCAGATGTCAGTATGTATTGCTCTTTCTTCCAAGTTAAATGTCAGATACAAGATGGTCTTAGGAAATTTAAATTTTAGCCACTATGCAAATGCAAGTGTTCTCCAAATAGTTTCTTGTGTTGGTGAAAGTGTCTCACTTATGGTAAGCTGCATTGCAGAGGGAGCTTATACCATAAAAGTTTATGTATAGGCACATGACTGCTGTGGATTAGTTACTTTGGAACAAGCTTATTGTAGGTAATAGTTCTCCTAATTTCTATTGTGACTGGTTTCCAAGGACACAGAACATAACAAAATATGTAATTAATCTTGGCATTAGAAAGTTTCCTAGTAACACATAAACATATGAGAATATGTCCTTATAAGGGCAGGCTATTCAGGTAACAGTTACCTAGGACTTAACATTTCATTTAAGCCTTAATATTGTGCCTACAACCTAAAAAGAATATTGTTAGTCGTCTTCTTTTCCAAGCTAATGGGGACATGGCCAGAGCAGTGGGAGATATCAAATGCATAGACAATACCCTCAGGGTTGACAATATCAGAGATATGGTAGACGGTGGTATCAGAAGAGGCTGCCCTTGGCCCCTGGCTTGATGGGGATCTAGTATACTCCACCAAGGATTAATGCTGCCACATTGGAGCAAAGGGGTTCCAGGATCAGTATTCAATTTTGTCAACTCCCTCTGAAAAAGGAATCTCTTTTCTGCATACACAGATTCTACAGGGGACAGATTCTTTGAGACAAGGGCATCCTCCTATTCGTGACATAAAATGCCTTCATTGCCAATTGAATTTTGGATATTTCGAGCATTTGGGCTAATAGCCACTTATAAGTGAGTGCATACCATGTGTGTTCTCTTGTGCCTGGGTTACCTCACTCAGGATGTTATTCTCTAATTCCATCCATTTCCCTAAGAATTTCATGAAGTCATTATTTTTAATATTGTAGTAGTACTCCATTGTATGAATGTACCATATTTTGTGTATCCATCCCTCTGTTGAGGAACATCTGGGTTCTTTCCAGCCTCTAGCTATTATAAATAAAGCTGCTATGAATATAGTGGAGCAGGTGTCCTTGTTATTTGTTGGAGCATCATTTGCCCAGAAGTGGTATAGCTGGGTTTTCAGGTATATTTTTTCATGTCATGTCTATATAATAAGGAGGTATATATTGGATAGTTTATAATAAAAACTATGGAGCTAGAAATTGATATAATTACATTAAAACCTGAAAAATATGAGAAATTGAAGATATGATATTCCTTTCATGATAATGTACCATAGAGATACCTAAGTATTTGATATATGCCTTGCATTCTCTCTATTTTCTATAGAATCCAGAATATTTTTCTCAAAGAAATATTTTACTGGATGATGCTGACTGTAGGATAACATCTATATTCTATGTTATTTTATAATATTATAAATATTATATGCTATAATATAAGATAATGTCATTGGTCAAACAAGACAGTTAACAAATAATTGCAATCTTAAATTTATATTATTTTAAGACACAAATAAAGCAATTTTGTCTGAGAATAATATATATTCTAATAATATATATATGCATTCTTACATTGTTATACTACATATTTTGAGAAATAGTTTAAAAGCTTAAAATCAATTGAAAATACTATTCAAATCCCTTATGTATTGCCAATATAAAAGTCTTTGCATAATTAAAGCAATTTTAAAAATAATGTAACAGAATTTCCTGAGGGACTTATTTCTCTCTTTTCTCAAACTTTTCACAAATTAACAATTTTTGAAATTCATATGTTATTATGCAACTATTTTTTTTTGCAAACAGTAACTATCAATTCCTAAAACACTAGTTACACTAATACAAATTTTAAAATAGTCTGTTTTATATTCATGTTTTCTACCATGCAGGCAACCTTCTAAAATAAATCTTTTAAACATTTATTTATAACTTCATTCAAGAATTATGAAATAATATCCTTAGTTGTTGTCTTTGAGGAATCTAAACAAAGCATGATTTCAGCCCAAATAGCACCTACATTGCCTGATATACCTTCCTCCAATGAGTGTAATCAATATTCATTATATTTTTTTAACTTGTATATATTTCTTCTCTAAATCATGTTTCCTATGTTTCCCCTTTCATCTTTTCTCCATGTTATATGTATCTTTTCCTTTTGTTTCCCTCTGCTAATTCTGAACAACTACAAGCTCTATCCTCTTTTGTCCAGTCACACATCCAAACAAAACAACAGAGATAAATTTGTATTGAAACTGTAAGTGTAAAATGTTTAGTTTTAGGGGCTAGGGAGATTGATCAGTGAGTGAACACACTCAACGCCTTTTCGAAAACCTGTTCCATTTTCTACTTTCCACATTGTTTGTCAGACTGTCTGTAATTCAGGATTCCAAAGGTCCCTGACAACTTCACACAGATAAGGTAGCTGGGAAAATATCATTGAATATAAAATAAAATCATATTTAAGACAACATTAATGAACTATTTATTTTAGCTAATTACTGTTTATAAGAGTTACAGTTTTAGAAGAATCACTAGAAGAGAACAGATTTGTTTGAGGATCAGAGAACTTAGATAGCTTGAATAGTTATAGGTAAAACCAATTAGCTAGAAAAATACCACACAGGCTTCAGTGGCTGATACCGGTTGCTTTTCCGGAATCATTTGCATTCTGTATGTTCAGTGTGTGGACTATTTAGTTGGCTTTTTTACTGTATGTCTGCAACCTGAATTTGGAGTAGTTGAATCAGCTGATGCTGTGGAGTTGCTCTGTTTGTTGTTCTCTGCCTCTGTCTCAGCCTCTCTTTTGCTCTCATGATTCCACTAGATTATACAAGGTTTGTATTATACTCCTTTTACTCATGTTTGTATTCTCAATGGACTAAGTATACATAATTCATTGCAGATATTTATTTAAGAATGATTAGTTAATGTAAATTAGTCATGTGCAAATAGAAAAGAAAGCAATGTGTACAAAGCAATGCTCGAGCATCATTTCAACATAAGTAGTTTAACTGAGCAGGAGGATTCACAAGGAATAACAAAGATAAAGGCAATAAAACAAATGGAGGTGAAAGAGTAAATAAAGTGTGATTCTTGGAAGATAAAGAATAACTTGTAAATAAGAAATCAAGAAAAGTGAATAGAAATAAAGAAAGTAAAAAAATGCCTGCTATATTGAATATTTAGACAATTTAGTGGACATCATTTCACCACTTGATTTATAACTTTATAGTAATTGATACAACTGTATTTATTCCAGTAAAATACTGTTTCAATTGCTGTGTTTATATATTGTATTTTAAATTCTTTAGGGGAATATGCTAATTTTTTACAATTAATCTTTTCTTAAGATTATATTAGGTAGCCATGGACTATTGCAGTTCTGGACAAATTTAAAAAAAATAGTTTTGGGTTTTATGTAATAGATGTCACTTTCTTTGGCTAGTGTGAACATACCATAATAACCATTTTTCCAATGCTGGAGAATTGCTTTTAATTGATATTTAAATATTTTGTCAAACAAGATTTCAGTGTACAGTATTTTCACTCTTTCACTCACTTGGTTAGTTTCATTATTAAATTTATTATTTTAATGATGGCAACAATAACTTAACGTGATCATTGTACAATATGTTTTTATAATTGTCTGAACCTCAAACAGTATAATGTGTTTCACAAAGTTACTTTTTCTAAAATCAGTTTTTAATGCAAGATTTAGCTGGCTTTTGAATTTTTGACTAGAGACTATAATAATTATACAAAATATTATATATTATGAATAAACAGAATTGTTAATGGACTTCATTGAAGTACGTGTTTAATAATCAATTCCAAATGTACATTCATAATGATATGAGTATTTCAGTCCGTACCTCATCTAATTTTGATATGAAGAGAATAGAACTTCCTGGATGAAGATCATTATATAATATAATCAAGCTTTCTTGATTCTTGGATTTTGTTAATATTGCTTTAATATTTTGGATACGCCTCAAATAAGAAATATTTACATGCAATATTTATATAATTATAGGTATAGTCTCTAGCTCCTGCAATAAACAACTGTGAACATCAACAAGTTCCTTAATGTATCCTCTACACCAACTAATTATTGAAAATTAAGTTAAAGACAGAACCCTAGCTCCAATCCTGGAGGACACAACCTTACCAGCGATTCCAGGTAAGAACTTGTCCACTGCCTACCAACTCCCGTAAAGCCTAACAGCATCCTTAATCTCCACCCCGTCCCCTGGGCGCCATATTCCAACTCACAACCCCAGTTCCTTTTCCGGAGGCCATGACAGTTCTAGGGACTCCAGTTACAACACTGGCAACCAAAACCCCAAAAACAGAAAGGCCACAAAACACCAGCAAAATAAATAAATAAATAAATAAATAAATAAATAAATAAATAAATAAATAAATAAATAAGAAAGGAAGGAAGGAAAGAAAGAAAGAAAGAAAGAAAGAAAGAAAGGAAGGAAGGAAGGAAGAAAGGAAGAAAGGAAGGAAGGAAGAAAGGAAGAAAGGAAGAAAGCAAGAAAGCAAATGTCTAACTAAGATAAACCAGAAATGGGCACCTAAACCTACAGCGATCCCAAAGCCAGATCACTAGCAGTGAGTATAAGAACACAATCAACAATTATCAGGTCAATATGGAGCCACCGGGGTCAGCTATGCCACTTAGCATGCCATGGATATTGCAACACAGCTGAATCACACCAAAATGACCATAAATAAAATCTTAAGAAGGTGATAGAAGCCTTTAAAGAGGAAATGAATAAATGTCATTTTTAAATATTTTTATTGGATTTTATTTACATTACGGATGTTATACCCTTTCCCAGTTTCCCAACCATAAACCCCCCTATACTGTCCCCCTCCTCCTTCTTCAATGAGGGTGCTCCAAAACAAATACACCAACACCTTCCCACCTCCTTGCACTGACGTTCCCCTACAATGGCGGGGTCCAGTCTTGGCAGGACCAAGGACTTCTCCTCTCAATGGTGCCCAACAAGGACATCCTCTGCTACATGAGCAGCTGGAGACATGGGTCTGTCCATGTGTAACATTCGATAAGATTTAGGCCCTGGGAGCTTGATTGCTTGGTATTGTTGTTTCACTGGGGTTGCAAACCCTTCTAGTGTCTTCAAACCTTTCTCTAAATACTCCACTGGGGAACCCGTTCTCAGTTCAATGGTTGGCTGTTAGCATTTGCCTCTGTATTTTCAGGCTCTGGCAAAGCCTATAGGGAGACAGCTAGATAAGGTTCCTATAAGCATGCACTTCTTGGTATCAGCAATATTGTGTGGGTTTGGTGACTGTATGTATATGGGCTGGATCCCCAGGTGCAGCAAGCTCTAACTGGCCATTCCTTCAGTCTCAGTTCCAAACTTTTTCTCCATATCTCCTCTTATGAATACTTTTGTTCCAGCTTCTGAGAAGGAATGAAGGACCCACACTTTAGTCATCCCTCTTCTTGAGATTCCTGTGGTCTGTGGATTGCATCTTGGGTAATTAGGGCTTTTGGGCTAATATTTACTTATGAGTGAGTGCATACAATGTGTGTTTTTCTGTGATTGGGTTACCTCACTCAGGATGGTATTTTCTAGTTCAGTCCATTTTCCTATGAATTTGATGAAGTCATTGTTTTTGATAGCAGAGTAATACTTGATTGTGTAGATGTACATTTTCTGTATCCATTCCGCTGTTGAAGGGCATCTGGGTTGCTTCCAGCTTCTGGCTATTATAAATAAAGCTGCTATGAACATAACGGAGCATGTGATTTGTTGTATGTTACAGCATCCTTTGAGTATATGCCCAAGAGAGGTATAGCTGGGTCCTCACTTAGTTCAATGTCTAATTTTCTGAGGAACCTCCAGACTGATTTCCAGAGTGGTTGTACCAGTTTGCAATCCCACAGGCAATAATGGAGGAGTGTTCCTCTTTCTTTCAGCTGTTGCATGAATTTTTTTATCTTAGCCATTCTGACTGATGTGAGGTGGAATTTCAGGATTGTTTTCATTTGCATTTTTCTGATGACTAAGGATGTTGAACAATTCTTTAAGTACTTCTCAGCCATTTGATATTCCTCAGCTGAGAATTCTTTGTTTGGCCCTGTACCTCATTTTCCATATTTTATTTGATTTTCTGGAGTCTAACCTCTTGAGTTCCTTGTATATATTGCATATTAGTCCTCTATCTTTGTAAAGATCTTTTCCCAATTTGTTGTGTTTCATTTTATCCTAATGACAGTGTCCTTTGCATTACAGAAGCTTTCCATTATTATGAAGTCCCATTTGTTGATTCTTGATCTTAGAGCATAAGCCATTGGTGTTCTGAAATTTTCCCCAGTGAAGTGTTCGAGCCTCTTTCTGCTCTTTTCTTCTATTAGTTTGATTGTTTCTGGTTTTATGTAGAAGTCTATGATCCACTCGGATGTCGGCATTGTACAGGTTGATAAGAATGGATTGACTTTCATTCTTCTACATTCTGACCTCCAGTTGAACCAGCACCATTTGTTGAAAATGCTATCTTTTTCTCAATGAGTGGTTTTAGTTCCATTGTCAAAGATCATGTGACCATAGGTATGTAGGTTGATTTTGGGTCTTCAGATCTATTCCACTGATCTACCTGCCTGTCTATGTACAAATGCCATACAGCTTTTTTCTATACTTTTTTTTAATTGAGTATATTTCTTTCTTTACATTTCAAATGTTATTCTGTTTCCCAGTTTCCTGTATATAAAACCCTTATACTGTCTCCTCCCCCATAAGAGTGCTTCCCTACATCCAAACCTCTAATCAACACCCTGGACATTCCCCTGCACTGGGGGTCCAATCATGGAAGGACCAAAGGCTTCCCCTTCCACTGGTGCTGCAACAAGGCGATTCTCTACTACATATGCAGTTGGAGCCCTTGGTCATTCCATGTATAGTCTTTGGTTAGTGGTTTAGTCCCTGGTAGCTCTAGTTGGCTGGCATTGTTGTTCATATGGGGTTGCAAGCCCCTTCAGCCCTTTCAATACTTCTTTAATTCCCCCAAAGGGGGTCCTATTCTCAGTTCAAAGGTTTGCTCCCAGCATTCACCTCTGTATTTGACATGCTCTGGTTGTGTCCCTCAGGAGAGATCTATATCTGGTCACTTTCAGCATGTACTTTTTAGTTTCATCCATCTTGTCTAATTGGATGGCTGTATATGTGTGGGCCACATGTGGGGCAGGCCCTGAATAGCTGTCCCTTCAGCCTCTGCTCTAAACTTTGCTTCCATATCCCCCCTATGCATATTTTTGTTCCCCTTTTTATGAAGTAGTGGAAGCATTCACATTTTGGTCATCCTTTTTATTGAGCCTCCTGTGGTCTGTGTATTGCATCTTGGGTAATTCGAGCTTTTGGGCTAATATGCACAAATAAATGAGTGCATAACATGTGTGTTTTTCTGTGATTGGTTCACCTCACTCAGGATGATATTTTCTATTTCATTCCTTTTGCCTTATAGAAGCTGTGCAGTTTTATGAGGTCCCATTTATCAATTCTTGATCTTAGAGCATAAGCCATTGGTGTTTTATTCAGGAAATTTTCCCCAGTGCACATGTGTTCAAGGCTCTTCACCACTTTTTCTTCTATTAGTTTGATTATATCTGTTTTGATGAGGAGTTCATTGATCCATTTAGACTTAAACTTTGTACAGGTTGATAAGAATGACTCAGTTTAAATCACCCAGAAGTGTGGGCAATCCTGAGACTGCAGGGGAGGACAGACTGCCACTTCTGCGCACTTTGGCCACATTCCTGGCCCCAGAGGAAACTGCATAGTGCCTCTGGACACAGGACTATAGGCTCAGTCAGCTGCAGGAGCTCTGAAGTCCATATATGTGCCAAGATCTTTGCTGAGCCAGTCAAACAACTCCCTACACCCAAATCCTGTGAAAGGCACAGTTAGAATCTCAAAAGTGCAGATACCCCTCAGAACCCAGAGGAGACAAATCTCTGCTCACATTCCTTACTCAAGAGGAAAACACCAAGTGCCATCTGTGCCCCCTATGCCCAGAGCCCTAGGAGCATTAGGGGTAGAACCCTTCCTCCTGGTTGCTACACTCAAGGAGAGCTGAAAGCCAGCTGCCAAGAGTGACTATGTGCTTGAGATCAGAATACTCTGTTCCCATAACTGGCTGAAAGAAAACAGGAAAACAAGTATACTGGAGTGCTGGCACACAGGCCCAGAGGAAGGTCAAGCCACCATTAGAAACACCAGACTTCTCACCAGAGACAATAAAAGTCAAAAGATCCTGGACAGATGTCAAGCAGACCCTAAAAGAACACAAATATCCAAAAAAACTATCAATTGACATCAGGGGAGAATCCAAGATATTCCATGACAAAACCAAATTTACATAATATCTTTCTACAAATCAGGCCCTACAAAGGATAATAAATGGTAAAGCCCAGCATAAGGAGGGAAACTACACGCTAGAAAAAGCGAGAAAATAATCTCTTTCCAAAAAAAACCAAAAAAGAGAAGCACCCAAACATAATCCCACCTCCAAATATAAAAATAACAGGAAGCAACAATCACTATTCCTCAATATCTTTCAATAATGAAAGGAAAAATCCGCCAAAAAAGCCTCTCAATCATAAATATCTGTACTCCAAATTCATGGGCACCTACATACATAAAAGAAACATGACTAAAGTTCAAAGCACACATTGAATGTCACACAATAATAGTAGAAGATTTCAACACCCCACTTTCATCAATGGACAGACCATGGAAAGAGAAATTAAGCAGAGATATACAGAGATTAACGCAAGTTATGAAGCAAATAAACATAACAGATATTTATAGAACATTCCATCCTAAATCAAAAGGATATACCTTCTTCTCCCCACACATTCATGGAACTTTCTCCAAAATTGACCATATAATCATTCACAAAACTAGCCTTAAAGAATACAGAAAAATAGGAATAATCCCATGTATCTTATCAGACTACCATGGATTAAGGCTGGTCTTCAATAACAATAAGGAAAGAACACATACATATATCTGGAAGTTGAACAATGATCTACTCAATTATAACTTGGTCAAGGAAGAAATGAAGAAAGATTTCTTAGAATATAAGGAAAATGAAGGTACAACATACCCAAACTTATGGGACACAATGAAAGCTGTGCTAAGAGGAAAACTCATAGCTCTGAGTGCCTGCAGAAGGAAACACGATAGAGCATATATCAGCAGGTTAACAGCATACCTAAAAGCTCTAGAACGAAAAGAAGCAAATACACCCAAGAGGAGTAGAAGGCAGGAAATAATCAAACTCAGGGCTGAAATCAACCAAGTAGATAGAAAAAGTACTACAGAAATAATCAGTAGAACCAAAAGCTGATTCTTGGAGAAAATAGACTAGATAAACCCTTAGCCCGACTAAACTGAGGGCACAGAGAATGTGTCCAAATTAACAAAATCAGAAATGAAAAGGGAGACATAACAACAGAATCTGAGGAAATTCAAAAAGTCATCAAATCCTACTGCAAAAAAGTATATTCAAAAAATTTGAAAATCTGGAGGAAATGGACAATTTTCTAGACAAATACAAGTTATCAAGGTTAAATTAGGAACAGATAAGCCATTTAAACAACCCCATAACTCCTAAAGAAATAGAAGCATTCATTAAACATCTCCCAACCAAAAGAGCCCAGGACCAGATGGGTTTAGTGCAGAATTCTATCAGACCTTCATAGCAGACCTCATACAAATACTGTCGAAACTATTCCACAAAATTGAAACAGAAGGAGTACTACTAAATTCCACCTATGAAGCTACAATTACTCTTATATATAAACCACACAAAAACCCAACAAAGAAAGAGAACTTCAGGCCAATTTCCCCTATGAATATCGACACAAAATTACTTAATAAAATTCTTGCAAACCAAATCCAATAATACATCAAAACGATCATCCATCATGATTAAGTAAGCTTCATCCCAGGTATGCAGGGATGGTTCGATATACAAAAAAAGAATCAACATAATCCAATTTAAAGAAAATCAAAGATAAAAACCACACGATCATTTCATTAGATGCCGAGAAAGCATTTTACAAAATTCAACACCAGTTCATGATAAAAGACTTGGAAAGAAAAGAAATTAAAGGCCTATACATAAACATAGTAAAAGCCATATACAGCAAACCTGTAGCTAACATTAAACTAAATGGAGAGAAACTTGAAGCAATTGCACTAAAATCAGGGACTAGACAAGGCTGCCCACTCTACCTCTACTTACTCAATATAGTTCAAGAAGTCCTAGTCAGAGCAATCACACAACAAAAGGAAGTAAAAGGGATACAAATTGCAAAGGAAGAAGTCAAAATATCACTATTTGCAGATGATATGGTAGGATACTTAAGTGACCTAAAACTTACACCAGAGAACTACTAAGCCTGATAAACAACTTCAGCAAAGTGCCTGGGTATAAAATTAACTCAAATAAATCAGTAGCCTTCCTCTACACAAAAGAGAAAACAAGCCGAGAAAGAAATTAGGGAAACTACACCCTTCATAATAGTCCAAATAATATAAAATACCTCGGTGTGACTTTAACCAAGCAAGTAAAAGATCTGTACAATAGGAACTTCAAGCCTCTGAAGAAAAAATTGAAGAAGACCTCAGAAGATGGAAAGATCTTCCATGTTCATGGATTGGCAGGATTAATATAGTAAAAATGGCCATTTTACCAAATGCAATCTACAGATTCAATGCAATCCCCATCAAAATACCAATCCAATTCTTCAAAGAGTTAGACAGAACAATTTGCAAATTCATCTGGAATAACAAAAAACCCAGGATAGCTAAAACTATCCTCAACAGTAAAAGGACTTCAGGGGGAATCACTATCACTGAACTCAAGCAATATTACAGAGCAATAGTGATAAAAACTGCATGGTATTGGTACAGAGACAGACACATAGACCAATGGAACAGAATTGAAGACCCAGAAATGAACCCACACACATATATATGGTCACTAGATTTTTGACAAAGGAGCCAAACCATCCAATGGAATAAAGATAGCATTTTCAGCAAATGGTGCTGGTTCAACTGGAGATCAACATGTAGAAGAATGCAGATCGATCCATGCTTATCACCCTGTACAAAGCTTAAGTTCAAGTGGATCAAGGACCTCCACATCAAACCAGGCACACTCAAACTAATAGAAGAAAAAGTGGGGAAGAGTCTTGTCCACATGAGCACTGGAGAAAATTTCCTGAATAGAACAATGGCTTATTCTGTAAAATCAAGAATGGACAAATGGGATCTCATAAAGCTGCAAAGCTTCCATTAAGCAAAAGACACTCTCATTAGGACAAAATCTCAATCACCATATTAGGAAATTATCTTTACCAATCCTACATCTGATAGAGGGCTAATATCCAAAATATACCAAGAACTCAAGAAGTTAGACTCCATAGAGCCAAATAACCCTATTAAAAAATGGGGTACGAAACTAAACAAAGAATTTACAACTACGGAATATCGAATGGCTGAGAAGCACCTAAAAAAAATGTTCAACATCTTTAGTCCCCAGGAAAATGCAAATCAATACAACCCTGAAATTCCCCCTCACACCATTAATAATAGCTAAGGTCAAAACTCAGATGATAGCAGATGCAGGTGAAGATGTGGAGAAAGAGGAACATTCTTCCATTGTTGTTGCAAACTGGTACAACCTCTCTGGAAATCAGTTTGGAGGTTCCTCAGAAAAATTAAAATTACACTACCTGAGGACCCAGATATACCTTTCCTGGGCATATACCCAAAAGATGCTCCAACATACAACAAAGACACATGTTCTACTATGTTCATAGCAGCCTTATCTATAATAGCAAGAAGTTGGACAGAACCCAGATGCCCTTCAACAGAGGAATGGATACAGAAAATGTGGTCCCGGCCTATTTTTGGTTGGAGACTTTAAATGACTGCTTCTATTTTTTAGGAGTTATGGAACTGCTTAGATGGTTTATCTGATCCTGATTTAACTTTGGTACCTGGCATCTGTCTAGAAAATTGTCTATTTCCTAAGATTTTCCAGTTTTTTTTTTGGAGCATAGCCTTTTGTAGTTGGATTTGATTATTTTTGAATTTTTTCAGATTCTGTTGTTATATATCCCTGTTCATTTCTTATTTTGTGATTTCATTTTTGTTTTTTGGGGCCATCTCTCTGTGCCTGCTGGTTAGTCTGGCTAAGGGATTATCTATCTCGTTGATTTTCTCAAAGAGCCAGCTCCTGGTTTTGTTGATTCTTTGCATAGTTCCTTTTGTTTCTACTTGTTTGATTTCAGCCCTGAGTTTGATTGTTTCCTGTAGTTTATTCCTCTTGGGTGTATTTGATTCTTTTCATTCTAGTAAGTTTTGTGTGTTGTCAAGCTTTTCATGCTCTTTCAATTTTCTTTTGGAGGCACCTTCATAGTATGAGTTTTAATTTTCAGAACTGCTTTCATGGTGTCCCCATACATTTGGGTATGTTCGCCTTCATTTTCATTAAATTTAAAAAGTCTTTAATTTCTTTCTTCATTTCTCCTGACCGTTATCACTAATGTAAATATTGTCCAAACTCTATGGGTATGTGATCTTTATGTCGGTTTGTTGTTATTGAAGACCAGCCTTAGTCTGTGGGATCTGATAGGATGCATGGGATTATTCTAACCTCTTGTATTTTTGAGGCCTTTTGTGACTGATTATGAGCTCAGTTTTGCAGTGGGTACCATGAGGTGCTGAGAAGAAGGTATTTTCTTTTGTTTTACAATGACATTTTCTATAGATATCTATTAAATCTGTTCATAACTTGTATTCTATGTGTCTCTGTTTATTTTATGTTCACCTGATCTGTCCTTTGCTTAGAGTAGGGTGTTGAAGTCTCCCACTAATAAGGAAATGAATAAACTGTACAAGACCAGAAAATGGAAATAGAAAGCAGCAAAGAAAAACAAAATGGTTAATCCTGGAGATGGAAAATCTTTTTAAGCAAATAGAACTACAAATGCAAGTGTCAGCAACAGAATCCAAGAGATTGAAGAAGCAATCTCATGTATAGAAGATACAAAAGAAGAAATTGATACCTTGGTCAAAGAAAATGCTAAATCTAAAAAGTTTCCAACACAATGCATTTAGGAATCATGGGACACTATGAAAAGGAAAAAAAAACTTAAGAATTATAGGAATGGAAAGAGAAGATACTCATGTCAAAGAACCAGAAAATATTTCAACAAAATCGTAAGAGAATATTTTCCTAGCCTGAAGAAACAAATGCTTATAAACATGCAAGAAGCTTATATAACACCAAATAGATTGGAATAGGAAAAAAAGCACCCCATCACATAATAAATACAACACTAAATTCTTGGGGTAATCTTTGTTTGCACTGTATAAATGTTGTCTTTATATTATTCAAATCTTGATTTTTGTATTTCTGTAGCATTGAGTAATAGCAGGTCTTTATTGTTGTTATTTTTATGGATCATCACCTGCCTAAGTAATTTGTAAATATTTACCTCTGTCAACTTATGATTAGTTAATAAAGAACTAGGGAACAATAGCTGATATATAGGTACAAGTAATAAGTTTTGAGACTGGATGTAACAAGCCATGTGGCAGATATATACTAGAATTAACAATTAGACAAGATGGGTGAAGCAAAGTGTGCAGGCCATACAATTACCAGATGTAGATCTCTCTGAGAGACACAGCCAGAATACAGCAAATACATAGGCGAATGCCAGCAGCAAACCACTGAACTGAGAACAGAACCCCCGTTGAAGGAATCAGAGAAAGAACTGGAAAGCTTGAAGGGGCTCGAGACCCCATATGTACAACAATGCCAAGCAACCAGAGCTTCCAGGGACTAAGCCACTACCTAAAGACTATACATGGACTGACCCTGGACTCTGATCTCATAGGTAGCAATGAATATCCTAGTAAGAGCACCAGTGGAAGGGGAAGCCCTGGGTCCTGCTAAGACTGAACCCCCAGTGAACGTGATTGTTGGGGGGAGGAGGGCAGTAATGTGGGGAGGATGGGGTGGGGAACACCCATATAGAAGGGGAGGGGGAGGGGTTAGTGGGTTGTTGGCCCAGAAACCGGGAAAGGGAATAACATTTGAAATTTAAATAAGAAATACTCAAGTTAATAAAGAAAAAACGGAAGAAAAATATCTTATTTGCTAGTATTTAATAAATTCATGTCTTACATAAAAAAAAAGAATTAATGGACTAATTTAAGTTAGTTAAGTTAGTTGGGATGTACCTAGATTTAGTGCTTAAGATGTCATAAATATTAATATGCTTCTGTGTCATTACATGGGAGCTGGTTGCTCAGAGTTAGTCTGTTGATATTACATGTACATATAAAAGAAGGAATATTAAAATGCTGCAAGAGAAATGGCCAATATATAAAGGCAGACATATCCCTGAGATTCTACCTCACACCAGTCAAAACGGTTAAGATAAAAAACTCAGATGACAACAGAAGCTGGCAAGGATGTGGAGAAAGAGGAACACTCCTCCACTGTTGGTGGGATTGCAAACTGATACCACCACTCTGGAAATCAGTCTGGAGGTTCCTCAGAAAATTGGACATTCTACTACCTGAGGACCCAGCTATACTTCTCCTGGGCATATACCCAAAAGATGTTCCAACATACAATATAGACACATGCTCACTATGTTCATAGCCACCTTATTTATAATGGCCAGAAGCTGGAAAGAACCCAGATACCCTCAAACAGAGGAATGGATACAGAAAATGTGGAACATCTACACATTGGTGTTCCAAAACAATGATGAAATTCTTAGGTCAATGCATTGAACTAGAATATGTCATCCTGAGTGAGGTAACCTAATCACAGAAAAACACACATGGTACGCACTCACTGATAAGTGGATATTAGACCAAAAGCTCAAATTACCCAAGATTCCGTCCACCCACAAGACCACATCAAGCTCAAGAAGAAGGATGACTGAAATGTGAATGCTTTACTCCTTTTTAAAAAGCAGAACAAAAACATCCATAGGAGGGGATATGGAGGGAAAATTTAGAACAGAATGGTCATTTACCTGTGACCCATATATATATATACAGCCACCAAAACTAGGTAAGATTTATGAAGCTAAGAAGTACATGCTGACAGTAACCAGATACAGATGCTTCACACCTTCTCAAAAAGTGGAACAAAAATATTCATAGGAGGGGATATGGAGGCAATGTTTGGAGCAGAGACTGAAGGAATGGCCATTCAGAGCCTGCCCCTCATGTGGCCTATATATAAACAGCCACCAAAACTAGATAACAGTGATGAAACTAAGAAGTGCATGCTGACAGGAGTCAGATACAGATGTCTCCTGAGAGCACAGTAAGAGAATGTCAAATACAAAGGTGAATTCTAACAGCAAACCATTGAACTGAGAATGGTACCCCCGGTGGAGGAATGAGAGAAAGGATTGAAAGAGCTAAAGGAGCTTGCAACTTCATAAGAACAACAATGCCAACCAACCAGAGCTCCCAGGAATGAAACCACTAGCCAAAGACTACACATGGACTGTTCCATGGCTCCAGCTGCATATGTAGCACAGGGTGGCATTGTTGGACACCAATGGAAGGAGAAGTCCTTGGTCCTGCCAAGGTTGGATCCTCAGTGTAGGGGAATGTCAGGGTTATGGGAGGGAAGGTGGATGAGGAGGGGAACAACCTTATAGAAGCAGGGAAAGGGGATTGAATAGGGGGCTTATGTCCGGGAAATAGAGAAAGAGAATAACGTTTGAAATGTAAATAAAAAACTCTGCAATAAAAGAAAAAAAAAGGCAAACTTATCAGGATTACAAATAGCTTCACAGAGAATATAGGCCTGGACAGATATTTTGCATTCTTTAAGAGAGCACAGATGCTATCCAAAACTACTATACCCAGAAAATCTCACAATCACCATGGTTGGAGAATATAATGAATTCCAGGACAATCCAAACTTAAACAGTATCTATCGATTATTGCAGTGCTATGGAGGGTACTAGAAGGAAAACTCACATAACAAGGAGGATAACTACATCCAAGAAATCACAAAAAATAATGTCCCTTCAGCAAAACCAAAATAAGACAATAAGGGAAACACACACACACACACACACACACACACACACACACACACACAAAACACAGAAACACAAAAATCATTAGAAACAAATAAAATAACAGTAATTAACAATCATTGTTTAATAATATTATACTCAATATCAATGGACTCGATTCCCCCAATAAAGGCAGAGGATAACAGAATGAATGCGAAAACAGGATCCATCATTCTGCTGCATACAAGAAACACACTTCAACATTAAATATGGACATTACTTTGGAGTAAAGTTCTGAAAAAAGTTTTCTGAACAAATGAACCCAAAAATCAAGCTAGCCATTTTCATATCTAACAAATAACCTTTCAACCAAAAGTTAGCAAAAGAGATAGGGAAAGACATTACATATTCATTAAAGAAAGAATCTAACAAAATTATATCTCAATTCTGATTATCTATGTTCTTCTAAAAGCAAGGGTATCCACATTTGTAAACTAAACATTACTAAATTTTAAATGATACATTGAACCCTATACATTAATATTAATATTCAACACACTTCTCCCACCAATGAACAGGTCATTCATACAGAAACTAAACAGAGAAATGATGGAACTAACAAATATTATGATTCGAATGGACTTAACAGATACTGCAAAACAGTTTATCCAAACACTATAGAATATACTGGGTACTCAGCACCTCATGGAACCTTTTCCTATATTGCCTATATACTTGGTCACCATGCAGGTTTCATCAGATACAAGAAAATCGAAATAAACACATATTTTTATCAGACCAGCATGCACTAAAACTGGACTTCATCAAGAAAACAAACAGCAGAAAACCTACAAACTCCTGGAAAGTGAAAAATACTCTACTTAATGAAGAAATAAAGTTCAATGAAGAAATAAAGAAATCAAATACTTTATAGAATCCTATTAAAATGAATTCATACCATACTAAAACTTATGGGATACAATGAAAGCCATGCTAAGAGAACAGTTCATAGTAATTAGGGAGATCTCATATCAATTACTTAACAAAACATCTGAAAGTCCTAGAACAAAAAGAAGCAATCACATCCAAGAAGATTAGACAACAGGAAAGAAAGTCGGGGCTGAAATCAATAAACTATAAACAAAAGGAACAATATAGTCAATAAAACAGAGTTTATTTTTTGTAAAAATCAGCAGGATAGAAAAACCTCATAGGCAAACTAACTACAAGGCAGAAAGAACTGACAAAACAGAAAGAAAAGAGGGACATAAAAACAGACAATGAGGAAATCCAAAAATCATTAGGTCTTAATTAAAAAATGTGTACTATACAAAATTGCTTGCTGTCAGTGTGTTGCTCCCTGTTTCTGAAGAGATATGTAGGTGGAGTGGATTCAGGGAGAGGTTAAAGGGAAGTACATGGAGGAGAGGAGGGATGGAATTCTGTGGTAGGGAGATATATATTATTAATTAATTTTAATTAACTATAACCAATAAACTATTTTTAATAAAAGTAAGTTATGTAACAATGTAATGTCCATCAACAGAGAAAGAATATGTGGCTTATATACACACTGAATTTATACAGCTATAAAAAAGAATGAAGTTATCATTTGCATGAAAATGAAATCAACTGTGAATAATGTTAGGCACATTAAACCAATTTCAGAAAAATAAATAAAATAAAAAAACAGTACAGGTATTTATGGAAATAACATAACCAACATTTTAACAAAGTAATCACAAAATACTAGGAAATAATGGATCTAGTGCTATATGTGTCCTTTAATTAGTATCTTGTAATGGGTCATTGAAAATGGCTTGGCTGTCATATTTCAGTATTACTTCTTCACTCTCTATTTAATTAAAAATATGTTCCATTTCTGTCTAATAATGTCAAATTGAGACCTAGTGGGAAATCCTTCCTAATGAATATTCACTGACTTTGTTTACATATATCCTATAAACACACAGCAGCATTCTAAATTTTACAGCCTCTGCATGTTTAATTTATATATTCTTTAAATGCAAGCCATAATATTTACTCTTAAAGAAAGAGCATTGAGAACACTGATCCTTCACTTTTTTTGTGCCTGTGTGAGCAGTGGGTGACTTACTAAATATTTCAGCAGTTGTTTTATTCTAAATGCTTTTCTCCTCTCCACATGTATGCCTGTAGAATATTTATTGCTATGTGCTATACTCTTGTCAATTCTTGTCATCTTACACTGAAATGCTTTCTTAATTTCTATTATAACATTCTGGAACTTTGCTTATAATTTATTTCTCAGTCTGAAATTTTTGTTGTTTTAAGTATGGACTCATTTTTTATGTGCTTTGATTTGTTCCCCCCAAAAGAATTAGGCAAGTCCTTTGAAATGGATAAAATGGTGACTGTTACAAATAGCTAGCTATTGGATTTCTCCTCTCCAAAGTATAGAAATACACTGTCCACTGAAATAGAAAAAAATCTCAGCAGAATTTACTGCTTGAGTTTCGTTGTTGATTTATAAAGTAAACACTTGTCACAAAAGAATCAGGATCACAACACACAAGATCTTTATTTGCTAGGGGCAAGGTAAGAAAGCATTGTTGATTTTGGACACACACACACACACACACACACACACACACACACATATATATATATATATATATTTAAATGGCTTGAATTATCAGTATTTTAAAACATGCTGTTTGAGTTATACCTGTTCTGTACATCATGCTTAATGTTATCTCACTGTTAAATATCTTATTAATTGCAGGAAAAAGAAAGGAAAGAGTATGTATGTACTGTCTTAGTTACATTCCTATTGTTCTGAATATACACCATGACCAAGGAAACTTACTGGGATTTGCTTGCAGTTTCAGAGTATCATTCCATGACAGTCACCATGGTTACCATGGCCCCAGGAAGATAGGCATGATGGTGAAACAGTAGCTCCCATCATGTCTACAAGTTGGAGACAAAAGTAGAATGAGACTAGAATGGCATGAAACCTCAAAGCCCATCCTCAGTAATATACTTTCTCTAAAAAGCAACATCTCTTAATGCTTCATAAATAATTTACCATTTGGGAATCAACTATTCAAATATCTTAACATATGGGTTATTTATATTCAAACAACCACATGCATGCCAAAACACTTTTTAAGCAAAAACTAGAATAGAGAATCTTGACAATTATAGAATGTACAGAATGTATTATTATTATTATTATTATTATTATTATTATTATTATTATTATTATTATTATTATTAAATTTGCTTCTTTGGCAAAGGATATTTTTAAAAAGTTTATGTTTTATTTTTAATTTTGATATTTACTTATTTTTATTTTAGGTGTATGAGTACTTGCCTACATATACATGTATGGTATGCAATTTTAGTACACATAGAGGCTAGACTAGGGCATTGAATTTCATGAAACTGAGATTATAAATGATTTAGTGCTACCATGTGAGTGATGGGAATTGAACATAGGTTTTCTGCAAAATAACAACTACTGAGCATTCTTTTCAAGCATGCATTTATTTATGTTTTATTCATGTGTATGCATCTATCTTCATGAGCATAAGAGCAACAGGTACATACAGAATCATGGTGCTCTGTAAAAGGAGTCAGCACTCTTTAACCTCTGTGATATTTCTCCGGCCCCTGGCAAAACATTTTTGCTTCTAAAACTGTTACAGAGTAACAGGAGTAAAACATCAAAAAATAGACCCAGCAATTACAATAAAGAAGAGTCTTTTGAAATGTATACCTTTATTCTTTAAAATGACAGTGAAGAATTCCATTAGTATTCCTTAAGTGTTTAAAAGTCACTGGATCAATAATGTAATGTCAAATGGTATTCTATAAGGTAGAGCTGTTTAAACTGAAATGAAATCCAATCTTGAATATTCAATGATAATTTTTGCAAGATCTGGCTTTGCTTTTCACATTTATACAATGTGGCTAAAATTATTAGACAGCAGTGTCCATTTTATTGCGACATTTTATCTAGTCTAATTTAGGATTGTTGCCATAAAAGCTACCTTTTACAATTATGATTCTCATAGATCCAATTTTCAGAAAAGCCAAAAACGAAAATGTGTGCATGAGAAGAAATGTGAAGGTATTTACAGGAAAAATGTGTTTTGTATTGAATAAAAAATTTATGAAATGAATAAATCTACCCACTGCAAAATTAAAAGCAGGCTATATCTAAACGTTGCCATGTTAACATGCAAATGTTACCCGTGTTGATAATTAACTATAAAAGTAGCAATGAAATTGTAATACTAAGTTTGTCTTTTTTAGCATGATTTTAAAACAAATACTGAAGGGGAAATTGGTCTATACACAGTTTCATGGTTAATTCTGTTAGATGATATACTGACCAGGGTTCGAATAACTTCATTGGCAATGTAAGATTTCTTAGCATTTTTTTCTTTTTCATTTACATTTTACATGTTATTCCCTTTCCCGGTTTCCCATCCATAAGCCCCCCTAATCCCCTTTTTCTATGAGGGTGTTCCCCCCTCCTCAACCAACCCCCTTCCCACCTCCCTAAGCGGACATTCCCCTACACTGGGGGGTCCAGCCTTATTGTCAGGACCTAGGGCTTCCTCCCTCCTCTGGGCATGCAGCTGAGACATGGGTCTGTCCATGTGTACTCTTGGGGGTAGTGGTTTAGTCCCTAGGAGCTCTGGTTGGTTGGTATTGTTGTTCTTATGGAGTTGCAAGCCTCTTCTGCTCCTTCAAAACTTTCTCTAACTTCTGCAATGGGGACCCTGTGCACAGTTCAATGGTTTGCTGCTAGCATTTGTCTCTGTATTTGTCATGTCCTGGCTGAGCTTCTCAGGAGACAGATATATGAGGCTCCTGTCAGCATTCACTTCTTGGCTTCATCAATATTGTCTAGGTTTGGTGGATATATATATATATATATATATATATATATATATACACACACACACACACACACACACACACATATATATATATATATATATATATATATATATATATATATATATATATATATGCTGATTCATGAAGAGAATGACAAACCTTACTGTAAAAGTACAATCATAACATGAAATTAACTCTCTTGGAAGAATATATGCATAGATAAATTTCTATCACCTTCTCTGTCAAGTCATTATCTGTTTTTTTTTTTTCTTTGCTATTTCTGATCTTTATGATTTTGCTTCAATGATAGTTTAACATGACATTTTAATATATCTTCATATAAAAACACTAGGTTATGAAAAATGTGCTTATAGAAGAATACAGCTATTTTGTCAATTCCAGCATTTTCCAAGTCAGGAAAAAATGGTTCTGCAAAAGAGAGCACATACTATTTCTGCAAAGAATCTGAGTTAAGTACCCAGGAGCACTGGAAGGTGGTTTACAACTATAGTTCCATTGGATATAAAGGAACCTGAAATCATGTACACTTACTCACACAGAAACACATACACACATACTTATGATTAAATCTAAAGTATATCTTTTAAAAAAAAACTGGTATATTACAATGATTTAAGATTGTATGTTATGGTTCCTGGTTGCTACCACCGCAGAGAGCCTGTGGGCAGCACCCCGCGAGCTAACTTGAGACTCGGGACCACAGGTAAGACCAACTTTTCTGCTGCAAGAAAGCGGCCTGGTGATCTCGGGACACACGGAGACAGAATTCCTCTAGGACCGGCACGTCCTGTTTTTACTGGAAGTCCCACACCCGCGGATCCCGCCTGCAGCAGCTCTCTGCTCCCAGAACCCCGTGGGAGAAAGACCTCCTCCTGGTCAGGTGGGCACCCTGAGGCTGCAGGAGCCGGAAGAGACCACCAACACTGCCCACCCCTGCCCACATCCCTGGCCCAAGAGGAAACTGTAAAAGGCCTCTGGGCTCCCCATGGGAGAGGGCCCAGGGCAGCAGGACCCTTGCCGAGACACCACCAAACCTGAAGGAAACAGACCAGATAAACAGTTCTCTGCACCCCCAATCCCGTGGGAGGAGGCTAAACCTTCAGAGAGGCAGACAGGCCTGCAAAACCAGAAGAGAATGCTCTCTGCACACATTACTGATTCCAGAGGAAAACACCAAAATCCATCTGGAACCCTGGTGCACGGAGGCTCCCGGAAGGGGCAGCGCAGATCTTCCTGGTTGCTGCCACCACGGAGAGCCCGTGGGCAGCACCCCACGAGCGAACTTGAGCCTCGGGACCACAGGTAAGACCAACTTTTCTGATGCAAGTGACCTGCCTGGTGAACTCAAGACACAGGCCTACAGGAACAGCTGAAGACCTGTAGAGGAAAAAAACTACACGCACGAAAGCAGAACACTCTGTCCCCATAACTGGCTGAAAGAAAACAGTAAAACAGGTCTACAGCACTCCTGACACACAGGCTTATAGGACAGTCTAGCCACTGTCAGAAATAGCAGAACAAAGTAACACTAGAGATAATCTGATGGCGAGAGGCAAGCGCAGGAACCCAAGCAACAGAAACCAAGACTACATGGCATCATCGGAGCCCAATTCTCCCACCAAAACAAACATGGAATATCAAACACACCAGAAAAGCAAGATCTAGTTTCAAAATCATATTTGATCATGATGCTGGAGGACTTCAAGAAAGGCGTGAAGAACTCCTTAGAGAACAAATAAACAAGTAAAGCCTACAAAGAGGAATGCAAAAATCCTGAAAATTCCAGGAAAACACAATCAAACAGTTGAAGGAATTAAAAATGGAAATAGAAGCAATCAAGAAAGAACACATGGAAATAACCCTGGATATAGAAAACCAAAAGAAGAGACAAGGAGCTGTAGATACAAGCTTCACCAACAGAATACAAGAGATGGAAGAGAGAATCTCAGGAGCAGAAGATTCCATAGAAATCATTGACTCAACTGTCAAAGAAAATGTAAAGCGGAAAAAGCTACTGGTCCAAAACATACAGGAAATCAGGACTCAATGAGAAGATCAAACCTAAGGATAATAGGTATAGAAGGAGTGAAGACTCCCCAGCTCAAAGGACCAGTAAATATCTTCAACAAAATCATAGAAAAAACTTCCTAACCTAAAAAAGAGATACCATAGGCATACAAAAGCCTACAGAACTCAAATAGATTGGACCAGAAAAAAACACTCCGTCACATAATAGTCAAAACACCAAGCGCACAAAATAAAAAAGAATATTAAAAGCAGTAAGGAAAAAGGTCAAAGTAACATATAAAGGCAGACCTATCAGAATCACACCAGACTTCTTGCCAGAAACTATGAAGGCCAGAAGATCCTGGACTGATGTCATACAGACCCTAAGAGAACACAAATGCCAGCCCAGGCTACTGTATCCTGCAAAACTCTCAATTAACATAGATGGAGAAACCAAGATATTCCACGACAAAACCAAATTTACACAATATCTTTCTACAAATCCAGCACTACAAAGGATAATAAATGGAAAAGCCCAACATAAGGAGGCAAGCTATACCCAAGAAGAGGCAAGAAACTAATCGTCTTGGCAACAAAACAAAGAGAAGAAAAGCACACAAACATAACACATCCAAATATGAATATAACAGGAAGCAATAATCACTATTCCTTAATATCTCTCAACATCAATGGCCTCAACTCCCCAATAAAAAGACATAGATTAACAAACTGAATACGCAACGAGAACCCTGCATTCTGCTGCCTACAGGAAACACACCTCAGAGACAAAGACAGACACTACCTCAGAGTGAAAGGCTGGAAAACAACTTTCCAAGCAAATGGTCAGAAGAAGCAAGCTGGAGTAGCCATTTCTAATATCAAATAAAATCAATTTTCAACTAAAAGTCATCAAAAAGATAAGGAAGGACACTTTATATTCATCAAAGGAAAAATCCACCAAGATGAACTCTCAATCCTAAATATCTATGCCCCAAATACAAGGCACCTACATACGTAAAAAGAAACCTTACTAAAGCTCAAAACACACATTACACCTCACACAATAATAGTAGGAGATTTCAACACCCCACTCTCATCAATGGACAGATCATGGAAACAGAAATTAAACAGAGACGTAGACAGACTAAGAGAAGTCATGAGCCAAATGGACTTAACGGATATTTATAGAACGTTCTACCCTAAAGCAAAAGGATATACCTTCTTCTCAGCTCCTCATGGTACTTTCTCCAAAATTGACCATATAATTGGTCAAAAAACGGGCCTCAACAGGTACAGAAAGATAGAAATAATCCCATGTGTGCTATCGGACCACCACGGCCTAAAGCTGGTCTTCAATAACAATAAGGGAAGAATGCTCACATATACGTGGAAATTGAACAATGCTCTACTCAATGATAACCTGGTCAAGGAAGAAATAAAGAAAGAAATTAAAAACTTTTTAGAATTTAATGAAAATGAAGGTACAACATACCCAAACTTATGGGACACGATGAAAGCTGTGCTAAGAGGAAAACTCATAGCGCAGAGTGCCTGCAGAAAGAAACAGGAAAGAGCATATGTCAGCAGCTTGACAGCACACCTAAAAGCTCTAGAACAAAAAGAAGCAAATACACCCAGGAGGAGTAGAAGGCAGGAAATAATCAAACTCAGAGCTGAAATCAACCAAGTAGAAACAAAAAGGACCATAGAAAGAATCAACAGAACCAAAAGTTGGTTCTTTGAGAAAATCAACAAGATAGATAAACCCCTAGCCAGACTAACGAGAGGACACAGAGAGTGTGTCCAAATTAACAAAATCAGAAATGAAAAGGGAGACATAACTACAGATTCAGAGGAAATTCAAAAAATCATCAGATCTTACTATAAAAGCCTATATTCAACAAAACTTGAAAATCTACAGGAAATGGACAATTTCCTAAACAGATACCAGTACGAAGTTAAATCAGGAACAGATAAACCAGTTAAACAACCCCATAACTCCTAAGGAAAAGAAGCAGTCATTAAAGGTCTCCCAACCAAAAAAGAGCCAAGGTCCAGACAGGTTTAGTGCAGAATTCTATCAGACCTTCATAGAAGACCTCATACCAATATTATCCAAACTATTCCACAAAATTGAAACAGATGGAGCACTACCAAATTCCTTCTATGAAGCCACAATTACTCTTATACCTAAGCCACACAAAGACCCAACAAAGAAAGAGAACTTCAGACCAATTTCCCTTATGAACATCGATGCTAAAATACTCAACAAAAATCTGGCAAACCGAATTCAAGAGCACATCAAAACAATCATCCACCATGATCAAGTAGGCTTCATGCCAGGCATGCAGGGATGGTTTAATATACGGAAAACCATCAACGTGATCCATTATATAAACAAACCGAAAGAACAAAACCACATGATCATTTCATTAGAAGCTGAGAAAGCATTTGACAAAATTCAACACCCCTTCATGATAAAAGTCCTGGAAAGAATAGGAATTCAAGGTCCATACCTAAACATAGTAAAAGCCATATACAGAAAACCAGTATTAACATTAAACTAAATGGAGAGAAACTTGAAGCAATCCCACTAAAATCAGGGACTAGACAAGGCTGCCCCTCTCCCTACTTATTCAATATAGTTCTTGAAGTTCTAGCCAGAGCAATCAGACAACAAAAGGAGGTCAAGGGATACAGATCGGAAAGAAGAAGTCAAAATATCACTATTTGCAGATGATATGATAGTATATTTAAGTGATCCCAAAAGTTCCACCAGAGAACTACTAAAGCTGATAAACAACTTCAGCAAAGTGGCTGGGTATAAAATTAACTCAAATAAATCAGTAGCCTTCCTCTACAAAAAAGAGAAACAAGCCGAGAAAGAAATTAGGGAAAAGACACCCTTCATAATAGACCCAAATAATATAAAATACCTCGGTGTGACTTTAACCAAGCAAATAAAAGATCTGTACAATAAGAACTTCAAGACACTGAAGAAAGAAATTGAAGAAAGCCTCAGAAGGTGGAAAGATCTCCCATGCTCATGGATTGGCAGGATTAATATAGTAAAAATGGCCATTTTACCAAAAGCGATCTACAGATTCAATGCAATCCCCATCAAAATACCAATCCAATTCTTCAAAGAGTTAGACAGAACAATTTGCAAATTCATCTGGAATAACAAAAACCCAGGATAGCTAAAACTATCCTCAACAATAAAAAGGACTTCAGGGGAATCACTATCCTGAACTCAAGCAGTATTACAGAGCAATAGTGATAAAAACTGCATGGTATTGGTACAGAGACAGACAGATAGACCAATGGAACAGAATTGAAGACCCAGAAATGAACCCACACACCTATGGTCACTTGATTTTTGACAAAGGAGCCAAATCCATCCAATGGAAAAAAGATAGCATTTTCAGCAAATGGTGCTGGTTCAACTGGAGGTCAACATGTAGAAGAATGCAGATGGATCCATGCTTATCACCCTGTACAAAGCTTAAGTCCAAGTGGATCAAGGACCTCCACATCAAACCAGACACCTCAAATAATAGAAGAAAAAACTAGGGAAGCATCTGGAACACATGGGCACTGGAAAAAATTTCCTGAACAAAACACCAATGGCTTATGCTCTAAGATCAAGAATGGACAAATGGGATCTCATAAAACTGCAAAACTTATGTAAGGCAAAGGACACTGTGGTTTAGGACAAAGCGGCAACCAACAGATTGGGAAAAGATCTTTACCAATCCTACAACAGATAGAGGCCTTATATCCAAAATATACAAAAGAACTCAAAAAAAGTTAGACCCAAGGGGAGACAAATAACCCTATTAAAAAAAAATGGGGTTCAAAAGCTAAACAAAAATTCACAGCTGAGGAATGCCGAATGGCTGCAGAAACACCTAAAAAAAATGTTCAACATCTTTAGTCATCAGAAATGCAAATCAAAACAACCCTGAGATTTCACCTCACACCAGTGAGAATGGCTAAGATCAAAAACTCAGGTGACAGCAAATGCTGGCGAGGATGTGGAGAAAGAACACTCCTCCATTGTTGGTGGGGTTGCAGACTGGGTACAACCATTCTGGAAATCAGTCTGGGGTTCCTCAGAAAATTGGACATTGAACTGCCTGAGGATCCAGCTATACCTCTCTTGGGCATATACCCAAAAGATGCTAACATATAAAAACCACGTGCTCCACTATGTTCTCATGGCCTTATTTATAATAGCCAGAAGCTGGAAAGTACCAGATGCCCTTCAACAGAGGAATGGATACAGAAAATGTGGTACATCTACACAATGGAATATTACTCAGCTATCAAAAAACAACGACTTTATGAAATTCGTGAGGCAAATGGTTGGAACTGGAAAATATCATCCTGGTGAGCTAACCCAATCACAGAAGGATATACATGGTATGCACTCATTGATAAGTGGCTATTAGCCCCAATGCTTCTTGAATTACCCTAGATGCCTAGAACAAATGAAACTCAAGACGGATGATCCAAAATGTGAATGCTTCCTCCTTCTTTAAAAGGGGGAACAAGAATACCCTTGGCAGGGAAGAGAGAGGCAAAGATTAAAACAGAGACTGAAGGAACACCCATTCAGAGCCTGCCCCACATGTGGCCCATACATATACAGCCACCCAATTAGACAAGATGGATGAAGCAAAGAAGTGCAGACCGACAGGAGCCGGATGTAGATCGCTCCTGAGAGACACAGCCAGAATACAGCAAATACAGAGGCGAATGCCAGCAGCAAACCACTGAACTGAAAATAGGACCCCGTTGAAGGAATCAGAGAAAGGACTGGAAGAGCTTGAAGGGCTTGAGACCCCCTATGTACAACAATGCCAATAACCAGAGCTTCCAGGGACTAAGCCACTACCTAAAGACTATATGGACTGACCTGGACTCTGACCTCATAGGTAGCAATGAATAGCCTGGTAAGAGCACCAGTGGAAGGGAAGCCCTGGGTCCTGCTAAGACTGAACCCCCAGTGAACTAGACTGTTGGGGGGAGGGCAGCAATAGGGGAGGGTGGGGAGGGAACACCCATAAGGAAGGGAAGGGGAGGGGGATGTTTGCCCGAAACCGGGAAAGGAATAACACTCGAAATGTATATAAGAAATATTCAAGTTAATAAAAAAAAAAGATTGTATGTTATGCTTATTTTACTTTGAAAATAAATTTTTCATTACTTCACTTATTCACTTTTCCTCTGTCTTTCTGTATGCCTTCCAGTCACCCCTCCCACAATTCTTCTTCCCATCCCTCATACCCCCTCCCCTTCCTCTCTGAGCAAGTAGGGGTTTCCTGGGGTTTCCCCAACCATGGCACACCAAGTCTCTATGAGGCTAGGAGGATCCTCTCCCACTGAAACCAGAAAAGGCAGCCCAAATAGAAGAACACATCCCACATACAGGCCACAGCTTTTGGGATAACCCCTTCTCCAACTGTTTGGGACCCACATAAAGACCAAGCTGCACAACTGCTACATATGTACAAGAAAGCCTAGGCCTTGCCTGTGTATATGTGTCTTCCTATGGAGTTCCTATGCCCTTTGGCACTGCAATCTTTCCTCCTTTTCTATAACAGTCCCTAAGTTCCATTCACTATTTGGAGTGGATGTCTGCATCTGCCTGAGTCAGATGCTGGATGGAGCCTCTCAGAAGACAGCCATGTTAGACTATTGTCTGTAAGCATAAGAGAATATCATTAATAGTGTCAGAAATTGGTGTTGCCCATGGAATGACTCTCAAGTTGATCTGGTCATTGGTTGGCCTTTCTCTCAGCGTCTGCTCCATCCCCTTTTTCTGCATTTCTTGTAGACAGGATAAATTGTGTGGTTGAAAGTATTGTGGTGGGCTGTTGTCTCTTTGCTCAATTGTAGTTTCTGCCTGGCTATGGGAGGTGGCCCCTTCAGGTTCCGTATCCCCAGTACTGTGAGTCTCAGCTAAGGTCACCCCCATAGATTTTGTGTGCCTCCTTTATCCTAGAGCTCTGTTTTCTCCTTGAGATGCCCCCCACATCCCCACCCTCATCAGTTGCAGATTTCCATTCATGCTCATGGCAATCTGTCACCCCCTCTGTCTTTCTCCACATATGATACTGAAACCACCCCCAATCCATCTCTCGATAAGTAGCACTGTTTTTGTCTTAATGTTACTTAAACTGAAATATAATATATCACATAAAATTTCACCAAATATATTACAGGTTTAAAACTAACTGCTTTCTAATTTTCAAGAAAAAAAAACCCTCCCTGGGTAAAAGAGATGTTACTCTTAATAGAACAGAGAGATAAGATTGGCATGTAAATATTTTTCCGTCACAGATTTAAGCTCCTTTTTAAGAAAGAAGGAAAACAGATATGGTAGTATGGAGAAGCATAGAAAAACTTCAGAGTCTCATTTTCTATCTATTCAATTGTTTACCTTCATTTGTTATAGCAATTCTCTCTTTTCAGATTCATATTCAGATATTTATATTAATAAAGGCAGGCAAATAAATGGATTCCCTAAGTTTGATAAATACAGTGTCTTAGAATTAATATAAATTTGTATGGTTACATATATATTTTTGGTACATACAAATAAAAATAGCATACTACATTTATCCTTAGGGAGCTGACATCTAAACAGGAAATGTTGTTTTTATATTCAAGTGGCAAGTATTGTCAAGAGATAAAGCAAGAACTACAAGAGCACTAAGAGATAGGTTTTTAATTTTTAATGGAGGAAGGTTCATAAAAGATCAGCATTTGATATGTTCTTGAACAAGTAGATAGATGTACATTGGACTGAAGTTATTCAACATCACATGTGGCAAGTTAATAGGACAAAACTAATGTACTATGTGTATTAAAGAAGAAAGGAAAGGAACAGTTACAAATATTGTACCTCCAGTCATTACCCTCCTCATACAGTGAAGTATATTCAAATTACCAAATTTCATTGTAGAGCTTTGTATACTTAGAAAGCAGTAGTATGTATTTTTGACCATTTTCTTTTATTGCTTTATCAAATGAGAGAATTTATGTAAATACAAATGCGTACTTGAATCAATTGAAGTTAGATGCAACTATGTGAGAGCCCAGATGTTTGGAAAAGCGCATGTCATTTAAGTTTAGTTAACTTTCTGCTTCTTTCTAGTTTTGCTGAAATTGCAAACGCTACTGACTTATTTCTTTACTTTATTTGTTAAAGTATGTTGTCATGTGCCCTAAAATACAAATCCCATCTCTTGCTCATGTTGATTTTCCAGATAGATTTTCTATTTTTCTTTGTATTGCCTTTGTCCATAGGGATTTTTCACAAATCCATATCTTCTCAAATGTGACTCATTTATGCAATATGTATGAATGTGCTTTTATACCTGTAGCTGAGAGCAGAATGATACTGCTACAGAATCACATTGTGAAATTGTAACAAATCTTGTCACTGTACCTCTCTAAGAATTTTCTAATTCACAAATTGCATTAAACTCACATTATTAAAATTTCCTATTATCACAGTCACTTTCAACATCAGGGTTAGGTATAATCCCTTCTCCATTATTCAAACCAAATTTGAAAAATATGAAATAATCATAATTTTAAAAGAATAGGCCTATAAAGTAAACGACACAGTTTTAGGATTGCTGGTGTATTCACCGACATTTGATTTCGGTGGCACACAGTTAGAGATAAACAAAAGATTTCCTAACACTGAAATAAGAATGCAAATACCCAAAAACATTCTAGATAGTTATGAGAGAATGAGCAAAATATTCATTCAATGATATGAAGAAATATTCAAACAGATGTCATGCTACTGTTTCTTATCTTATACAACTGAATACAATGTCAAACACACACACACACACACACACACACAGAGTTATGGTATTACTGTGCACTGTGCACTGTGCACTGTGCATAGAGGAGGAACATGAAGCTATATTACAAACTAATCAAAATATATAGCCTACAATGTGAAACAGCAAGATAAAGGTATAAAAGGTATCTTAGATTTTAGAACTCTTCCAAAGATTTTCATGATAACTGGACTTACAAGGAAAGCTCTGATACAAGAATAGACACATTTACCATCAGATTGTCTTTATTTAACTCATGTATCCTGGATATTTTTCCATATTTTATATATGTCCATACATTGCTATGGGCAAGAGGATTCAGATTTAAAAAAAATCATTCTTTCTTTCCCCTCCTCAATGCTATTTTGTGGTTTAATTTAAGAACAAGCAAAACATGCACATGAGTCATGGATTAAATTTCTTATTTTCATAGAGTGGTGCTGGGAATAATGACTCTAATGACTAGATATGTTGTTCTACCTATGATGGTTTTACAGGTCTTAGAGGAAACATTTTGAGTAATCTCAGCATAGTAAAATTTACTGCACATCAATTTCCAGTTTTTTGATGTGTGGACAAGAAACTTTTGAAATCTGCTAAATAGTATGTGCTTGACCTGCTTTTTGCTCTTGGAAGTTTTGCCTAATATAGACATTTATGTCTGACTGGTACTAGATGAATTTATGGATCCTCTTTTTGACAACTTTGGCTATCACCAAAGGCCAGAGAACAGGTACTGCTACTCTTGACCAAAATACAAATGCATGTATGTGTGCAAACATTAAATATCATTTAGCCCATTTATTTTTCTATATTACATAATTTTTCTTAGTAGGGAAAAGCCCACACCTAAGAGTATGATAGCTATATGCCTGTTTAGCTTCAAGATAGGCTTCAAGATAGAGAGGACTAGAAGTGAAATTTCAAATAAATTTTATATACATATATAGATATATATTTGTAATATGTGACTATAATATATATATTCAAAAATTAATGAATACATTAAATGAATAAATATCTTTCTACCTCTAAATAGATTTAAAATTATGACACAAATTATATAGTATTAGCTTCCAGGATTTGCCATTTATTGTGAAAGGTCAGAAAATTAATACATCGCACATTGAAAGTCATACAGCTCTGTTACTTCTATTCAATTCTACATCTGCAGTGTGAAAGCCACTATGAAAACAAATGGGTGTGTCTGACTTCTATTAAAAATTTGTTTATATAAAGAAATAAAAATCATATTTGACCTTTGGTCCATAATTTACAAACTCTGTTCTAAATAGGCAACCCCGTTAGTGATAAGGTTAAGTGACTTAATAACAAACACCTTAAAGGTAAGAAATAAGAAAATTAGCCTAATTATCATTATTATTCATAACCAGCTGGAATATATCATCCCAGTGAAAATATTCTAGGGCACTTAACTGAATCTATTTGAGTCTGTTGCCATGTAAAAGAAGTGATGCCAGTTATTTTCTACTTAATCCTAATGCATTTTAGTTTACAATGAGAGTCACAAAAAGGTACACTCCTCCATTGCTGGTGGGATTGCAAGCTGGTACAACCACTCTGGAAATCAGTCTGGAGGTTCCTCAGAAAGTTGGACATAGGACTCAGCTACACCACTCCTGGGCATATACCCAAAAGATGCTCCAAAATGTAACAAGGACACATGCTCCACTATGTTCATAGCAGCCTTTTTAATAGTAGCCAGAAGCTGAAAGAATCCAGATGTCCTTCAACAGAGTAATAGATACAGAAAATGAGGTATATTTACATAAACATTGGAGTACTACTCAGCTATTAAAATCAATGACTACATGAATTTCTTAGTCAAATGTATGGAATTGGAAAATACCATTCTGAGTGAGGTAATCTAGTCATAAAAGAACACATATGGTATGTACTCACTTCTATGTGGATATTAACCCAAAAGCTCAGAATATCCAAGAAACAATTCACAGACCATTTGAAGTTTAAGAAGGAACATCAAAAGGTGGATATCTCAATCCTTCTTAGAAGGGGGAATAAAATACTCACAGGAGGAAATACAGTGACAAAGAATGGAGCAGAGACTCATGGACAGGCCATCCAGAGACTGTCCCACCTTGGCATTCATCCTATAGGCAGTCCAAACCCAGGCCCTATTGTTGATGCCAAGAGGTTCTTGCTGAAAGTAGCCTAATGTCTTCTGAGAGGCTCTACCAGAGCCTTACTGATACAGATTAGGATGCTGTCAGCTAACCATCAAATTGAACATGGGTTCCCAATGGAGGCATTAGAGAAAGGACTGAAGGAGCTGGAGCGGTCTGCAGCTCCATAGGAAGAACAACAATATCAACCAACCAGACCTCTCAGAGCTTCCAGGGACTAAATCACCAGCCAAAAAGTACACATGTGGGGACCCATGGCTCCAACCACATATGCAGCAGAGGATGACACTGCCTGTCATCAGTAGGAGGAGAAACCCTTGGTCCTATGAAGGCATATTTCCCCAATATATGGGGAAGGCCAGAGTGTTGAGGTGGGAGTAGGTGAGTGGGATGGGGAATATCCTCACAGTAGCAAGCAGATGAGGGATGAGAGGGAGAACCAGGAAAGGGGATAATATTTGAAATTTAAATCATAAACTATCCAATGAAAAAAGAAAAAATCAAAAATAAAATAAAAGCACAACATGTAAATAATGGAGTAACAAGGTTTTTTATTTTAATGACTATAGAAAGTAAATAGAGTGAAAGGAGTAACAGACTTAGAACACTTTGAGCTTCTTATAGATCTTTGGACATGATTGGTGGATCAATTGTTTGGCTGTTTTATTTCAACAAAGAAACTTGAGATATGAAAATCTTTGCTGCATATGTACTCTCCATAGAAAAATTGATTTTAGTCACATGAATGACAAATTATAAATAGGCATAGAGTATCAAATAGAATATTTTGCCTAAATGTTCATTCTGAACACACAGTTTACTTTATTCTGTAAAACCTAAAGCATATTCTCTGACATGTTTCTCTCCTTCTAGTACAAGAAAGCCTTCTAGTGTGATTTAACAACAAAATATCAAAAGGATATTCTAGGATAGAACTGTACTCTTCTTTGTTTAAAAAGAGATCTGGTGTGTGTGTGTGTGTGTGTGTGTGTGTGTGTGTGTGTGTGTGTGTGTGTGTGTGTGTGTTTGTGTATGTATCTTGATAAAGGTTGCTAAACTATAGCTGCAAAGTGGCTACCTAGTTTTTACAAATGAAGACACCCACTGGGAAAGGGATGGGAAACAAGAAAGGATGGTGTTTGGATGAACTTATGTATATTATACTTGTAAACGTATATGAAAATCTTATACTAAAACAAAACAATTAGAAAATTTTTCTTAACTCAGTAATAAAACACTTCAAGGACCACTTAAACACTTCAAGGAGCTACATAATGAAATTTTCTCAGAAGGTACAATATAGGAATATATCTTAGACCCGAGATTTATTCAATAATTAATTTATCAAAAGTGGTGAACTGCTTATTCTAAGGAAAACTCCACATAATAATGTTGCTGTTTCATTGTTTAATATGATAAAAGGAACAATAGATGCTGGCAAGAAAACAAAAAGTTTTATCTTATTCTTCAAAACTTAATTAAACCACTTCAATATGTATATTTATTAGAGTTGACATCTGTAAATACAAATGTCAAGAATTATGAATGAACTTTGGGAGGGTTGGAAATATAAACATATTTTAATTAAAATGAAAAGATATCAATCTTCATCCTTGAGAGAATGTGAAGCTGCTTCATTCTAAAAGTAGATTTTATATGTGTACTTATGTTTTTGATCAAAAAGTTTAGTGAAATCTAATGTGTCCCATTCAGTTTAATTTTTTATGTCTCAATTATTGAGGAATACTTTGAAATATCATATGGAAAATAATTGTAAAATATTCTAGTCATTGAATTAATGTTGAGTGGATATTCAAAATAATCAGAGATTTTTTTTTTACACTTTGTTTTAAATATCAGCCAACTACAAGTTAACTACTTTCTACAAAGTGTCTTTCTAGGTTCCCGGTATACATTTCTGAATATTGAATTTATATACCGAATGCAAGATTTTCAACAAATATTTTCAAACCTCTATCACCTGTGGCCTTCAATTGCAATCGAGCTCTTTCTAGGGACATGGAGAAAAAAGTTGGAGCTCAGTTATATATGTGGTATTACCAAATTGCCACTATCATACTATGCAAGAACAGAGAAAATATAAAAAAATATAAAAAAAAAACAACATTTAAACCATAAGTAAAACAGTTTCTCTGGAAATGCCCTCATAAACAGAATCAGAGGTACTCTTCACTACTTTGTAATCAAGCTGGCATTTTCATTTTATTGCAACACAATGAAAGGCACTCTTTAAAAGTTGATTTTATAAAATTCATAATAGATACTCATTATAAAAACATCATTCAATTGACAGACTTTGCCTTACAAATATGGAAGGTTGATCTGGGCAGTCTTGCCATCAAGGGATGCTCTACTTATAGTAAGTGATATAACAAAATGAAAAACATGTATCTTTTTTTCCCAAAAAGCATGGTTAAAGAATATAAACTAACAATGTTGGCTTTGTTCTTTTCTGTAGCGCCATTACATGAACTTTATTGCAATTTGGTGATTTTGAAAAAAAAATCAATGACAGGTATCTGTATCATCTAATATATAATATATATGTGTATATATATATATGTATATATATATATATGTATATAGCTGAACAAGCAGAATTTAACCAAAAAAAAAAAAGAAGAAGAAAAAGAAAAAGAAAAGGACTTAATAAAACTAAAAACCTTCCATAAAGCAAAGGACATATTCACTAGGACAAAACAATAGCCTATAGCCTAAACAATGGGAAAAAAGTTTTTATAAACTCCACATTCAACAGAAGGGTAATATCCAAATTATATAAAGAACTCAAGTAACTAAGCATAAACAAACCCAACAATCCTATTTAAAATGCCAATGACTCAGATTGGAGCACATTGTGTGAAATTACCAGGTAGTCAATAAAGTTGTGTTGGAAAAATGAGTACTGGAAATGACATTTGTCACCAGAGGAATATTGAATGGTTGAGCAACATTTGATGAAATGGTCAAAATCCTTAGCCTGCAGGAAAATTCAAATCAAATGACTCTAAAATTCCATATAACAACTGTCAGAATGCCTAAAATCTTGAACATGAATGACATCTCATGCTGGCAAGAATAAGAGGAGCATGGGGAACACTCTTTTTTTTATGTTTTTTTTCTTCCATTTTTATTAAGTTGGGTATTTCTTGTTTACATTTCAAATGTCATCCCTTTTCCCGGTTTCTTGTCCATCAGCCCCCTAACCTCTCCCCCTCCCCTTCTATATGTGTGTTCCCCTCCCCATCCACCCCCATTACTGCACCCCTCCTGACAATCCCCTACACTGGGGGTCCAACCTTGGCAGGAACAAGGGCTTCCCCTTCCACCAGTGCACCTACAAGTCTATTCATTGCTACCTATGAATTTGGAGCCCAGGGTCAGTCCCTGTATAGTCTTTGGGTAGTGGTTTAGTCCCTGAAAGTTCTGACTGATTGGCATTGGTTCTTAAGGGTCTCAAGCCTCTTTAGCTATATCAGTCCTTACTCTAATTCCTCCAACAGGTGTCCTGGTCTCAGTTCAGTGGTTTGCTGCTGGCATTCGCCTCTGTATTTGACATATTCTGGCTGTGTTTCTCAGGAAATGTTCATATCCGGTTCTTGTCAGCCTGCACTTCTTTGCTTCATCCATCTTATCTAGTTTGGTGGCTGTATATGTATGGGCCACATGTAGGGCAGTCTCTTAATGGCCGTTCCTTCAGTCTCTGTTCTAAACTTTGCAACCCTATCCCTTCCTATGGGTATTTTTGTTCCCCTTTTAAAGAAGGAGTGAAACATCCCCATTTTGGTCATCCTTCTTGAGTTTCATGGGGAACACAGTTGCATTGCTCTTGGGAATGCGAAATTGTACAGAACTGTGGAAATCTATATGGAAATCTATATGGTTTTTCCTCAGAATATTGGGAATCCATGTACCTGAAGACCCAGCTATTTTACTCTCAGACACATGCCCAAAGGGTGCTCTATTATTCAAAGACACTTCTTCAACTATGTTCATTGTGGCTTTATTCATAATAGCCAGAAACTGGAAACAACCTAAATGTTCTTCAACTGAAGAATGGATAAAGAAAATACAGTACATTTAAAAAATAAAGCATCACTCAGCATTTTATTTAAAATAACATAATGAAATTTGCAAATAAATGGATATAACTACAAAAAAATCTTTAGTGAGATAACCTAGATTTGGAAGGTCAAATATGATATGCACTCACTTTATATGAGTACACTCACTATATATTATCTGTTAAGTATAATCATGTTACAATACACAGAGCCAGAGAGACTAAGTAAAAAAAATGAGGTTTCAAGTACATACACATGCATATCCCTGGAAAGGGAAACTAAAACAAAACTTGAGGTTGGACTGTACGTGGGTAGGAATGGAAACAGGAAGTATCATTTTGTGGGGAGAAGGGAGACAGTACAGAGACAACTGGAGTTGGGTGACAACTGGGGGATTATATGGAAACAAAGTGCAGTGGAAATTTCCCAGAATATATGTGACTGACCCTAATGAATAGTCTTAGTAATAAGGGGCACAAAGCCTAAATTAACCATCTTCTTTTACCAACCAAGGCTTCCAGTGGTGGAAGTTGGACACCAACCCAGCCAAAATAATTTTAAACTACAATTTATTCTGTCTGGAAGATGTACTGGGGCAATGGTGGCATAGAGTTTTTAGAAGTGACCAAACAAGAACTGATCCAAATTGAGTCCAATGCCATGAGAGGGAGCCCACACTTGAGACTGCCTGAAGGGTTATGTACCACAGGCTCAGAGAACTAGAATAGAACCAAACACAATGCATAAAAAGTCTATGAAATGGGTTTAAATGATACTCATAGATTGGTGCCTATCCTAGTCATTAGAGAATCTTTATTCAACAAGTGATGGGGGCAGATGTAGAAAAGAACACCAAAACTATAGGCAAAGCTTGGGGAATCCCAAGGAAAAAGGGAAAAAAAAGATTTTAGAAGCCAGAGAAATCAAGAACAAGGCCAAAAAATCAACAAAGCAGAGATGATAGGGGTTCACAAAGACTAAACTGCCAATCAGGAAGCCTATATGGGTCTGACCTAGGTCCTCTACATAATTATAATTTTGGTACTTGTTATTCTTGTGGGAATTCTAACAGTGGAGTAGGGGGGGAAGTGTCTTATGACCCTTTTCCTCATCCTGGGTTGTGTCTTCTAGCTTTGATATGAGGGTTTTTGCCTAGGCTTATTATAATTTGTTATGCCATATTTGGTTGCTATCCCTGGCAGGCCTGCTCTTTTCTGAAGGAAAATCTAGGAGCAGTGGAACTAAGGACTAAGTCACATAAGCAGTAGAGGAGGGAAACTGGGTACAGTGGAGGAAGGAGAATATCTGGTCGAGGTACAATGAATAAGAGAAGAATAAACAAAAAACTAATGTAATTGATCAAAAATTCTAATGTTTTATTTATGTAAAGTGTTTAGTATTTCTAAAATGAATAAAAATTTAGGAGACACCCCAATGCGTAAAATACCATCTTTAGTAAGTTTCTCCTACATGTTGCCCATGTGGTTGTGGTTGCCTGGGAAAACCAGTTTAAAATAGAAACCTGTTATTAACTTATCCCATAAGGAAATAAAAGAAAAAGTCAGAGGAAGCTAGAACTTTCTGAAAGCCAAATGTTAGTATTTCAGGTTTCTAAACTGTGTAGTAAATGAAAAGCTTTCAAGGATAAATACAATTAGAGCAGCATTATTGACATTGAGAGAGTGATAAATTTAATTATAGGATATAGCAGAAAGGTTAGTCAATTCTTACCATTATTCTTTTTTTTTCTTCTTTTTCTTTTTCTTTTTTTTTCTTTTTTTGTTATTATAAACTATTTTTATAGCATTTTCAAAGAATATTTTTCCTCTATAAACACTATGGTCATCTAAAACCTTATCAGTCCTGACATAGAAGAGTATTAAATGTGTAACACCGGCAAAGTACCGAAGAATCTACTTGTAAAGCTCTAAAAAATATTTTCAGTTTTTTCTCAATTATATTTAGATACTGTCAAAATTTTACTATGAATAATATAGGAAAAACTGAAATTTATACAATGTATGCAATCCATGACAACAAAGTTGAAAAGAATGTCCCATCCTTACATCAGAGCAATCCAATTGCATGCCTACAGTCTTAATATGAAACGAATTTTCCAACATTTGCAATTGCCTTTAGCTCTCTTTGAAATATGTCTCTATAGTTTATTTAAATCGATGAAATACTCTATCGTGCTTCAGTAGGAGTGAAGACACAGGGCTTTGCTTCTTCCTTATTTCTCACTTACCAGTTATTTTCATCAATTAGAATGTCCCATACTCCACTAACATGTTGCAGAAATGAAGGTTCAAATAAGCACAGTGAATGAGAGGTCAATAACTCCTTTATTAAAATTAGAAGCCAATTACAGAGAATAGACTCAACACATTGAGATTAGTAATGACCAAATGATCCAATTTATCTTACTTGAAGAACAACCTTTCATAGAAATAGAGGTAAACTGAAAGGACTAGTAGCTAGTTTTCTACCAACCAAGTCCTTTGAACCTGAAAAAAAGCTAAAGGTGATAGGGATTACACACAAACACACACACACACACACACACACACACACACACACACACACGGGGGGAGACAGTGAGAGACACAGAGAGGATGATACAATTCATTATTTAGAACAAATTTTCACCTTTTTAAAACAATGAAACAGTGTGGGTCACGTACTGACAAAGAGAATGCAGCTATGATCTCTGAATACAGAGAAATAATTTAGAAAAATTCGCAAGGGTTCAGAAAAAATGAGGCATGTATAAACTTACAAAGACAGGCATAATAGAGCTACCAGAAAGAGAAAACAATTCAGGAAAGACTAGAAACACATTAAAAGAAATCACAGCCTAAATTTTCTCAACTTTGAGGAACATTCTACTTGTAAGAAGTCGACAAAATCAAGTGAGATAAACAGGTCTGAATTGGACTGGAGAGTGGGTTTGGTAGTTAAGAGCATTGACAACTCTTCCAGAGGTCCTGAGTTCAAATTCCAGCAAGCACATAGTGGCTCACAACCATCTATAATGGAATGTGATGCCCTCTTCTGGTGTGTCTGAAGACAACTACAGTGTACTCATATAAATAAAACAAATAAATTAAAAAGAAAAAGGTCTGCACTACAATATATTGCAGAACTCATCCAAACATCACTCAAAATTATATTAGCCAGCCTTAAAATGAAAACTTTTGAATAAATAGCATATTGTTATTGATATCATAGGTTTGAAACTAGAAACTCTGTAATTATGTTAGTAATTCTCTAAGGCAGGGGATTTTAGAGTAATGGTACAATGACTGATAAAGTATATGGAGTCTGCGAAGCTACTTGGTTTAAAGAATATAATCTAAAATCACTGTGGTGAATGTTTACAAATGAATTTACTAACAATTGAACTCCCATCATTTAAATAGTAAGATATGTGCTACAGAAATTATTTATCAATAAATCAGCTTTAAAAAATAGAGAGTAAATCTAATAGGTTAAATGACTGAGGAGAAAGGTCAGTGATAGCTGATAAGGCCATCCTCTGCTACATATCCAGCTGGAACCATGGGTCCCTTCATGTGTACCCTTTGATTGGTGGTTTAGTCCCTGGGAGCTTTGGGGGTCTGGTTGGCTGATATTGTTGTTCTTCCTATGGGGTTGCAAACCCTTTCATCACTTTCAGTCCTTGTCCTAACTTCTCTACTGGGGTCCCCATACTCAGTTCGATGTTTCATTGCATGTATCTGTATCTGTAATAGTCAGGCTATATTTTCTTTAATGAGCACGATATGTTCTACAATTTGTTGTGTTGGTGTTGACAAAGTCCTGTGAATGTGACTAAAAGAAAAAATTTAAAACAAAAAACGAACACTGAGGTGTGCATTTTAAATGGATGAATTATTTGATTTGTAATTTATAAAACTGCTAAATTCCAAGGAAAAATTTGTAAAAATTTTTAACTTCTAGATGAACTTATGCAATTATTAAAATGACAAAAAAAGTTATTAGTAAAGATTTATATATCTCAACTAGGAGAGAATATTACAATGCTTCTTCATGTACTAGTCAGCTTCAACACTTAATATTTGATAGTCTTCTTTCAAATGATGTACTTTTATTTCTTTAAATCAAAAAACAATATACTTTCTTAATCTTCTGCTACCCTAAGCCATTAGAATCTCACAGATTTGGGTTTTTGGTGACATTCTTTTTTTTTTTCTTTAATATACTTCTGTTTTAGTTGAGAATTCCATGCATGTATTCAGTGTATTTTGATCATATATATTGTCATATTCCCCTATCCAAATCTTTCATGATATACCCCATATCCCTTTTTTAACTTCTCAACTTCATCTTTTAATTTTCTAATTTATTGAGTCTAACTACAGTTGATTGAATCCACGTGGGTGGGGATTATAGCCTGCTACCTACCAGGAGACACACATTAAATCTAATTGATTCTTTCTGCCACCCAGTAGGCATTCATTACCAACAGTTGCATAACCAAAGTAGAGCCTTGTGAGAACCTTCTCTGTCTTATTTAAGGTTACTGTTACTATGCTGGAAAGAAACACCATGACCATGACTACTCTTATAAAAGAAAACATTTAACTGCGGCTAGCTTATATTTCAGAGAGTTTAGTGGTAAACATGGATAAACTTAGGCTGACAAGGTACTGGGAGGGTACAGCTGAGAATTCTACATCTGAACTGGCAGATAGTGATGTGAGAGAGAGAATGTGAGAAAGAGCTGGAGAGAGGAAGGAAGGGAATGTGAGAGATGGGGGGATAGAGAGAGAGGATGGAGAGAGAGAGAGGCAGGCAGAGAGAGAGAGAGAGAGAGAGAGAGAGAGAGAGAGAGAGAGAGAGAGAGAGAGAGAGAGAGAGAGAGACTGGGCCTACCTTAAGCATTTAGCATCCCAAACCAGTGTTGGATTTTCTCCCAACAAAGCTACACCTACATGAACAAAGTCATACATCCTAATGCCATTTTGTAAGCATTCAACTATATAAATCTATGGAAACCATTCTTTTTCAAACTACCACAATCCTCATGCAGGAATGTTTACTAGCTTGACCTTGTGCATGGTTTTAAAGGTGACCACAGTTGCTATGAGTTCATGTGAGCATAAATAAAGCCTCCTCGTGTCCAAAAGGCAGTGTTTTAAAGGACTCTTCCTTGACTTCTGCCTCATTCAATCTTTCTGTCCCTTTTCTCAAAATTTTCTTTAAGTCTTAACATGATGGGATATGATATATATTTCTCATTTAGCATATAACACTACACAGATACTTATTCCTTACCCTCTGACCAGTTCTGAGCCTCTCTATTAAGTACAAGTCATTTTCAAAAGAAGAGTCTCTGATGAGAACTGAGAGCTGAACTAATCTATAAGTATAGCAATAAGTGTTTATAAGGCAGATTTTCTTTCTCTTTAGTGTCTCTTTAGCAAAATTATAGTAGTAGATTCTCCCCAAGGGACTATGCGATCCAGAGTCAACATCTCTTGGCCAGATTTACAGTACCGGGCATGAGATTCTTCCTGTGGTGAGTGTTTTAAATCCAAACAGAAAATGTTGTTATACCCATAATATCCATGCTTCTATTACTCTCATGGGCATATTTTGACAAAGTGGCCATTACTGTGGCTCACAGAGCTCATCAATGGGTAAGAATCCAGCTGCATTTTCTCTCCTATAAGGCTTAATAATATTTTGAAATCAAGCTGTTATAAGACCCCATAGTGGCCTTACCTCAGAAGTGCCACCCACAGAGCCCAGATTGACAAAATGACCACTGCAATAGCATGAGGGTCTAAGGTTTTTAATCCATGTACTTGGGGTTGCTCATCCACACCGGGAGAGGCAAACTCGAACCCAAAAAGCACACAATTTTTATTCTTTACAGAGGGCAGACTTCAGCAACAGGGTTAGACATGGCCCATTCTCATTGGTGGTACACAGGACAAAGGATCTGGTCAGTTATTGGCTGGCCTGCTCAAGGGGCTGTTCTTGGCTCAGTTAGATACTTTCCTCATCCAGCTCTGCACCTGACCTTGGAGAATCACTGGAAAATAGCTGGGTTGGTACATATCTTAGAGTGGGGGTGAACTGGCTGGTCGGGCAGGGTCAGGATGACATCTTGCTGTTGATCTCAGAATTTTCCACACGGAGGGTTAGTGTGGTATTTCCGAGAACAGTTGGAGAACAGTTGTTTTTGTTTTGTCTTAACTTTAGTTCTGTCAAAATAGCCTGGTTTTCTGACTCAATATCTTGATCATCAAAACTTTATCATGTCACTGGCCATCCTAACATCAGATGTATGTCTCAAAATCTTGTTTTTAGAGCTTTGTTTTTTATATCTATGAAACTTTATTTCTTCAAAGCCAGCTGAACAAAAGCTTCTAGGGTAGCATAAGCTTGATTTATTCAAGTCCTGTGTTCAAAGTGTGTGTTTTCTGCAGTGGTATATTACCAGCAATTGGCTATATTGCTTTAGGAGGGGACTATCTGAAATACTCCTCTGCATTGATCAACAATCAAAAGAGAGGATATATATATATATATATATATATATGCACTAGGCTTTTAGTGATATCTTATGACTCTTTAGTTTGATATCTTATCATTATCCCTTGTGTTGTATATTTAAACAACTTACATATGTGATACAATTGTATTATATAGGCAGTTCCTAAAATTCCTGATTCCTATGACTCAACTCCTGAGTACTTTGATAACAGGCATAGGCCATCATGCATTGTTCTGGCCTTGATTGGTTTGAAGATCAGTAATAAGATTTTATGTAACATGCATCTCAACTGGAATTTGTTTGAGTTGTCTTTTCATGAGTAGACAGTAATTATTTGGAAGAGGAAGAATATTGCAGTAAAGGTAAAGTTTTATGACATGATATTATGAATACATACAGTATCTTTAATGATTTCTTAATATGATAGGGAAGAAGTAGAGAATGCCAAAGTTATCTAATGATGCAATTGCCTCTACTGTATCAAAAAGATGTTAATCACTATGGAAAGCCTATATATCATCGTGTTCTTCTTCTAATCTCACATGATAGATTACGAATACTTTTCAACATGCATTGCCACTCTCTTATTAATTAAAACAATCACTTTACGTCAATAAAAATTCAAATTTAATTGTTATATACTTTTATTTATATTATCATTCTACAGAATTATATTTCATACTCTAATTGGTCTATAACAATCAATTAATGGACTTTTGATTGGTTTCCTGTGTCCCTACAAAACATCTCCAATATCGTGATATGTGTATTTGAAGTAGAGAAATTTTCATATTTATAAAATATGTATAAGCATTATAAAATGCTTTAGAACTTTTCTATTTCTTTTGTGAATACTAGAATCTTCCATATCTATCAGGCATGGTTGAACAGACCTATAATCCCAGCCTTTATGATTGAGCTAGAAGGAAGGAATGATTCAGACCAACTTATACTACACTTTTACATTCAGTCTCAAAATACACCCAGGAGGAGGAGAAGACAGGAAATAATCAAGCTGTATATGTTTAGAAATCTTCTACATATCCTGAATTTTAACTTAATGAGTTAAATACCAATGAATATGTTGAAGAATCATATGATCAGACTAAGTGTAGATTTGTAAAATCCTGGAAAGTTCCATATCTCCACCAAATTTGGGATTGTTAGTTTTTTTAATTTACAAAGTTTCCAGTTAAGTGTGTAATTTACTTTCAAGTATTTGATTTTATACATAAGATCTTAATTTGTAACCTTGACTGGCTTTAAATCTACTATGTAATCCAAAATTCAAGAATTCTTGATCACCCTACCTTAGTTTACAAATTTCAATATTTTAAAATTTGCGCTCTCTCTCTCTTCCTCATTCTCTCTCTCCATCTCTCTCTCTCTCTCTCTCTCTCTCTCTATATATATATATATATATATATATATATACACATATATATGTATATATATCATATTTTATAATATAATATATTATACATAGTTTAATATATTTTAATAGCACACAAAATAGATACATTTTTGATGCTTATGATTTTATTATTTTATCTACTATTGCTAAGTAGGATGTCATGAGGATTTGTCCTAGGGCATTTTCTTAAGATTTTCAACATTAAAAAATTTATATTTATTTCTCGACACATTTTAGAAAGCAAGATTACAATTTAATTTTTTTACAAAATGACTTCTTATATGTATATACCCACTTACCTTGCTATCAAATTTTAGTACATTATCCTTTATTCAGATAATGAGAATAAAATCAAAAACCTACTTTGTGCACAGTGCACATGAGTTTCCAGTACCATAGAATGTCAAGTTAAATACAGGAAGAGCTAAGAAAGGCTTCACTTCTCTTGTGTGTTCATGTGTTACAGTGATGATATATTTTTTTCAGTTTTTTCTGCTTGAAATCCTTGAAATCAATCCAACATCTTTGAAAGTACTGTGCGATGGTTTTCCTGATTGATTAGCATAGTATGGTAGTGGGCAAAGTTTACTTGAGTTATTCTAAAACAGTTGTGTTAGAGAGTCTTGCCAATTGGAGCAGACTCTTTATAAGTCTTAGAGCTAAAGAATAAAAACCACAGATTCAAAGTACAGGAATAAAATAATGCTGGAGGAGGCTTAATCCACTACATAAACAAACTCAATGAAAAAAAAAAAAGACATGATCACCTTATCAGAGGATAAGGAAACATTTGACAAAATTCAACACTCCCTTCATGATAAAAAGTCTTGAAAATATCAAGAATTCAAGGCCCATACCTAAACATATTAAAAGCAATATACAGCAAACCAGTAGCCAACATCAAACTAAATGGAGAGACAGTTGAAGCAATCACACTAAAATCAGGAACTAGACAAGGCTGCCCACTCTCCCTACCTATTACAATACAGTATTCAAAGTCCTAGCCACAGCAATTAAACAACAAAAGGATGCCAAAGGGATACAAATTGGAAAGAAAGAAGTCAAAATATCACTATTTGCAGATGATATGATAGTATATTTAAATGACCCAAAAATTCCACTAGACAACTCTGAAACCTAATAAACAACTTCAACAAAGTGGTGGATATAAAATTAACTCAAACAATTTATGAAGAGCCTTCCTCTACTCATATGATAAATGGGCTGAGAAAGAAATTAGGGAAACAATAACCTTTAAAATAGTAAGAAATAATATAAAATACCTTGGTGTGATTCTAACAAAGCAAATGAAAGAAAGATCTGTATGATAAGTAACTTCAAGTTTCAGAAGAAAGATATCAGAGAACATTTCAGAACATGGAAAGATCTCCCATGCTCATAGGTTGGCAGAATTAATATAGTAAAAATGGCCCTCTTACACAGGTGACCCTGGAAGCTGATTCCAAGGCTGATTAATTTCTTTGAGTTAGTGTGTTTACAAGGTTAATCAGTGCTATGTTATGTAGTCACAATCCACTCTTTTTCTATTATCAAATAATTATATGTAGGGTTGTATCATAACTGCTTTTAATTTTTTTGAGATTGTTTAACAAAGCAATTGCACTTCTGTGTGCCCACCAGCAGTGTATAAAGGTTCCAATTTGTCCACATTCTTGCCAGTATTCTCATTATCTGCTTTTTGATTACAGCCATCCTAGGGAGCCTGAAGTGGCAACTCACCATTTTTGGATTTGCATTTCCATAATGGTTAATAATGCTGAACATCTTTTCATGGGCTTATTGGCTATTTACATATCTTCTTTGGAAAATTTCTATTTAGTTCTTCCTCCTATTTTTATTGGGTAGAATCCTGGTTTGCTTTCTATTGCTGTAATAAACTCCATAACCAAAAGCAACTTGAAGAGGAAAAGGTCTATTTCACTTGACCTTCCATGTCAGTCCATCACAGCAAGAACCCAGGGCAGAAACCTGGCCAACCTAGTAGGCGGGGCCCCCCAACAAAAAAAAAAAAAAAAAAATGGCCCTCTTGCCAAAAGCAATTTACAGATTCAATGCAATTCCCATCAAAATTGCAATGGCCCTCTTGCCAAAAGCAATTTACAGATTCAATGCAATTCCCATCAAAATTGCAATGCAGCCCACACCCGCGGATCCCGGCCCGCAGCAGCTCTCTGCTCCCAGAACCCGTGGGAGAGATACATACCGCCTGGTCAGGTGGGCACTCCTGAGGCTGCAGAGCAGAAGAGACCACCAACACTGCCCACCCCTGCCCACATCCCTGGCCCAAGAGGAAACTGTATAAGGCCTCTGGGCTCCCGTGGAGAGGGCCCAGGTGAGGCAGGAGCCCTGGCTGAGACACCGCCGGAACCTGAAGGAAACAGACCGGATAAACAGTTCTCTGCACCCAAATCCAGTGGGAAGGAGAGCTAAACCTTCAGAGAGGCAGACACGCCTGCGAAACCAGAAGAGACTGCTCTCTACACACATTGCTGATTCCAGAGGAAAACACCGGAGGCCATCTGGAACCCTGGTGCACGGAGGCTCCCGGAAGAGGCAGTGCAGATCTTCCCGGTTGCTGCCACCTCAGAGAGCCCGTGGGCAGCACCCTGCGAATGAACTTGAGCCTCGGAACCACAGGTAAGACCAACTTTTCTGCTGTAAGTGACCTGCCTGGTGAACTCAAGACACAGGCCCACAGGAACAGCTGAAGACCTGTAGAGGGACAAAACTACACACACAAAAGCAGAACACTCTGTCCCCATAACTGGCTGAAAGAAAACAATAAAACAGGTCTACAGCACTCCTGACACACAGGCTTATAGGACAGTCTAGCCACTGTCAGAATTAGCAGAACAAAGTAACACTAGAGATAATCTGATGGCGAGAGGCAAGCGCAGGAAAACAAGCAACAGAAACCAAGACTACATGGCATCATCGGAGCCCAATTCTCCCACCAAAACAAACATGGAATATCCAAACACACCAGAAAAGCAAGATCTAGTTTCAAAATCAGATTTGATCATGATGCTGGAGGACTTCAAGAAAGACGAGAAGAACTACCTTAGAGAACAAGTAGAAGCCTACAGAGAGGAATTGCAAAAAATCCCTGAAAGAATTCCAGGAAAACACAATCAAACAGTTGAAGGAATTAAAAATGGAAATAGAAGCAATCAAGAAAGAACACATGGAAATAACCCTGGATATAGAAAAACCAAAAGAAGAGACAAGGAGCTGTAGATACAAGCTTCACCAACAGAATACAAGAGATGGAAGAGAGAATCTCAGGAGCAGAAGATTCCATAGAAATCATTGACTCAACTGTCAAAGATAATGTAAAGCGGAAAAGCTACTGGTCCAAAACATACAGGAAATCCAGGACTCAATGAGAAGATCAAACCTAAGGATAATAGGTATAGAAGAGAGTGAAGACTCCCAGCTCAAAGGACCAGTAAATATCTTCAACAAAATCATAGAAGAAAACTTCCTAACCTAAAAAAGAGATACCCATAGGCATACAAGAAGCCTACAGAACTCCAAATAGATTGACCAGAAAAGAAACACCTCCGTACATAATAGTCAAAACACTAAACGCCAAAATAAAGAAAGAATATTAAAAGCAGTAAGGGAAAAAAGGTCAAGTAACATATATAAAGGCAGACCTATCAGAATCACACCAGACTTCGCCAGAAACCATGAAGGCCAGAAGATCCTGGACTGATGTCATACAGACCCTAAGAGAACACAAATGCCAGCCCAGGCTACTGTATCCTGCAAAACTCTCAATTAACATAGATGGAGAAACCAAGATATTCCATGACAAAACCAAATTTACACAATATCTTTCTACAAATCCAGCACTACAAAGGATAATAAATGGTAAAGCCCAACATAAGGAGGCAAGCTATACCCAAGAAGAGGCAAGAAACTAATCGTCTTGGCAACAAAACAAAGAGAAGAAAAGCACACAAACATAACACATCCAAATATGAATATAACAGGAAGCAATAATCACTATTCCTTAATATCTCTCAACATCAATGGCCTCAACTCCCAAATAAAAAGACATAGATTAACAAACTGGATACAACGAGGACCCTGCATTCTGCTGCCTACAGGAAACACACCTCAGAGACAAAGACAGACACTACCTCAGAGTGAAAAGGCTGGGAAACAACTTTCCAAACAAATGGTCTGAAGAAGCAAGCTGGAGTAGCCATTCTAATATCAAATAAAATCAATTTCAACTAAAAGTCATCAAAAAAAGATAAGGAAGGACACTTTATATTCATCAAAGGAAAAATCCACCAAGATGAACTCTCAATCCTAAATATCTATGCCCCAAATACAAGGGCACCTACATACGTAAAAAGAAACCTTTACTAAAGCTCAAAAAAACACACATTGCACCTCACAATAATAATAGTAGGAGATTTCAACACCCCTACCTCATCAATGGACAGATCATGGAAACAGAAATTAAAACAGAGACGAGACAGACTAAGAGAAGTCATGAGCCAAATGGACTTAACGGATATTTATAGAACGTTCTACCCTAAAGCAAAAGGATATACCTTCTTCTCAGCTCCTCATGGTACTTTCTCCAAAATTGACCATATAATTGGTCAAAAACAGGCCTCAACAGATACAGAAAGATAGAAATAATCCCATGCGCGCTATCGGACCACCACGGCCTAAAGCTGGTCTTCAATAACAATAAGGGAAGAATGCCCACATATACGTGGAAACTGAACAATGCTCTACTCAATGATAACCTGGTCAAGGAAGAAATAAAGAAAGAAATTAAAAACTTTTTAGAATTTAATGAAAATGAAGGTACAACATACCCAAACTTATGGGACACAATGAAAGCTGTGCTAAGAGGAAAACTCATAGCGCTGAGTGCCTGCAGAAAGAAACAGGAAAGAGCATATGTCAGCAGCTTGACAGCACACCTAAAAGCTCTAGAACAAAAAGAAGCAAATACACCCAGGAGGAGTAGAAGGCAGGAAATAATCAAACTCAGAGCTGAAATCAACCAAGTAGAAACAAAAAGGACCATAGAAAGAATCAACAGAACCAAAAGTTGGTTCTTTGAGAAAATCAACAAGATAGATAAACCCCTAGCCAGACTAACGAGAGGACACAGAGAGTGTGTCCAAATTAACAAAATCAGAAATGAAAAGGGAGACATAACTACAGATTCAGAGGAAATTCAAAAAATCATCAGATCTTACTATAAAAGCCTATATTCAACAAAACTTGAAAATCTACATGAAATGGACAATTTCCTAGACAGATACCAGGTACCGAAGTTAAATCAGAACAGATAAACCAGTTAAACAACCCCATAACTCCTAAGGAAATAGAAGCAGTCATTAAAGGTCTCCCAACCAAAAAGAGCCCAGGTCCAGACGGGTTTAGTGCAGAATTCTATCAGACCTTCATAGAAGACCTCATACCAATATTATCCAAACTATTCCACAAAATTGAAACAGATGGAGCACTACCAATTCCTTCTATGAAGCCACAATTACTTTTATACCTAAACCACACAAAGACCCAACAAAGAAAGAGAACTTCAGACCAATTTCCTTATGAACATTGACACAAAAATACTCAACAAAATTCTGGCAAACCGAATCCAAGAGCACATCAAAACAATCATCCACCATGATCAAGTAGGCTTCATCCCAGGCATGCAGGGATGGTTTAATATACGGAAAACCATCAAAGTGATCCATTATATAAACAAACTGAAAGAACAAAACCACATGATCATTTCATTAGATGCTGAGAAAGCATTTGACAAAATTCAACACCCCTTCATGATAAAAGTCCTGGAAAGAATAGGAATACAAGGCCCATACCTAAACATAGTAAAAGCCATATACAGCAAACCAGTTGCTAACATTAAACTAAATGGAGAGAAACTTGAAGCAATCCCACTAAAATCAGGGACTAGACAAGGCTGCCCACTCTCTCCCTACTTATTCAATATAGTTCTTGAAGTTCTAGCCAGAGCAATCAGACAACAAAAGGAGATCAAGGGGATACAGAACGGAAAAGAAGAAGTCAAAATATCACTATTTGCAGATGATATGATAGTATATTTAAGTGATGCCAAAAGTTCCACCAGAGAACTACTAAAGCTGATAAACAACTTCAGCAAAGTGGCTGGGTATAAAATTAACTCAAATAAATCAGTAGCCTTCCTCTACACAAAAGAGAAACAAGCCGAGAAAGAAATTAGGGAAACGACACCCTTCATAATAGACCCAAATAATATAAAATACCTCGGTGTGACTTTTAACCAAGCAAGTAAAAAGATCTGTACAATAAGAACTTCAAGACACTGAAGAAAGAAATTGAAGAAGACCTCAGAAGGTGGAAAGATCTCCATGCTCATGGATTGGCAGGATTAATATAGTAAAAATGGCCATTTTACCAAAAAAAAGCGATCTACAGATTCAATGCAATCCCCATCAAAATACCAATCCAATTCTTCAAAGAGTTAGACAGAACAATTTGCAAATTCATCTGAATAACAAAAAACCCAGGATAGCTAAAACTATCCTCAACAATAAAAGGACTTCAGGGGAATCACTATCCCTGAACTCAAGCAGTATTACAGAGCAATAGTGATAAAACTGCATGGTATTGGTACAGAGACAGACAGATAGACCAATGGAACAGAATTGAAGACCCAGAAATGAATCCACACACCTATGGTCACTTGATTTTTGACAAAGGAGCCAAATCCATCCAATGGAAAAAAGATAGCATTTTCAGCAAATGGTGCTGGTTCAACTGGAGGTCAACATGTAGAAGAATGCAGATCGATCCATGCTTATCACCCTGTACAAAGCTTAAGTCCAAGTGGATCAAGGACCTCCACATCAAACCAGACACACTCAAACTAATAGAAGAAAAACTAGGGAAGCATCTGGAACACATGGGAACTGGAAAAAATTTCCTGAACAAAACACAATGGCTTATGCTCTAAGGTCAAGAATCGACAAATGGGATCTCATAAAACTGCAAAGCTTCTGTAAGGCAAAGGACACTGTGGTTAGGACAAAACGGCAACCAACAGATTGGGAAAAGATCTTTACCAATCCTACAACAGATAGAGGGCTTATATCCAAAATATACAAAGAACTACAGAAGTTAGACAGCAAGGAGACAAATAACCCTATTAAAAAATGGGGTTCAGAGCTAAACAGAGAATTCACAGCTGAGGAATGCCGAATGGCTGAGAAACACCTAAAGAAATGTTCAACATCATTAGTCATAAGGAAATGCAATCAAAAACAACCCTGAGATTTCACCTCACACCAGTGAGAATGGCTAAGATCAAAACTCAGGTGACAGCAAATGCTACGAGGATGTGGAGAAAGGGGAACACCCTCCATTGTTGGTGGGGTTGCAGACTGCTACAACCATTCTGAAATCAGTCTGGAGGTTCTCAGAAAATTGACATTGAACTGCCTGAGGATCCAGCTATACCTCTCCTGGGCATATACCCAAAAGATGCCCCAACATATAAAAAAGACACGTGCTCCACTATGTTCATCGCAGCCTTATTTATAATAGCCAGAAGCTGGAAAGAACCCAGATGCCCTTCAACAGAGGAATGGATACAGAAAATGTGGTACATCTACACAATGGAATATTACTCAGCTATCAAAAACAATGACTTTATGAAATTCGTAGGCAAATGGTTGGAACTGGAAAATATCATCCTGAGTGAGCTAACCCAATCACAGAAAGACATACATGGTATGTACTCATTGATAAGTGGGTATTAGCCCAAATGCTTGAGTTACCCTAGATGCCTAGAACAAATGAAACTCAAGACGGATGATCAAAATGTGAGTGCAGATCGCTCATGAGAGACACAGCCAGAATACAGCAAATACAGAGGCGTATGCCAGCAGGAAACCACTGAACTGAGAATGGGACCCCTGTTGAAGGAATCAGAGAAAGAACTGGAAGAGCTTGAAGGAGCTCGTGACCCCATATGTACAGCAATGCCAAGCCACCAGAGCTTCCAGGGACTAAGCCACTACCTAAAGACTATACATGGACTGACCCTGGACTCTGACCTCATAGGTAGCAATAAATATCCTAGTAAGAGCACCAGTGAAGGGGAAGCCCTGGGTCCTGCTAAGACTGAACCCCTAGTGAACTAGACTGTTGGGAGAGGGCAGCAAGGGGGGAGGGTTGGGAGGAACACCCATAAGGAAGGAGGGGGAGGGGGATGTTTGCCGAAACCGGAAAGGAATAACACTCGAAATGTATATAAGAAATACTCAAGTTAATAATAAAAAAAAATTGCAATGCAATTCTTTATAGAATTTGAAAGAATTAATTACAAATTAATTTGGAATAATGAAATTAGAGTATAACAAAAACTATACACAATAGTAAAAAGAAATTCTGGGGGAATCACTATCCCTGACTTCAAGCTGTATTACAGATCAACCTTGATAAAATCTGATACAGAGACAGGTAGGTAGATCAATGTAATAGAATAGAAATCCCAGAAATGAACCCACACACCTATGGTCCCTTGATCTTCACAAAGGAACTAAAACCTTCCAATGGATAAGGACATCATTATCAACAAACAGTGCTGGTTCAAATACAGTCACCATGTAGAATAATACAAACCAATCCATTCTTGGATCATCATCATCTACTTGGACAAAGCTCAAGTCTAAATGAATCAAGTACATCCATATAAAACCAGATCCACTGAAACTAATGGAAGAGAAAGTGCTGAAGAGCCTCAAAAACATAAGTACAGGGGAAAATTTCCTGAACAGAACAGTAATGGCTTATAGTCTAAGATGAAAAATAGACAAATGAAAATTACCTGAACAGAACAGTAATGGCTTATAGTCTAAGATGAAAAATAGACAAATGGGACCTCATAAAATTACAAAGCTTTTGTAAAGCAAAGGACAATGTCAAATGTCAACAGGACAAAACATCAACCAACAGATTGGAAACAGATCTTTACCAATCTTACATTGGATAAAGGGTTAATATCCAATAAATTCTAAGAAATTTAGAAGTTAAACTCTAGAGAATCAAATAACGCTATTTAAAAAAAAATGAAGTACACAGCTAAACGAGAAATTCTCAACAGAGGAATATCGAGTGGCTGAGAGGTACCTAAAGAGATGTTCAACATCCTAAATTATCAAGAAAATGCAAATCAAAACAACCCTGAGATTCCACTCACATGAATCAGAATGTCTAAGATCAAAAACTCAGGTGACAGCAGATGCTGTTGAGGATGTAGAGAGAGAGAAAGACTCCTCCATTGTTGGTGGGATTGCAAGCTGGTACAACAAATTTGGAAATGAGTCTGGAGGTTCCTCAGAAAATTGGACATTGCATTACCTGAGGATCCAGCTATACCACTCCTAGGCATATACCCAAAAGATGCTCCAACATATAACAAGGGCTCATCTCCCACTATGTTCCAAGCGGCTTTATTTATAACATCTAGAAGCTGGAAATAACACATATGTCCTTCAACAGAGGAATGGATACAGAAAATGAGGTACATTTACACAATGGAGTACTACTCAGCTAATAAAACCAATGACTTCATGACATTCTTTGGCAAAGGATGGAATTAGAAAATAATATCCTGAGTGAGGTAACCCAGAAGGAAAATACAAAAACAAAACCATACATCTTATACACTCACTGATAAGTGGATAATAGCCCCAAAGCTCAGAATACCCAAGATACAATTCTCAAAAAAAACACATGAAGCTCAAAAGAAGTAATACCAACATGTGGATGATTCATTCCATCTTACAAGGAAGAACAAATTACTCACAGGAGGAATTATGGAGACAAAATGCTAAAATGTCGAAGAGTGGTAAAGCTCAGTCTTATTGTAGATCTATTTTCTGCTTTTTGAAGAGGCCAATGGTAATTTCTATAGGTGCTATATGAGTTTGAACTCCAACCTGTAATCAATACTATGCTCCCTTCTTCATATCCTCATTAACATTCACTATCATTTATTTCATTGACACTGGCCATTCTGACTAGGGTAAGATGAAATCTAAAAGTAGTTTTAATTTTTGTTTCCTTAATGGCTGAACATGTTGAACATTTCTTTAAGAGTTTATCAACCATTTCTGTCCTTAGGCTTTACCACCCTTCGACATATACTCAAAGGACTCTACCTCATACTACAGTGATAATTTCTCATCCATATTAATTGCTACTCTATTTACTCTATTCACAATAGCTAGAAATCCAAGCAGTGTAGATGTCTATATTAGTTACATTTCAATTGCTGTGCTGAAACACCACAACTAAGGCAACTTATAAAAGAACGTGTTAATTAATCTATGTTTGGTTATAAACCTTATTTTTAATTATATTATTTATTTTGTTCATGTTTGATATATTTTTGAATCTATATATATCCTAGATAATAATACTCTACCAGATGTGCAATTGGTAATATTTCCCCCACTCTGTATTTTTCTGCTTTACTCAAATGATGGTGGCTATTGCTGTACTTTTTAACTTCGTAGGTTTGCTTGTATTTATTGTTGTTCTTAATGCTTTCACTATTAGAATCCTGTTAAGAAAATTCTTTTTTGTGCCAATGAGGCTGAACCTATTCCCCAATTTCTCTACTATCAGGGTCAGGGTAGATAGAGGTATTATTTTAGGGACTGTCCTATATTACAAGTTTGATTTTATAAAGACTGATAGATATGGACAATTTTTCACTCATTTAACTACAGTGATACAGTTTGACAAGATCCATTTATTGGAGATTCTGTCATTTCTTCAGTGTCTATATCTGGCTTCTTTGTCAAAACTCACGGGTCTATATATGTGTGGAATTATGTTTTCCTTTCTTTGCATTGAAAGTTACCAAAGCATCTATTTAGATGTATTTACATAGATTGTTTCTTTCCAAATACAGATGAGACTAGGTAATCACTTTTCACTTTTAGTTTAATAGAAGGTTTACTTTTTAAATAATTGTTTTATATCTAGCATTTGCTTTGGATTATTTCTTTCACCTTTTCATTTGTCAGCATTTATTATCCTTCCATTATTTTTCTTCTTTATATTTTATTTAGAAACAACAAGAAATGTTCATAATTATTTTCACTTCTTTGGCTACCTGAAAAATCCTAGGATATATCTTTAAGGGAGCATAGGTAAAATAACTTTACAAAGGGTGTTTGAACACAAGATAATGGATGTTTATCACATTGTTATAAAGGCAAGACAATACAATGGTGCCTCCATCTCATATTCTTGCTGAGCTTATTTTAGGATTGAATAGAACTTGATCTCCTTGATGAAGAATCCCATGGAATATTTAAGGTATGTTAGAATGTCCTAGCTAACTTACCTTCTGTTAAACTGCCTGTTTAGAAGAACCCCTATCCATCTATCTGCTTATCTTAGCTGCTGTTAAAACTGCTTCTTCATACTCCACCAACACCTGCACTGCAGCTGCTGAGGAAGATGCAAAGATGTGGAATTTTCCTTCAAAAAACTATGTGCTCTGTATACTTTGAGTAACTGCAATGTCCCCAAATTTATCAAGTTGAAATAAAGACTTTCAATTGACTATGAACTATTTCTGGGTGGTCATCTCCAGTGGACTACTCATAACAATATAACATAAATATATAGAAATTGAAACAGTCTAGTCAGTGTAAGCAATGAAAATATTTTATACTTGCTTCTTTGTGATATTGATGTGTGTGCATGTATGTGTGTGTATGTGTTTATGTGTTTAATTAAAGCAAAAACATTTCATTTTGGATCATGATTTCTTAAGTTACAGGTCATGATTATTTGACACCATAGACTTTTCTACTGGTGACAAGGCAGATCTTAGGGAAAACATGTGGATGAGAAATTTTCTTTTTCATAGTGGCTATGAATTAAACATGGAGAAAAGGCTATAGTCTCTATAGGGTTTATTAATATATCTCTGGCAAAGAAAGAGGAATAAGCACAAAGATTATGAAAACCTGCTCATATAAATAGAGCTTTAATGATTCAATGGGTGGAGATTTTTTTCATTATACTCAATTCATTTGGCCTGTCAGTGTTACAGACTCCTTGTGGTAGCTTATGAAACTACTTTGTTGTTGTTGTTGTTGCTGCTGCTGCTGCTGTGTTTGTTTTGTGTTTTTTGGTGACTTTTTTTTTATTTGCGGTTTCATTTGCTTGGTTTTTTTTTTTGTTTGTTTGTTTCTTTAAAAGAAAAGCAACGTTGAAGACATTTTATTTAAAATTGCAACAAAAAAATATTCCCTTAAATGGGGTTAAAGGAAAGTACCAACTCTGCTTACTGTCCTTTGGTCTTCCTGAATGTTTCAGACACAGGAACACTTAGTCATCTATGCACACTAATAGTACAAAAGACATAAGAAAATACATTTAGAGAAAAGAAAAAGAAAAAAGAAAAGATCTACTCTCAAAGAGTGGAAAGATCACTACGGGAGTAGTACAAATACTCAAAAAAAAATAAAAGGAAGAGCCATGGCTGGGCACTAAGGGGTATATGCTTGTATTTTTCCCTATCATATTGCCTTACAGGAACTCCACCTTCAGATTCCAGGAGATGGGAGTAATTTGAAACCAGGAAGTTAGGGATAGTCTCTGCACCTCACCATGAAAATTGTATTGTATTCTATTGCTTACTATCAGCCAGTTACAAACAGGAAGGTGTGAGTATATGAAACACTCATCTTTGGCTATAGAACTCAGGCTTATCAAATGTGGCTAGCTAAAGATAAAATCAGAGTCCTGAGTTGCTTCCTAAGAGAGGATCTACTACTGATTTTTGCTAAGAATTAGGAATAAGCAAAGATCAAAAATTGAAGAAAATACTGGTAAATGGAAAAGAAAGTCTCAGGAAACCAAAGCATGAAAGGTATCCAAAGCTCTGTGCATACATTCTATGATATTGGGCATGAATAAATATAAGGAGTAAGAGGGTACTAGAAGAAGGATCAAATAAGAACAGAGTATATCTGGACTTGAAAATAGTATCACACGCTCCAAGCCAGTGTTTGTTAAGGAGGAACTTAATTCTGGAAAGGAAAGAAAAATGTCATTCGAAAAGATTATGTGAGATGTTACTGGATGGTATCACCAATTCCATGTGTAAAATATGAGAGCTGAAGTCCATGCTTCCTTCTGAAGGTAAGGCTCTGTTTCCTTAGCCAATAGGTTCTTGGTAGGGGAGGTTATTTTGTTTCTGAAGAAATGTATAATTTGCTAGGACTAAAATTATCAGGTAGTTTCATTGTGTTTGTAACTACAATCGTTTTCCTGAGTCACAGCTTCAGTTTTGTACCTTCTTTAGAAAACTAAAAAAGCCACACATAAAAAGTAATTTTATTGTATAAGGTCCCCAGTGTAAGCTTTTGTAGTCAAGTTAAGACAGCATCTGCTGTTGTTCAACACTACACTCAAAAAGCAATTTTACCCAAGTGCCACTGCCATAAGTTCTGTATCTACCTCCTGTCTCACTGTAGAAACACTGGGATTACAAATGTATGCTACGATTTCTGGCTTTATGTGGATTTTTGGGGTTCAAACTCAGGTCCTCACACCTTTATCACATATATTGCACACATTGAGGTGATTCCCCAGCCCTTACTTTCTTTTTTATGTCAATGTAAAGTAAGAACTCATAAAATTTCAGTAATGGTTCTTTTAAAGACTAAAGACTAATGTAAGAAATTTGACGTACTTTGCTTACTTTGAGGATAGAGTTTTGAGGCAATACAAAATAATACATAGAGACGTTTTTAATGAAATTTCTTTGCGAGACTGTTATGGATATTCTAGTTAATTTTACCTGAGAAAAATTCCATTGGTCAACACAATGGAATGAGGAGGCCTGTAAAAGGGAAGAAATAGGTAAACTGCAGACTAGAGGCACATACACGTTACATCATTGTATTATCATCGCACAGGCTAGTTTTTGTAGGCTTTCTCCCCTCATACCTTAAGATTCATCCTGAGAAGTTTGAGTGTGAAATTCAGGACAATGCAAGTGATTCCACTAGGGAAGGACAATCATCCTACTGTGTCTGTTTCATGAGAGAAGGCTTGCCTTTGGTACGAGCTAGAGTTCTAAACAATGACTTTTAAATGTTTAATTTGCAACCCAGTGAGAAAACAGGCCAGATGTTTAAATGTGCATTCCTAGGGCAAGGTTTTATGAGATTGATTTCCAAACTCAAGCTAAAGCTACTTCTAACTCTATCATAATTGGATCGATCTCTCATTCCTACTTGTTTCAACTGTATGATTAAAAGTTGTTGATTCAATGGGGATGACATTAGTTGAAATGCCCAATAATGGGGAGATGGAACTGGAAGAGACATCTCCAGTAGATAGACATGGCCTCAAGTTGAGGAAGCAGACCACCTGCTCATCTTCAAAATTGTTAACCCAGAGTTTTTCCTGTCTAAAGAAAATGCAGGGACAAAGATGGAGCCAAGACTGAAAAAAAAGGCCACCCAGTGACCGGTCCAACTTGAGATCCATACTATGTCTGTACACAAAATCCTGACACTATTATTGAAGCCATATTATCCATGCAGACAGAGCCTCACACAGTTGTCCTCTGAGAGACTCTGCCAGCAACTGACTGAGACAAATGGAGATACAACCAACTATTGGATTGAGGTTAGGGACCAATATGGAAGAATTAGAGGAATTAGGAAGAACAACAGTGTCAAACAGCCAGGGACCATCAGAGCTCCCAGAGACTAAGCCAAACAAATGAGCTTGATCCTATAAAAATGATGTCCCAGTGAAGAAGGATGTTGGTGGGAGTAAAGTAGGAGTGGGTAGGCAGGTGTAGGAGCACCCTTTCACAGGTGGGATGGAGGGGAATGGGGTGAAGAACTCCAAGAGGGCAGATCAGGAAGGGTGGCAACTTTTAGAAAGTAAATAAATAAAATTATTCAATAAAATAAGATAAATTACAACAAACAAAAATCTGTATTATGAAGGTACTAAATTGGAAATAGTTTGTATTCTGCTTTTAAAGACTTCCACTGAATCAGAGATACCCTACTTATTCTTTCTCTTGCTGTTTTTGTGCTACTTCTTCCACAAAACCCCAGCTCTTAAAGACTTAACCACATTCCTATAGTGCTGCTGAGAACCAGACCATTATCTTTGAAATTTTAGAAAATATTTAGGAATGAAATTACAAGATCCTATTCATCAGATTTTTGATATGCTTAGAATTTATAATACACAAGCATTTGAAATCGCATTATTTGTCATGACCCTAAGTTGTTTATTTTTTTTTCTAATTTTATTATTGGTTACAGAAAATACTGCACATGTAGGCCACCATCAAATAGATAAAATAAGACATCATGTTTATATTGTCATTAATTTTGACCCTCATTTAACTTTTTAATTTTGGTGAAGTAATTTTATGTAAAAAATAGGCTATTTTAATATGCCAAGGAAAGTGTACCATTTTAATAATTACTTACTAAATATACATTTTATTATGTATATCTACTCTCTTAAAAATTATGCATATTTGACAAAATCTTAAATAGCTATCAAATTTTGAAATTAAGCAATTCTCTTTACCTAAATGAACTGAGCTTCACGGTTCTATTTTTTTTCAAATTAAACGTAAAATTTAAATGTCCTTATTAAACTAAGCATTGTTAAAAGCTTTCTTTTTTTAACCCAGTAATATAATTACAGTTTGTGATATCATATACCACCACTGCTCAAAAAAATAATGGGTAACATCATTTACTATGGTTGTCATTTTTTTTTGAATATAGAAAAAATACTAGAATGTATACAAAGTTATTTTAAGCTTAGCAATCAGAAAAATTATATTGCTCTGTTGCTTTTTTCATATATTTGTGTATTTCACTACTTTTATATATTGGTAGACCAATAAAATATCCCCAATCGTTATAAATACATAAAACCCATGGGCTTAATAAAGTGATTCAGGTACTTGAGTACTTTTTCTGATCTCCAGTTAGATACACTGAATCACATAAATATATGAAACCCTGAAAATATATGGAAATTTTGCATCATCATAATAAATCTCAAGACAGCTTCATCATTTAAAATTAATAAATTTCGGTTGGGGATTTAGCTCAGTGGTAGAGCGCTTGCCTAGGAAGCACAAGGCCCTGGGTTTGATCCCCAGCTCCGAAAAAAAGAACCAAAAAAAAATTAATAAATTTCTAGAAGAGGTTTAATGCTCATTAACATGAAAAACATTCTATTAGAGACATTTACCTTGATGAAATATGGAAGATTATTTTCAATGGAGTAATAATAAATCACAAGCACAATTGGTATGGGAACATCAATGAGTTGCTGCTTTATACAAAGTTACAGTGTATAAAATTTGTCATTATTTGGCCTTTTTTTATCCAGTAGAAATCAATTTTTTATGTTTTGAACTTGTTCATTGAAAGGCAATGTTTTTCCTCCCTTTTTGACTTTTGTGGAAAGAAACATAATATTCCATGTTGAGAAAAATGCAAAGCATTTGAATATTTTAACAATACACATGAAGAGACAGCAGTGTATGTATGCACCTTTAACACAAGTACTCACTTGGGAAAAAGATTCACACAGATTTCTGTGAGTCCAAGGCCAGCCTGGTCTACACAGTGAGTTCCAGGCCAGTGAGATCATCAAAAATAAAAGTATGTGTGAAACTCATTTATGCCCATATGTTCCAGCTATACCCACTTTGTTTAATACCATGTTCTCATGATCAATAAAATCAGAGATTCACAGCTGAAAAAGTTTTCATATTCATTCTTCTTCTTATGGACACCAAATATGTTTACATTTCCCAGCTATTGTGGATAGAGCAGCAAAGAAATTACATTTTTTTTCAGGTAAATAGGTGCAATTGTAACAATTTGTGCTGAGTATATTAACCCAGCCCCATAAGGACAAACCCCATATGGCCTCTCACATCTGTGGATTCCAGTATCAAGACTACAGCTTTATGTGTTTATCTTGGGGCACTTGTAGAAGTCATAAAACCATAAAGGGGGCATCAGGAGGATATCTTGATGGCTGGGAAGGTAGTAAAATATAGTAATATTAAAGTAGATAGGGAAAAACATAAGTTTAAGCAGGGATAGACTTTGAAAAATGAGGAGTACGGGAGGTGAGAAACAATGACTAATCTAAGTGAGTAATCTTTTTTTTTAAAGGCATTTGAAAGCCCACTACATTGTAAAGTAATATTTTAAACTAAGTTACAAAGAATAAAAGTGATATATTATACATTGCTGAATAGTGCTGCTCCTAGAAGCCATTGTTTATTACACAGAAATCCTAGTGCCAGGTATGGGTGACCTAGTTATTAGTTCTTGGTCAAGAGGTTTCAGAATCCCCATCAACAAATTACACGGTATTGTTCCTCTTTGTTGTCACTAAAACTAGAAGATAATACCTTGTTGCTGAAGACAGTACTCATCCAGACTGCAAAATATGAAGAAAGCTGGCTGGAAATGAAGAGGATGCTTCTTCCCTATGAGACAGCTTCCATGGTACTGAAAGATGCTATATAGGATTTGGGGTGAGGAAAGTTAACAGTGGATCTTATCCAAATATGAAGTCTATTAACTACAGTGCCAATCTACCAGGAGAGATATAACCTCTGGTACAATAGTGGCATGAAGATTATGAGTATAATCAACAACTCCTGAATTGCTTTGGAAGTCAATCTAATTATGGGCATGCATGTCTGATACTGTAATTCTAATCAAAATCCTGTTTGTGGAGTGTGCAGACCTTAAAACAGACCCACTATAGATTAGCTAAATTGACATAAGAGCAAACTGAATTTCCAATATTCATAATTCTACCAAAATAGTCATGGTTCTACTAAATGACAAATGTTATTCATATCTCTAATCAGAAAAGGTCATTTTTGAGAGAAAGAGTGAATGTAGAGACTCATATCTGTTCAGTGTTTATAATATATAGCAATCTTGACCAACCCTTCAACAACCAGGTAACATGATGAATGAAAGAGAAATAATTAAAAGGCAGAAAATATGGAGAAGGCATGTGAAATGATATCTTCCAAGCATCAAACATTCACTGAAAAGGTGCTATCTTAGTTGCCTACACTAGGGGTTCATATAATTTTGTGTCTCAGTTATAAGTCACAAATAGATTCATGGGGCCCTGACCTCTAGTCACTACCTTTAGCTGAGTAACAAAGAGTAGGTGAACACAGACTAATGGATATTCCTCAAACTTGTAGCCATATAGAAACTTCTGGTTAAAACCTGTTTAACAAAACTAAACAAGGGGGCATCAATGTGCTAAGAGATCTGTACATAACAGATAGCAGACGGGAAATAACAGGAATAGAAAAGAAATAAGAAGAGAGAATGGGAGGTAAGGGTCAACAGAATATGTGTGTGTGTGTGTGTGTGTGTGTGTGTGTGTGTGCGTGTAAAATGATCAAAAAACAAAGGTAATCAATAAGCAGTCTTAAAAATTAGTTTTCCTGTTAAATTGTTTTAAAGTGACCTGCGAATAATCTGTCTCAACATCTATTTTTTTCTTTCTTATACCTGTTATTAAATTGACAGATAAAATGTACAAGTACAAACAAGAATAACTTGAAAATATCACTGAAGGATGTAAGGTGTACTCTACATAAAAACATTTCCTGTTGCATAGGACAAAATGATTTAAATTATTATTCAAAACTGGATTAGATTAATCCATTTGTCTTTTCAGCTATTCAGTAGTTTTACAAATTCTGATAAAAAGCTAGCTATGTTATATAATGAGATTGATTGATATAATTATGTTAAGGGGCAGAACCATGCTTTGAGCTGGAAAATCATAAGAAACACACACTCATTCACATATACACATTCCTAAGTTATCCTTCGAAGCATTGGCTTTAAGTAATGCTATTTATTATTTTAGCTTTTTTCACAGTCTAGATGTTATCTTCCTCCAAGTCCGAGTGTTCCACATCCTATAACTCCTCCCCACGTCTCCAAAGGATGTCCTCACCCCTACTCCCACCCCACGAGACCTCCCCACTCCCTGGGGACTCAAGTCTCTAGAGGATTAGGTGTATCTTCTCTCACTGAGGCAAGACCTGGCAATCCTCTGCTGTATATGTGTTGAGGGCCTCATATCAGCTGGTGTATGCTGCCTGGTTGGTGGCTCAGTGTCTGAGAGATCTCTAGAGTCCAGGTTAGTTGAGACTACTGGTTTTCCTATAGGGTCGTCCTCCTCATCAACTTCTTCCACCTTTTCACTAACTGAACCACAGGGGTCCCTGACTTCTGTTCATTGGTTAGGTATAAGTATCTGCTTCTGTCTCAGTCTGCTCTTCATTGGACCTTTTGGAGGGCAGTCATCTTAGACTTCTGTTTGTAAGCATACCATCAGTAATAGTGTCAGGCCTTGGAGCCTTCCCTTGAGATGTATCCCAGTTTGGGCCTGTCACTGGACCTCTTTTCACTCAGGCTCTTCTCCATTTTTGTCCCCGAAGTTCTTTCAGACAGGAACAATTCTAGATCAGAGTTTTTGACTGTGGGTTGGCAACCCCATCGCTCAACTAGACGTCCTGTCTTTCTAGTGGAGGTTGCTCTACAAGTTCCCTCTCCCCACTGTAGAGCATTTCATCTAAGGTTCCTCCTTTTGAGTCCTCAGAGTCTGTCACCTCCCAGGTCTCTGGTACATTCTAGAGGGTCTCCCCACCTCCTACCTCCAGAAGTTACCTGTTTCCATTCTTTGTGCTGCCCCTCAGGGCTTCACTCCTGATTCGCCCCTCCCAATACCTGATGGTGTTCTCCTTTCCTCACTCCCTGTCCAATTTACCACCCAGGTCCCCCCCACACCATAATTGCTTTCTTCTCCCTCCCAAGTGGAATTGAGGCATACTCTCTTGGGCCCTTTGTCTTGTTAACCTTCTTGAGTTCTGTGGATTGAATCCTGGGTATTCTGTACTTTTTTGGCTAATATCTATTATTGAGTATGTACCATGTATGTCCCTTTGGGTCTAAGTTAGTTCACTCAGGATGATATTTTCTACTTCCATCCACTTGCCTACAAAAACTCATGATGTCCTCATTCTTAAATGTTCAATGATTTGTTCTCCTTTCCCATTTACCTCTTTCCTCTCTCATATTCTTCTCCATTGAAAAAACATTCTTAATAAATCACACATATTAAACCTTCACCTCAAACATTCCTTATAGGAAATTTGATATAAGATATAAATTATGTTAAATGAATTTTCATGGAGGAAACAAAAACAATTTTAGTCATTTAAATATGAATAGTATTAAGAAACTGAATACTAATCCATAAATGTGAGAAGAGCACTGGATTAAATTGAAGGATTGAATGAACTTTGTACTATCAGGCATTTTGAAAGAAATGTTTAAAAAATTTTTTTAAAAATAGACCCTTTCATAAACTTAGAATTTATACTGCATTTATATGTGATATGTCAATGACAACAAATAATAAAAAAGGATGCAATTTCTAAACAAACTGAAGGAAAATAGAGCGATACAATGAAATTTAATGGATAGAAAGCTAGGACAAGACTAGAAATGAGTCCTAAAAGCTAGAAGAAATAAAGAGCAAAACAAGATGCTGTGTTGTGTTTTGGATCATAGGAGATATGGCTTAGCATTTGAGATTGTTTGTAGCTCTTACAGCAGACCTGGGTTCATTTTGTAGCATATGCATTAATATAATCCACCATATAAGCAAACTGAAAGGAAAAACAAAACAAAAGAAAACAAAATATGGTCATCTCACTAGATGCCAAAAATCATTTGACAAAATCCAACATTCCGTCATGTTAAAAGTTGTACATAGTGATACAAGGACATAACTAAACGCAATAAAGGCAATATACAACAAGCAAATAGCCAATGTGAAGTTAAATAGAAAGAAACTGAAAACATTTCCACTAAAATTGGGGACAAGACAAGGCTGTCACTCTCCTCATATCACTTCAATATAGTACTTGAATTTCTAGTTAGAACAACAAGACAACTAATGAAATCAAGGGATACAAATTAAAAAGTTAAGTCCAAGTATTGTTAGCAGATGATATGATTGTACAAGAAGTCACAACAACCCCACAAATTCTGTCCGAACCAAACTCAAACAGCTGATGAAGGCTTCACCAAAGTGGCTGGATACAAAATTAATTCAAAGAAATCATTAGCTCACCTTATATATAAGCTATAAATGGAGTGAGAAAGAAGTTAGGAAAACAGTACTCATTATAATATCCACAATAACATAAAATACTGTGGTATAATTCTAACCAAGCAAAAGAAAGTCTCATATGACAATAACTTCAAGTGTGTGAAGAAAGAAAATGAGGAAAAAAATCAAAATGTGGACGAATCTCCCTTGCTCATGGATGGGTAGGATTAACATAGTGAAAATGACCATCTAACCAAAACCAATCTACAGATTCAATGCAGTTCCCATAAAAATTCCAACACAATTCTGCACAGATCTTGAAAGAACAGTGTTCAACTTCATATGGAAAACTTATAAACTTGAGATAGATGAAAGAATCCTGAACAATAAAAGAACTTATCCAGGTATTACTCTCTCTCTGATTTTAAATTGTATTACAGTGCAATACAAGCAGACATGTGGACAAATGGTTCTAACTGTAGTTCCAGAAAACCCACATACCTATCAACACTTGATTTTTGACAAGGAAGCCAAAACCATAAGAGTGTATATTTAACTGAATATCCACATGTAGAATAATGCAAATATATTCATATTTATCACCGTGCAGAAAACTCAAATCCAAATGGATAAAAGATCTCAACATAAAACCTGATACACTTAATCTAATGCAATAGAAATTGGGAAGTAGCCTTGAACTCATCAGTAGAAAAGACAATATCCTGAATGGAACATCAATGCCTCAGGCACTGAGGTCAAGAAGTAATAAATGGAAATTCATAAAACAAAAACCTTCTGTTATTGAAAGGATACTGTTATCAGGGCAAAATAACAGCATACAGACTGGGAAAAGACTCTACATCCAACACAGGGTTAATATCCAAACTAAGTAAATAACTGAAGAAGCTAGAGAGCAACAATCCAAATAACCCAATTTGAAAAAAATGGAGTACTGGAGGTATTCTCTTCAGGTTCAATATGAGCAATGTTGTGAGTCAGAGATACTTACCCCCATTGATTTGTGGGTACCTCTATATTCCATGTCTCTATCTTGTCCTGGAGATGCCTACTATTTCTTCACTCAGATCAGTTGCAGATTTCTATTCATTTTCATGGCTATTTAATAATCTCTCCTGTTCCCCACACTTGATCCTGAACACCCATTCCCCTCTCCATGCCCCAGTTCCCTCCATCCATCTGACTTTTCTGACTATTTTATTCGCCCTTCCAAGTAAGATTCAAGCTTCTTTGCTTGGGCCTTCCATCTTTAGTTTCTTTGGTCTGTGGAGTATAGCCTGGTACTTGGAGTACAGAGCTAACCAAATCCAATCATTCACAACAGAGGAATCTCAAATGGACAAGAAGCACCTAATTCAATTTCCTTAGTAATCTGGGAAATGTAAATCTAAACCACTCTGAGATTCCATTTATACCTATTAGAATGGTTAAGATCAAAAACTCACAGGACAGCATACATTGGTGAGGTTGTGGAACAAGGGAACACTCCTCTGCTCTATTGGAAGGTCAAACTTGTACAACTATTCTGGAAATTAATTTGGCAGTTTGTCAGAAGACATGGAATAGTTCTACCTTAAGACGCAGCTATACCATACCTGGGGATATACCCAAAATTGCTTCAACATCTTACAAGATATTTGCTTAACTATATTTCATAGCAGCTTTTTTATAATAGCCCAAAACTGGAAATAACCTAGATGTCACTAAACTGGAGAATGGACACAGAAAAAGTGGTATAACTATACAATGTAATACTACTTAGCCATCATGAATTTCACAGGCAAATGGGTAGGCACTAGAAAATATTATCCTGAGTAGGGAAACCCAGATCCAAAAGGACATTTATGGTGTGTACTCACTTGTATTAGCCATAAAGTACAGGATAACCATTTTATAATCAACAGACCCCCAAAAAAGCCAGGTAACAAGGAGGGCCCAAGGAGAATATTTGAATCTTTCTTAGAAGGAGAAACAAAATAGATATACAGACTGGCTAGAAGGAAGGAACTAGAAGAAAAGGGGGTTGGGGAGGGAATTGAGCTAAGATTAGAGATAATATGTAGGGATATCAGAGATAAGAGAGGGTGGCTGTGAGTGGGGCAATCTCTAGAACAATCCAGAGACCTGGTATGGGAAGAAGTCCCAGAGTTTCTAAGGGGGTGATTCTAGCTGAGATTTCTACCAGTGAGGAATATGGTTCCTGAAGTAGCTATTTCCTCTAGCCAGTCAGGATACTCAGAAGAAGGTTAAGAACAACAACATACCTACAAAACCTTTGATCCAAAATGTGTCTTACTTATAAGATGTGCAAGTGCAGGGCTGTGGACCGAGAGAGGAAGCCTGGTAAGGTGGAGCTAAGGACTAGAAGCACCAGAAATCCTGATGGGATGGTAGGAGTTTCCCCTGCTCCCAGCCACAGGCCTTTGCCTTGTATCTGTATGACCCTTCCCCCAAACCCCCCTGATAGATTTGTGGCCATCAGTCACAGAAAGGAAATGCCCCCAAGCCCTTCCACATGTAGATGAGGCATCCCTAAATCTCAGACAAGACAATGGGGAAAAAAGAGAATTCACCAGAGTCATGTAGGCTCAAAATAGAGTTCTCCATGCTAATGAAGTACCTGGAGGGCATTGCCAGTATGCTTGCCTTCCCAGACATTCCTCCCTGGAAAGGGTATTTAATCTTGGGCCAACCTGAGAAGTGGGGTATGGTCTTATGCATCCATTTACTGCTGTGACAGTAATAAATGTTTGGAACCATGTACTACAAGTTTTCATGGAGACCTGTCATCAAGCCAAGGACTATCACTGCTGGGACTAGCCTGCAGCTCCATTCCTCCCAACTCCCAGCCTGGCCCTGTGCTGGAACATTCCTAGCCTGAGGGCTCTCACTCCCATTCTCTGTTGTTCTGAGACTCCCAGTAGTGCCTGGATGTCAAAGAGCCTGAGAAACTACCTGACCCACCCTTTTTGCAGGTCTGCACCTTCCCAGCCCGAGAGCATAGTGCCTCATACTTCCCTATGGTCCAATATCCATCCCTGTGGTAGTGTGGGACAACTGTAGTCAAACTCCCCATGTTTGGCCTCCCCAAGCGTCTGTGCCCTGTAGTGGAGCAGATGAGAGACAACAGCCCTATATGCAGGGACAATGATAGAGCAGAGAATGAAGAAATGGTCAATCAATGACTGCCCCAAATTGAGGCCCATCCTCTGGGAAAGAACCCTCCCTGACATTATTAATGAAACTGCTTTGCTTACAGACAGGAACCTAGCATAACTGTCATCTGAGAGGCCCTACAGTAGACAGAGATGGAAAGATTCACTCCTGAACATCTATTGGAGCTGGGGTGACTTACAGAAGAGTTGGGAGAAAGTCTGAGGGAGCTGAAGAGGATAGGAATCTATAGACAGACCAACAAAGTCAACTAATCCAGACCCTTTGGGCTCCCAGAGGCTGAATCACCAACCAAGAGTGAGCAAGGGCTGAACTTAAATTCCTGCACATATATAGCAGATGAGCAGCTTGGTCTTCATAAGGGACCCCAAAAGAATTGGAAAAGGGCCTGCCCCTGAGTTTCTTGCCTGCCTGCCTGTCTGCCTGCCTGTCTGCCTGCCTGCCTGCCTGCCTCCCCTGTCTGCCTGCCTGCCTGCCTCTAGAGCCAGCACTCCTAGATGGACAACCTTGGATGGCCTGAGTTGGAGAGGATGCAACATGATGTGTGTGTGTGTGTGTGTGTGTGTGTGTGTGTGTGTGTGTGTGTGTGTGTGTGTGTGGTGGGGGGGGAGTTGGTACCTAGAGGGGGGAGAGAGAGGGGGGAGAGGAAATGGGGGAGGACTTACATGAGGGGGTACTGGGAGGAGATGAAGGGCTAATATTGAGTTTTAAAGAGAATAAATATATAAATTAAACAATAAAAATAAAAGAATACTGGACTCTAAATCAAGTTGCACACAATTGAAAAGATGTATTTATTAAAAAAGAAATGAAAACTGTGAATAAATATCTGGAAATTATATTAAAGGAAACACTAATGAAATATGCTAATATCTCAACTTTAAAAACATAATAAAATGCAAATCAAATGAATTACAAATCTTGAAGGATAACCTAGAAGAGCACATAAAATAAATGAATCTGTAGCTGTATAAAGCCTAATTTCTAAAAACTTCATAAAACTGCCCCAAAATCTATACTGAAAACAAAAAACCATAAAGGTAAATATATAAATAGGCCATATTATTTTAACATATTGGCAAAATTATCAATGACATAGCAACTAAACAAAGATAGAAAACATGATTAGCAAACTTTGATTATCTTATATCAAAATAAACTGGATCCATATGTTTCAAAAAGCACACACTTGAAACAGAAAAAAATCAACTCTAAAAGCTATGTATATTTTGGTTCATAACAGGAATATAAACCAATATGAAGAACATGAAGAAACACACAAAAGCAGGGGAAATACTTGGACCTTGGCAAGGAAGAGGAGATTGTAATTCCATTGAATATTTTTTTGAAGCCACCCTATTTTCTTTCTTATTAAAACAATATCTTCCTTTTCTTTTTCTCTTGGCTGGTTGTTTACCCATGTTTTTATTTATTATTAAGATTACTTCTGCAGCAAATCAGAATAAATGCAGAGACCCACAGGCACACATTATTTAGAAAGTGAGAAACGTTGAACACTCAGCCATAAATGGGATATTTTCATTAAATCCCTTCCCTCAAGATTCGAAAATCCTTCAAGAAGAGGACATGGAAATAGTGTAAGGGCTATAGAGGTAGAGGAAAACAAGGAGGTAAGATTCTCTAAATTAATATGAGCAAAGCACACATGAGCTCAGAGCGACAAAGGCAGTGTGCACAGGGCCTACACGAGTCTGGATCAGGTCCTCTGGATGTATATATCATGGCTTCCAGTTTAATATTTTTACTGGGTTCCCGAGTGCGCAAATGAGTGGGACTTTGATTCTTGTGCCTTCTCTTGGGCCCATTGCTTCTGTTGGTTTTTCTTGCACAACTTTGATATGATACTTTTTAGTTTTAGCTTATGTTATTTAATTTTGTTTCATTTTGTTATTATCCCTTAGAAGCCTGTTCTTTTCTAATGAGAGACAGAGGAAATCCTGATATAAGCAAGGAGGAGAGGAACTGGCAAGAGTAGAAAGAGGATAAATCACAATCAGGATATATTATGTGAGGAAAGAATCTACTTTCAATAAAAAATGAAAAGAAGAGAGAATGTCATGTAATGTATTTTGATCATATTTTATGGCCTTCCCCATCTCCTTTCATTTCCTCCCTCAAATGCCTTCCTACTCAACTTTATGATCTCTTGCTGTCTCTCTATTTTAAAATATCTATGAACTCTAGTTTATTTTGACCAACTACCCTGGGTATGGGGCCTGCCCTGGAGTAGGCCAGTATGTCAGGTATCACATCATTAAAGAAAACAGACTTCCCCTCTCCAAGCAGCAATAAAATGCTAATAGGAATGGAACTTCATGCCCACCTCCCTTCTTTCATGCTAAAATTTTGTATAACTTGGGCTTGTGCAAGTCTAGACTATGTTGCCAAAATTGCTATGAGTTCACCAGTGCCGCTTTCTATATTTTAAAGTTTTTCAATTTTTGATTTTGTATACATATACAAATACCATATTTACACCATTGCTGTGCCTCTCTCTTCCCTTCAACTCCCCCCATGTGTATATGCATGTGTATGTGAGATATTAATTCTATTTAGTACTACTCAGGTCTTTGTGTTTCGGTCTCAGCATTTGGGATTTCATAGCCTATAGGCATGCTTGTTTCACACGCAATTAATTGCCTGTGGTTCTTCATTTAAGGATGAGAACCTATGACATTCTTATCATTCACAGTGATAAATTCAATGGTATTGTCATTATGCAGTTATTTTTATGTAGAAAACCATATCATTGATATTTTGTGTGTACAGCTTTCTTAGAATATTAAAAGATGCTATTTCACAGTATGGGGGTTGCTTCTTGGGCTTTACAATGTTCTTTCTTTTTCACAGTATTTCATAGGGATTTTGTTCTAGGTGTACTGTAATGACCAAGAAAATATCAATTTTGTGCAAGCGACCATTCTAAATTTATAAAAGATAAGGTCCAGTAACTCTGACTCCTTGCCTCCTTCCACGATTATAAAACTGTTCAAAAATGATTAACTGCTTGCTGTGCTTTCTGTATTCTCTGCTTATCACTATGTACCTGGGGAGGAAGACAGTTCCTTGCTTCACCAGGAGTGAGGTGGTTCCTCACTTTGCTGTACATTCCAAGGAATGAAATAATTGTGATCTCCTTTTAATAGCCTCCTGTCCTTTCAGCTGGGCCTTAGTTTCAAACACAGCCGTGAAAAATAAGTAATAGCTACAACTTAAAATGTAGAAATAAAAATTTGTCTAATCATTTAAATTGAGTCTTTGGATTTTTCCAGTGCATTTGAACTCAACCGTGGTACAAATTGGAGAAGGGTACTCACAGACTTATTTTCTCTGTATTTTGACCAATCGTGATTCTCAGTGCCAGCCTTTTTTCTTTTACAAAAAGAAGCTTCTTCAATGAAGTGTGTGCTAGTTAGTTTTTTGTCAACTTCAATCCAAACTACAGTCACTTGGTAGCAGGAAATGCAATCAAGAAATTGTTCTATCAGAATGGCCTGTGCTATATTTTCTTGAATAATAATTGATGTGGGAGATCTCATTCCATTGTGGGCAGTGCCATCCCTGAGGATGTATACCTGAATTATATAAGTAAACTGAGTGACATGAAAAGCAAACCTGTAAGTAGCAGTCTTCTATGATCTCTGCTTCAGTCACTGCATATAGCTTCTTACCTTAGCTTCCCTTGAGAATAGACTGTAACGTATAAGATTAAATAATCCTTTTCTTCAACTGGGGTGATTTTGGCCAATGTTTAATCACTAAAATGGAGAGCAAGTTGTAACAACGGAGAAGGGATTTATTAGAAAAGATTTCAGGTATAACGTAAATGCTGACAAATCTTATCTGTCTGCATAAACATATATTTTAAGAATCTAGGTATAAATTATATTTATCTAGTTAAATGGCAGTAATAGGCTCTCCTTTAGGGTCTATAACTTCTCCAGGCAAAGGTAGTTAAGTTAGCACTAGTCATGAATTCCTTCTTACTGAACATGCCTTAAGTACAATTAGGCAGATGTTGGTTATCTCCAAAATAAAATTGCCACGATTGAATCATTATGAACTTCCTGCTGGGGTGGTCATTGTTGAAGTTCATAGGAGTTATAGCTGGGTAGAATGTTGATTTTTTTTTCCATTAGAATCCCAAATAGCACATTCTGTTACTATGAGAGCTTTTTTTCAGTGAGAATCCTTTCTGGTCATTTCTAGCTAGATTTCCCCAAATACTGTTTGAAGTATATGGTATCTCAAAGGGAACAAATGGCAATGATAAGAACTCTATGGTTCTTAGAGTCTCTGGGAAATCCCTAAACAGACAAATAAAAAGGATATTCCACTTTCCTGGCCCTGGAGTTTTTGTTAATCTGTGGTTATCGAAGGAAGCAGTATTACCCCATGTGACAAGCATGTGTAGGCATATATGAAACTTTACTTTCTATTTTCCTACCTCTTGTAATTAATTTGGGTTTTATACTTAAATGTAAGATTGGGAGTTATGATCCTAGTAAGAAATAACATACTTCCATAAGTAAAATAAAATAAGTGAATGAACCTAAAGTATGATTAAAGGTAATTAGTGTGTGTACACATGTATGTATGTGTATTTGTGCATGTGTGTGAGAGTTGTTGTGTGTACCATTTAAGCATACAAAAACATACACTCAAATGATTTTAACATTTATAAAATGTTATTTTCCTATGGCTTTTTCAAACACATATAGTGTTCTTTATCTCTCCTCCTTCCCTCTCCCTCCCCAGTAAAGGCTCACTTTTACCCATTTTTCGCTTTCCCTACTATATCCCTCAGTAAGTCTGTCACAATGATCCAAATGCTGTGTAAAGTTAGACCTAGAAAGACAAATGCTGTATATCTCTTATTCTAAAACATTGACTCCAAGTCTTACATTTGACTATTTAAGGAAAAATAATCACAGAAGGTAGGAAAAGAAAAATAACATTTTTTAGTAACCTTTTTGATATATGTTAAGAACCACTAAAATGGTATATATAACACTTACCCAATTGTGATTTATCCCTTGTGGAGTCCATAATTATATCTGGAATGTGTCTTATTATATCTAATTCTTCCTTGAGGAGCTGATATCCTGCCCAGACCTGCGGGAGGTTCAGCAGAGACCTGAGGAAGTGGTGAAAGAATGGGGGACAGGAAGCACAAAGAAGGAGAGTAAGTCATTGTCTGATCAAACTCTCAAACTTTATTTCAGGGCAGTGGCTTATAAAGGGAAGCAAGCAGAAAGGTCACACAGGACCCAAGGTCAACCCATTACTGTCACCACCCTCCCAATGTCCTTTTGGTTCCTGGAACTCAACGTTCTTTCCGTTCCTGTGACCCTAAACCGCAAATGGCAGGGGTAGTTCTTTTATTATAACTGGCTAGGTTTCCCAGAAACAGAGGGTGTATAAGTGGGCTTGGCTCCGGGCATCTCCTCCCTTTTTATCAATTTGTGTGAGGCCGTCGAGTAATACGTAATGATGTCACGGAGACAAGCGGGCTGTAACCAGAGTGGGGAAGTATTGAACTCATCCTCTGACCATTGTCACTGGTAGCTTTCTGGGGGTGTCTTTTTAGGGAGGAGAGGCTTTGATCCCTGCCAACTCTGCAAATCAACAGCTTGTGGCTGAAAGGAAAATCGACACTAACCTCTATGCAATAAGGTTTGCTCCACGGCGGACTCAGAGACGGACATTAGGGTCTTCCCCTTATGGTACTTAGTCTTGCACCCCTTGCAGGTACCCAGGCCAAAACAGGAGAACATAAATTTGAGTGTTATGCAGCTCCCAAGGGAGATATGTCATCACAGGGCTCTGCCAGACCTCTATCTCCAAATGGAGTTTATGGTAATGAACCTGTAGGGGTTTGGATGCTAGGGAGTCAATTTGTTGTTTGGTAATGTCTGTGAGCCTGTTAAAGGCCCAAGGCCCAAAAGCCAGGAGTAGGAAGAAACTGACCAAGGGGTCCCAGAATGGAGGGGAAGGAGGTAGTGAGTCAGGGAGAGGTGAAAAACAAGCTTTGAAACCAGCCCTCTTCTTGTTCTGTCTGTTTCTTAGTTCTAAGCCTTCTCTAACCTTAGCCATACTATCTCTGACTGCCCCGGTATAGTTGGTGTAGAAGCAACATTCTTACTTTAGGGATGCACATAGCCCCCCATGCTGGAGGAAGAGCAAACCCAGTCCTCTTCGGTTCTGGAGAACCACTTCAGACAAGGAGACAGGGACTTTTCTAGGTTGGTAATGGCAATTTCTAGTTCCCTGATGTCCTTGTCAATGGCTTGCCGAAGATAAATATTGTCTATTGGAGAGAACCAGAAAGGTTGTGCCTGCCCCAGCACCTGTAGCACCAAGGCGGAGAAGGACAGACAGGGTAACTGCTGTTATGACTTCTCGTTTTGTTCAAAGTAGAGCATGATCGGTAACAGGATCCCACATCTGGGCAAATTCATTGGTTGTATAATAGGTCAAGCAGGGAATTTGTTGTTCAAGTACACAAAAGAGAGTAGCATTATTTATCATATTGGAAATATAAATGCAGTGTGTAAGGCCATCGTTACAAGCCCACCTTGTATCATTCGAGGGAAGAATATACTTGGAGAAGGAGGGAATAGGGATCATTTCCTTGCAAAGGTGGGCAGGAGTGGAGGGAATTTGATTGCCGACACAACCCTTAGCCAGAGACCACACTCAGCATTAGTTTAGCCTCTGTTTGTTGGTGCCACCTACACAAGGAAGGATTATCTGTCCCTGAAACATTTATACATGTTGCAATTCCTTCATAGAAAGGGGGATCAGAATGATTAACACAGCCAGCAGGACTTAGTATGTTCAGGACTGGAATGATTTAGCACCAAAAAGGTTTGATGAACAATATTGAAGATAAATTGATGGGTATTGAGCTCATGAATTTTATTTGGAGGTAAATGAGTAGAGGAGGGCAAAGGGGATAGGGCTAAGGTAGTGGGGGAAGGTTTAAGAAGTTTCCCTGAAAAGGATAGGGGATTCAAAGCAAGGTTTGGCCAATTGGCATGGCTGGCTTACCAGCCTGGCAGGCCTATTTGTAACTTTATAGTGAAGGTCACACCATCATCATGGCATTCTTTATAAAGCCTCAGACCTCATGAAACACCACTGGTCCATGGGTGTATTTTTTTCCTGTTCTGTAGATTGAATACGTAGTATGTGGCACCGCCATGAACACTGCGCTATGTTTGTCTGGGATTCCAGACATTAGCAGTGACTTTAATGATCCCATGAGAAAGAAAAATTCCAAGGAGCATCTCCTGTGTTCTCAGAGCCCCAATTACCACAGAAATATTCTGCCTTGCCTCTGTACTAATGGTTTAAAGCACAATCTCTATGAAAGCCGGGGCAGACGTAAAAGGGGAATGTTCTCCTATCTTTTGTGGTACAACCACCTCATGCATGGGTTAAGACCATCTCTCCCGGGAGGTCGATGAAGGAGCCTTCTGAAGGTCCCTCAAGGTTCCAGTTGGCTGGGGCACCCATGGCCAGTTTGCAAAGATATGGGTGAAGTCTAGAACACCAGGAGTTGGAGTTGTAATGTTAGACATGCTCCACACAGTATCACCCTCTCCATTTATTACCAGCCAGGTAAAATTGAGGGGTCGGTGAGAATTAGCTTCATACATCAAGGACAGCAGCAGAACAAAATGTCTTGACAAGGAATGATCCATTTTCTTAACCTGTGAAGAGAAAAGGAAAAAAGGGGTCTCAGGGAGACTCTTCCCTGGATTTCATCATTTTCTAATATTTCTGGGGACAAGTTATCCTTCTGGGGGACATCCATGTATTTTACAAGTCTTTCTGGTAGCCACCGAGCAGCACCCTCCTTGGTGTCAAATAGACACACTGCCCCTCTACCCCAGGTAAGAACGGGGTCTGAGCCATTCCATTTATAATTAAGAGGGTCTTTACACGTGGCTGTAGCATAATTCTTGTTTGTTTCTGGGTCCCAGAAAACAGTCAGTGGCAGATCAACCATGGATATCTAAGTTCAGCCAATTGACGACAAACAATGCATGGTCAAGAATATTTTTTAGGATCCTTTTGTGGGGTACAAGTCACCCTTTTTTAACTTGAGAAGAGTATTTTTGAAAGTCTGGTAAGCACATTCAACAATACCATGGCCTTGAGGATTATAAGGGATGCCAGTAACATGTTTAATCTGTAGCTGGTGGCACAACTCTTGAAAACATTTTCCCATATAGCCAGGACCATTGTCTGTCTTAATAATCTAGGTTTATCCATAACTGAAAGGCAATTTAGGACATGGGCTATGACATTTTTTGAGGAATCTCCAGTATGTAGGCTGGCAAAAATAAACCCACTAAAGGTGTCTATTATCACATGAAGATATTTAAGATGTCCAAATTCAGGCATGTGAGTAAGTCCATCTGCCCTATCTCATTTGGGATCAGGCCCCTTGGGGTAGGCCCCCAAATGATGGTTCGGCAACAATGTGATACAAGCTGGGAAGTGTTAAACAATCTGACATGCCTGTTCTCGGGTAATTCTAGAGTTGTTGAAATGTATGAACATTTAAGTGATTTAATGAGTAGCTCTCTTGGGCTTGTATAATGGGGTCTACAGAGATGGGGAAGGTCAAATGGGTGGCAGCAGCGGCACAAGCATTTCCCTCAGAGAGAGGGTCAGGGAGGTCTGAATGAGCACCAAGGTGCTTAATGTAGAAGGGATGACATCTGGAGGTAATCAATTTCTGAAGTTGTAAAAATATGGAAACAGCATTAGTGGAGGGCTTAATATAAGGGACCATCTCAAGGAGTGGGGCAGACTGGGCAATGGAAGCACTATCTGTATATAAATTAAAATGGCAATTTATCATTACTTGAAAAACTTTAATTACTGCAAAGAGCTCTATAAGCTGTAAAGAATTGAAGGGAGACTGAATTCTGGTGGTCTGTCCATCAATGACATAAGCTGCATTTCCAGTAGAGGAGACATCTGTAAACACCAAGTTGAGGAGATGTGATCCTTGGAAAAATGAAGGGGTGAATCTTTGCAAATTGAAGCAGTTCATCAGCAGGATAGTGATTATCAATAATTCCTGTAAAGGATGAACAAACCTCAGGCCACACATCGGTAGTCTGCATAAGACAGTGTATCTGGTCCTTAGAATAGGGCAAGATTAGCTTATCAGGATCCTTGCCAAAGAATTGTCTGCTTTGTTCTCACCCAAAGAGAATAAGTTTATCAACCAAGGAAGTATAATGGATAAGGACTTTAGTGGGAGAAGCAGGAGGATGTGTCCACAAAAGGGGGCTTTTTGTCAAAAACACCCCAGTGGGTGTGTGGGACGTGGTTCAGACAATAAACAAGAGGGTTTATCATAGGAGATGAAGGTAATTCCCTGACTTTTAATAACTCCTTCAATGATTTGCAGGGTATTGTCTGCTGCAGGGTCAAGGATCAGTGGGAAGAGGGGTTAGAGACTCTCTTAAGAATGTCAAAAAGGTGCTTAAGTTCTCCTGTGCTGAGTTGAAGATAAGGCTTAAGCCAATTAATATCTCCCAAAAGTTTTTGAAAACCATTTAGTGTTTTTAAATGCCTAGTCTTAAGCTGGACTTTTTGTGTAATAATCTTTTGATGATGAAGTTCAAACCCCAAGTTAAAATAGGGATCTTTTAACTGAATTTTATCAGTGCAATCTGAAGGCCTTTAGCAGTCAATTTTTGTGAAAGCTGCTAGCAACAGCAAAGCAATTCCGAACCATTGGGCCAGGAGGATGTCATCCATATAATGAATTATGTAAATGGAAGGCCATAGTACCCTAAACATGCCATTTGTACCATTACACCACAAATCTTTGGCATAGGGTGGGGTTATTGGCCATTTCCTGAGGCAGAACCTTCCAGTGAAAGCGAGACATGGGCCCTTTAAAATTTGTCTCTGGCATACTGAATGGAAAGCGTTCTCTATTTTCAGGGTGTAAAGGGATGGTAAAAACACAATCTTTAAGGTCCATCACTATCTTATAGTACACAGCAGGAATGGCCACGGGTATAGGCAAACCTGGCACAAGGCTCCCAAAGCAAGAATAGTTTTATTAATCTCTCTCAAATCTTGTAAAAGCCTCCACCTGCTTGAATTTTTCTTGATAACAAAGATGGGAGGGTTCCAAGGAGAGGTAGTAGTCTCAAGGCTCACAGTGGCAAGCTGTTCCTATAGTAATGCCACTGCCATGGCCAATTTTTCTGAAGCCAATGGCCATTGATCAACCCACACAGCATCGTTGGATGTTCAATTGATTTTGTCTGCATGGGGTACAGCCATTAGGGTAAATTTGGTGCACAATGATCCAACTTTTCATTCACCTGAATAGGTTCTCTTATGCCTTGTGAATGTTTTCCAAGTCCCTGTCTGAGGCAGAACCCCTGTTTTACCATTGATGGGCTATGGTTTCATTTGGGCTACACATAGGGAGATTTAACTGGGGAAGAACATCCCTACCCCAAATGATAATGGGTAAACCAGGCACAACATAAAGTTGGGCAGTGCCAGTATTACCTTCCTCATCTGTCCATGTAAGGACCTTGGATCTTTGTTGGATGTTGGTGGTCTGTCGGATGCCTTTAAGGTGAGTCATAGAAGTACTAAGGGTCCAGGAGAAAGGGAAAGATTTCTCTGAAATTACTGTGGCATCTGCTCTAGTATCTATAAGTCCTACAAAAATCCTTCCATCTAAATTTAGTTTAAGGAGGGGTCAATCTTGAGAAATCTGTTGGATCCAATAAGCATCTAAAGATCCAAAATGGCCAGTACCCCTGTTTTTTGTTGAGCATTTGCGTTGGGGTAAATAAGGTGGAATCAAAAGTACTTGAGCAATTCTCTGTCCCGAACTTACAGTTAGGGGACCAAGAGTAGAGGAGGCCAAAATCATTATTTCTCCTGTATAATCATTGTCAATTATTTCAGGGGAAATATTCAACCCCTGGAGGGTTAGGCTGGCATGACCAAGAAGGAGACTGAAGGTGTCAGGAGGAAGTGGGCCAAAAACTCTCATAGGTAGGATTTGAATTCCCATCTCAGGTGTTAATATTGTGCTAGTTAGTGGTGGAACCAAGGTCCAATCTTGTGCTGCCTATGGTTGCTCGATGGAAGGAAGCAACTCTTGGGTTGTCTGAGTCTGCGGGTTCGGGGTGTGAGTGTGGGGGAGTGGACAAACCCGATAGTCCCAAGGGTTTGTGTCCAGCTCTGGGCCAGGGGCTGTCCCCTCTGGGAATTTCCCTGCCTTGGAGGCAGGTTGTTACCTTGGACATTCGTTTTAGATTGGCACTCAGAAGCACAATGTCTGCCTCTTTTTTGCGTATGGCGCTGGGAGGAGGAGGCATGCGTTCAGAACGTGCAAAATGGCCTGGTTGTTTACCAATTTTGAAATAAGTCTTTGAAATATGAAGTCTTTGGATAGCTCAGTGGCTGGGCCTAGTATATCTGAACAGTGCAGGGTTTGTTTTCTTGCCAAAGCAATATCTTGACAATTTTCATTGCAAAGCAATATGTTTAAAACCATTTTCATCTTGGTATCTGTGAGGCAGCTGACTAAACTACTATAGGCTCATCGGGACCCTGTATTATTTTTGACCAGGGAGGTGGTTGCCGACCCCTTAAGGGGGGGGAGTTGTTTCCAAGCTTTAAGATCAGCATTTTTATCTGACCTAAGAGACTGAGAGGAAATTTAGCCTGTTTTTCTTTGTGTCATAGGGGCTGGGACCTAACAGTTTATCCTTGGTCCAAGTTTTGGAGGTTTTGTTTTCAGAATTGCAGATTGCTGTTTCTCTACAATTTTCAACAAATTCAGTTTCTGAGAGAACATAGACACCCCCTGACAAGGCAGCCCATGCCACAAGATACCAATCATTGGATGTAAGCCATTGGTCACTCAGGGTTTCAATTATGGATAGAGTGAATGGAGCCACTGGGCCACAGAGTGTCATCACCGTCTTTAATTCTTTTATGTGCTTAAACCTGAGGCAGAAATACTGTTGATGTCCAACCTCTTCCTTTTCCCCATCTGAATCTCCTGAATCCTCATTCTCATTATATGAGGCTTCAGCATGTGAGTGGGGGATTCTCTTCCTGATCTGAAGCATTGTCCTCTCTGTCATTCCTTGGGGGTGGGGGGAGGCTATGTTGATCTCTGTGACTGAAGGATTTTAGGTGATTTTTCTTTGTTTCAGTTTTAGTATTTTTCTTTGTCTCAATTTTAAGAGGGGGTGGGCTCAGAGAGCTACCAGGTTACCTCAAGATCCAAAGCCCACAACTCCCTCAGTAGGGTAAGGCCTTCCCTTTAAGAGTAAATCTTTAAGGGAGGCTACCTCCCAGCAAAGTTTGTTTTAGCATTTTCAGTGTCCTTGTCAATATCTGAGTCAAAATTAAAAACAGGAGTGCAGAATGGGAGAGCAATGGCATACGTGGGTGTCCTAGAATGGGCATCATTTAAGGGTGGCCAATCAAGATTATGATATTTAGCAGCCTCCTTTTCTAGGGATGATGAATCCTCTCGGGGGAAGACCTCATCAGGCTCTCTGTGGACTGGGGCTTTCAACTCAAGTCAAGGAAGGGTAAATATTAGGAGTAGGAACTTTTGCCTACTTCTGTTTGGACTCATCGGGTGGACCTGGCGGTGGGGGGGGGCATTGTTTGGAATGGCGATGGAGAGAGAATCACAAACTGAAGGAACCTAAGAATGGCACTGTAGGACCTTTCCTCTCTCAATAAATACCTCTTGAATATCTGTCAAAGTCTTATTGACCCTAAGTACTTCATTTATCAAGTTCCAGTAGGAAAAAGCTTGAATAGGGACCCTTTTCAGGCCAAACATCCTATAAAAGTCTTTTAGACAGTTTTCTACTCTGGCCCACCTTTTTTCATCAATAGTTTCCTCTTGGGGAAATCAAGGACAAATAACATCAAGAAATATAAAGCATTTAGCAAGATCCTTTTTCTTAACTCGAGTTCCTTGCACCTTGAGGGACTCCTTAAGACCCTTTAAAAACAAGTCATGTTCTTTCATAGAAGACCTCATACCAATATTATCCAAACTATTCCACAAAATTGAAACAGATGGAGCACTACCGAATTCCTTCTATGAAGCCACAATTACTCTTATACCTAAACCACACAAAGACCCAACAAAGAAAGAGAACTTCAGACCAATTTCCCTTATGAACATCGACGCAAAAATATTCAACAAAATTCTGGCAAACTGAATCCAGAGCACATCAAAACAATCATCCACCATGATCAAGTAAACTTCATCCCAGGCATGCAGGGATGGTTTAATATCTGGGAAAACCATCAACGTGATCCATTATATAAACAAACTGAAAGAACAAAACCACATGATCATTTCATTAGATGCTGAAAAGCATTTGACAAAATTCAACACCCCTTCATGATAAAAGTCCTGGAAAGAATAGAATTCAAAGGCCCATACCTAAACATAAGTAAAAGCCATATACAGCAAACCAGTGGCTAAAATTAAACTAAATGGAAGAAACTTAAACAATCCCACTAAAATCAGGGACTGAACAAGGCTGCCCACTCTCCCTACTTATTCAATATAGTTCTTGAAGTTCTAGCCAGAGCAATCAGACAACAAAAGGAGGTCAAGGGGATACAGATCGGAAAAGAAAGGAAGTCAAAAATATCACTATTTGCAGATGATATGATAGTATATTTAAGTGATCCCAAAAGTTCCACTGAAGAGAACTACTAAAGCTGATAAACAACTTCAGCAAAGTGGCTGGGTATAAAATTAACTCAAATAAATCAGTAGCCTTCCTCTACAAAAAAGAGAAACAAGCCGAGAAAGAAATTAGGGAAACGACACCCTTCATAATAGACCCAAATAATATAAAGTACCTCGGTGTGACTTTAACCAAGCAAGTAAAAGATTTGTACAACAAGAACTTCAAGACTCTGAAGAAAGAAATTGAAGAAGACCTCAGAAGATGGAAAGATGTTCATGGATTGGCAGGATTAATATAGTAAAAATGGCCATTTACCAAAAGCGATCTACAGATTCAATACAATCCCCATCAAAATACCAATCCAATTCTTCAAAGAGTTAGACAGAACAATTTGCAAATTCATCTGGAATAACAAAAACCCAGGATAGCTAAAACTATCCTCAACAATAAAAAGGACTTCAGGGGAATCACTATCCCTGAACTCAAGCAGTATTACAAAGCAATAGTGATAAAAACTGCATGGTATTGGTACAGAGACAGACAGATAGACCAATGGAATAGAATTGAAAACCCAGAAATGAACCCACACACCTATGGGCACTTGATTTTTGACAAAGGAGCCAAAACCATCCAATGGAAAAAAGATAGCATTTTCAGCAAATGGTGCTGGTTCAACTGGAGGTCAACATGTAGAAGAATGCAGATTGATCCATGCTTATCACCCTGTACAAAGCTTAAGTCCAAGTGGATCAAGGACCTCCACATCAAACCAGACACACTCAAACTAATAGAAGAAAAACTAGGGAAGCATCTGGAACACATGGGCACTGGAAAAAATTTCCTGAACAAAACACCAATGGCTTATGCTCTAAGGTCAAGAATCGACAAATGGGATCTCATAAAAGTGCAAAGCTTCTGTAAGGCAAAGGACACTGTGGTTAGACAAACGGCAACCAACAGATTGGGAAAAGATCTTTACCAATCCTACAACAGATAGAGGCCTTTATATCCAAAATAGACAAAGAACTCAAAAAGTTAGACCCAGGGGAGACAAATAACCCTATTAAAAATGGGGTTCAGAGCTAAACAAAGAATTCACAGCTGAGGAATGCCGAATGGCTGAGAAACACCTAAAGAAATGTTCAACATCTTTAGTCATCAGGGAAATGCAAATCAAAACAACCCTGAGATTTCACCTCACACCAGTGAGAATGGCTAAGATCAAAAACTCAGGTGACAGCAAATGCTGGCGAGGATGTGGAGAAAGAGGAACACTCCTCCATTGTTGGTGGGGTTGCAGACTGGTACAACCATTCTGAAATCAGTCTGGAGGTTCCTCAGAAAATTGGACATTGACTGCCTGAGGATCCAGCTATACCTCTCTTGGGCATATACCCAAAGATGCCCCAACATATAAAAAGACACGTGCTCCACTATGTTTCATCTTGTACTTATTTATAATAGCCAGAAGCTGGAAAGAACCCAGATGCCCTTCAACAGAGGAATGGATACAGAAAATGTGGTACATCTACACAATGGAATATTACTCAGCTATAAAAAACAACGACTTTATGAAATTCGTAGGCAAATGGTTGGAACTGGAAAATATCATCCTGAGTGAGCTAACCCAATCACAGAAAGACATACATGGTATGCACTCATTGATAAGTGGCTATTAGCCCAAATGCCTGAATTACCCTAGATGCCTAGAACAAATGAAACTCAAGATGGATGATCAAAATGTGAATGCTTCACTCCTTCTTTAAAAGGGGAACAAGAATACCCTTGGCAGGGAAGAGAGAGGCAAACATTAAAACAGAGACTGAAGGGACACCCATTCAGAGCCTGCCCCACATGTGGCCCATATATATACAGCCACCCAATTAGATAAGATGGATGAAGCAAAGAAGTGAAGAAGTGTAGATCGCTCCTGAGAGACACAGCCAGAATACAGCAAATACAGAGGCGAATGTCAACAGCAAACCACTGAACTGAGAATAGGACCCCCGTTGAAGGAATCAGAGAAAGAACTGGAAGAGCTTGAAGAGGCTCGAGACCCCATATGTACAACAATGCCAAGCAACCAGAGCTTCCAGGGACTAAGCCACTACCTAAAGACTATACATGGCCTGACCCTGGACTCTGACCTCATAGGTAGCAATGAATATCCTAGTAAGAGCACCAGTGGAAGGGGAAGCCCTGGGTCCTGCTAAGACTGAACCCCAGTGAACTAGACAGTTGGGGGAGGGCGGCAATAGGGGAGGGTGGGGAGGGAACACCCACAAGGAAGGAAGGGAGGGGGAGGGGATGTTGCCCGAAACCGGGAAAGGGAATAACACTCAGAAATGTATATAAGAAATATTCAAGTTAATAAAAAAAAAAAAGTAGAAAGCATAATTTCAAGATACATATTACTTTAAAATTATAGTTTTCTGATGTATTATATGTTTTGCAATGTATGATATGCCTGAAGGTAGAAAAAAATATAAGAGTATATAATTCCTGGTAACTACTCATTTAAAAATAATGTTTAACTCTATTTTTACAATATTTTGAAATCATACCATTTACTCCCTTCCCTTTCCTCCCTCCAGCTGCTCCTGTAGATCTTCCTATTCTCTCTCAAATGCATGGCCTCTTTGTTTTTATATAGTAGTTTTTCCTAGAAACATAAATAAAAACCTCAAATGCCTGCAAAAAAAAAAAAAAAAACAAAAAAAAAAAACAAGTCATGTTTACTCAATGCCTGTCCCATTATTGCGTTGCTTGGTCTTACCTTAGATTGGACTTACAGTGGGTAGCTGTGTCGATCACAGTATGGATCTTCTCTTGCATCCTCACTGAAGCCTCGATACTATGAGAGGGGGAGTCCATTGGTGAGCAACGTTCAGTCGGAACCCCGTACCCAGGCCCCACATTAGGCACCAGTTGCCCCGACCTGCAGGGGGGTTCAACGGAGACCTGAGAAGAGGGTGAAAGAATGGGGGACAGGAGGCACAAAGAAAGAGAGCAAGTCGTTTTCTGATCAAGCTCTCAAACTTTATTTCAGGGCAGTAGCTTATAAAGACAAGCAAGCAGAAAGGTCACACAGGGCCCAAGGCCAATCCATTACTGTCACCATCCTCCCAATGTCCTTTCAGTTATAGGAACTCGACGTTCTTTTGGTTCCTGTGACCCAAAACCACAAATGGCAGGTGTACTTCCTTTATTGGTACTGGCTAGGTTTCCCAGAAACAGAGAGTATATAAGTGGGCTTGGCTCCCAGTAATATCCAAGGTTGAGTATGTCATATTTCCTGTTTGTGACCCTTTGTTCAGGGTGCATATCCATATTTTAGTATGACTTCCTTAAGAAACTCATATCTCCACTTGCTTATGTCTCCTTTCCATGACACTTTCTTGAGATGCCCTTTCTCTTTATGAGAGATTCTCCAGCTATCTAACATATTTGATTATGCCTATACTAAAATTATCTTCAATAAAATCTTTTCTAATTCTACTTTATTATGGTAACCAGGAATGAAATTTTCTTCACTGTTGAAGGCATGAATTTTATTTTTGACATATATCAGATTTCCTGAAAATCCAGGGGCATTATTCACACTATATCTTTGTCCTATCTCCACTGACAGATTCATTATCTAACAATATGGTTAAGCTAAATATAGGACAATAAGTAGAAATACACATATGTTTAAATAAAAACTAATTTGAGAAACATATCAAAATGAGTAAATAATTTCAAATGACTATTGTTTAAGAAAAACTGTAAAAGGTCCTGAACTATGAAACACTATTTAAGTTAACAGCATGTGCTGGCTTGTTTTTGACAATGTAACACAAGCTAGAGTCATTGGAGAAAAGTGATCCTCAGATGAAATAGTGCTCTCCTCCATCAAACTAGCCCGGAGGCCTTGCTGTGGGCCATTGTCTGGATTAATAGTTGATGTGGGAGGGCCTAGCTCATAGAGGCTTTCTGATACACCTGGGTAGGTGGTATTGAGTTCTAAATGATATCATGTTGAGCAAAAGAGAAAACAGTATTTCGCCATGGTTTTTGCTTCAGTTTCTGCTACCAGGTTCCTGTCTTACATCAATTCTTATGCCTACTTCTCATCAGTGATGTACTGCTTGATATTAGTGTGATATGTAACAAAAATATTCCTTGCCAAGTTCTTTTAGCCATGGTGTTTATCAAATAAATAGAAATAAAAACTAAGACACTAGACAAGCTATCAGGAATAAACCAGTACATAGCATGCCTTTGTGATGCTGCTTCAGATTTTAACCTCCTGGTTTTCTCCATTGAATTCTTTCCTTGGCTTCTCTCAACAGACTATGACCCAGGATCCGTAAGCCAAATAAACCCTTTCATTCATAAATTGCTTTAGATCAGTGTGTCATAACAGATAGAAAGCAGACTAAGACAGAGTAGAACACATATAGTATATAGTATTACTATAAATAATAAAGAAAATGAAAATATTTCTTATGGCTTATTTCTTATGGTTCTGGTGGTAGTCTGACTTAGAATACCCCTATATACACTGTGAGTGAATGTTTGATTCACAGTTGGTAGAATTTTTAGTAGGGTTACAAGGTGCGGGCTTTTTGGCGGTTTGTCGCTGGAGCTGAAATTTGAAGTTTCTAAAGCCCTCCCCAGTCTCTCTCTCTCTCTCTCTCTCTCTCTCCCTCTCTCTCTCTCTCCCTCTCTCTCTCTCCCTCTCTCTCTCTCTCCTCCCTCCCCCTCTTTTTTCCCCCTCTCCCCTCTCCTTTCTCTCTCTCTCTCCTCTCTGCTTCTGGATAGGATCTAACTGCAAAGCTGCTGCATTAGTGCCATGCCTGCCAGCTGCCATGCATTCTGCCATGATGGTCATGGCCTATCATTCTAAAACTATTAGCATTCTTTCAATTAAAAACTTTCTTTTATAAGTTTCCTTGACCATGGTATCTTATAGCAACAGAACAGTGATTAAGACAGAAGCCACTGTATTTTGTACCAGAAGGCATTATTGGAATGTTTGTGGTAAAGTTTATATATATATATATATATATATATATATATATATATATATATATATATATATATATTCCTACAGTGTTTCCAATTATACACTATAGTGAACAAACAAATATGTGTAATACATTACTGATACACTGACAGTACTGCATGCTTACTGTATATTTTAACTATTACAAATCTCTTCATATTCATAAAATAAGAGTTTACCTATAAAATATCATACTAAATAGTGCTGGCTGTAGCTTCATATATTGTTTCATCATATTTATTGAATTAATAAAGAATTTAATATCAAGCAATTGACCTATATCATTTATATTTTTCTTTTTAAGATTTGTTTGATCATTTTACCTGCATATAATTCCACTATCCAATATTCAATTCTATCTGTATCTCCCTACTGCTGTTTCCATGCAGTTTCATGTGTTTTTCTTGTTTGTTTATGCCTTTTAACTTGAAAATCCACTTAGCAATGCTAGTAGAGTCATCTTCTAGATCACTGGTAGTCTCACAAGTACTGCATCCATGAAAAAAAAATGAACAAAAGCAAAACAAAATAAAATATAAAATGCAAAGAAAAACTGAGTCTTCTTGAAACCAGTGTCATTTGACAATAGGCTACCAGATATGCATAGGACATCCTGACTTTCACATTCCATGGTGCTATTTTTTCTGGTTTGATTTTATTCAGCCCTTCTGTGTGTAGTTTCACCTGCAGTGAGTTCATAAGTACTGCTGTTGCTCAAAGATATCAAGAAAACAGTTACATTGTCATCAACTGCCTCTGGCTCTTAGAACATTTCTTCCTCCTATTTCACAATGCTTTCTTAAGCAAGAAGGGAAGCTTTTCAATATAGATTTCCCATTTAGGGCCGAAGCAGCTGCTTTCTTTTATTGTCTACAGATTGATCAGCTGTGTGTATCTAGGTTAACTGGTATCTGCTACAAGAAGCTTCTGTTATGAGAGCTAAGAACTTTACAAGGTGTGCTGCATCAGGTAATGTCAGGGGTAGGAGCCAGGTTCCGTGGTAGGCTTCCTATCTAGATTTTATAGGTATTCTATATGATGTTGGAACAATTATAACATTGTGTAACAATGTATTTCTAAAATAAATTCCTGCTATTAAGGAGCATATTGTGGTTTAGATCAAAGAAGTTAATTTGATAAAAGCTTGATCTTTAAAGCAATGATGTTAATGAGTAGAACATTACAAAGATAACTGGATAATTACTGTTGTAATATCAACAATATATTAATCCACTAGTTAAATCCTAACTTAATGGACTACTGGCAATTTGGAGAAACATTAGGCATTATTTCCTAGTTTAAGAAACTAAATAATTGAGCCCGTGGGCAGCACCCTGTGAGCAAACTTGAGCCTCGGGACGACAGGTAAGACCAACTTTTCTGCTGCAAGAGATCTGCCTGGTGAACTTGGGATACACAGAGGCAGAATTCCTCTAGGACCGGGCACCTCCTCTGTTTACCGGGAGTCCCACACCCGAGGATCCTGGCCTGCAGCAGCTCTCTGCTCCCAGACCCCGTGGGAGAGAGACCTCACCGCCTGGTCAGGTGGGCACTCCTGAGGCTGCAGAGCAGAAGAGACCACCAACACCGCCGACCCCTGCCCACATCCCTGGCCCAAGAGGAAACTGTATAAGGCCTCTGGGTTCCCGTGGGGGAGGGCCCAGGAGCGGCAGGACCCCTGCCTGAGACACTGCCGGAACCTGAAGGAAACAGACCAGATAAACAGTTCTCTGCACCCAAATCCCGTGGGAGGGAGAGCTAAACCTTCAGAGAGGCAGACACGCCTGGGAAACCAGAAGAGACTGCACCTGCACACATCTTGACACCAGAGGAAAACACAAAACGCCATCTGGAACCCTGGTGCACTGAAGCTCCCGGAAAGGGCAGCGCAGATCTTCCTGGTTGCTGCCACTGCAGAGAGCCCGTGGGAAGCAGCCCACGAGCAAAACTTGAACCTCGGGACCACAGGTAAGACCAACTTTTCTGCTACAAGTGACCTGCCTGGTGAACTCAAGACACAGGCCCACAGGAACAGCTGAAGACCTGTAGAGAGGAAAAACTACACGTCCGAAAGCAGAACACTCTGTCCCCATAACTGGCTGTAAGAAAACAGGAAAACAGGTGTACAGCACTCCTGACACACAGGCTTATAGGACAGTCTAGCTACTGTCAGAAATAGCAGAACAAAGTAACACTAGAGATAATCTGATGGCGAGAGGCAAGCGCAGGAACCCAAGCAACAGAAACCAAGACTACATGGCATCATCGGAGCCCAATTCTCCCACCAAAACAAACATGGAATATCCAAACACACCAGAAAAGCAAGATCTAGTTTCAAAATCATATTTGATCATGATGCTGGAGGACTTTAAGAAAGACGTGAAGAACTCCCTTAGAGAACAAGTAGAAGCCTACAGAGAGGAATCACATAAATCCCTGAAAGAATTCCAGGAAAACACAATCAAACAGTTGAAGGAATTAAAAATGGAAATAGAAGCAATCAAGAAAGAACACATGGAAACAACCCAGGATATAGAAAACCAAAAGAAGAGACAAGGAACTGTAGATACAAGCTTCACCAACAGAATACAAGAGATGGAAGAGAGAATCTCAGGAGCAGAAGATTCCATAGAAATCATTGACCCAACTGTCAAAGATAATTTAAAGCGGAAAAAGCTACTGGTCCAAAACATACAGGAAATCCAGGACTCAATGAGAAGATCAAACCTAAGGATAATAGGTATAGAAGAGAGTGAAGACTTCCAGCTCAAAGAACCAGTAAATATCTTCAACAAAATCATAGGAGAAAACTTCCCTAACCTAAAAAAAGAGATACCCATAGGCAAACAAGAAGCCTACAGAACTCCAAATAGATTGGACGAGAAAAGAAACAGCTCCCCTCACATAGTAGTCAAAACACCAAACGCACAACATAAAGAATATTAAAAGCAGTAAGGGAAAAAGGTCAAGTAACATATAAAGGCAGACCTATCAGAATCACACCAGACTTTTTGCCAGAAACTATGAAGGCCAGAAGATCTTGGACTGATGTCATACAGACCCTAAGAGAACACAAATGCCAGCCCAGGTTACTGTATCCTGCAAAACTCTCAATTAACATAGATGGAGAAACCAAGATATTCCATGACAAAACCAAATTTACACAATATCTTTCTACAAATCCAGCACTACAAAGGATAATAAATCGTAAAGCCCAACATAAGGAGGCAAGCTATACCCTAGAAGAAGCAAGAAACTAATCGTCTTGGCAACAAAACAAAGAGAATGAAAGCACACAAACATAACCTCACATCCAAATATGAATATAACAGGAAGCAATAATCACTATTCCTTAATATCTCTCAACATCAATGGCCTCAACTCCCCAATAAAAAGACATAGATTAACAAACTGGATACGCAACGAGGACCCTGCATTCTGCTGCCTACAGGAAACACACCTCAGAGACAAAGACAGACACTACCTCAGAGTGAAAGGCTGGAAAACAACTTTCCAAGCAAATGGTCGGAAGAAGCAAGCTGGAGTAGCCATTCTAATATCAAATAAAATCAATTTTCAACTAAAAGTCATCAAAAAAGATAAGGAAGGACACTTCATATTCATCAAAGGAAAAATCCACCAAGATGAACTCTCAATCCTAAATATCTATGCCCCAAATACAAGGGCACCTACATACGTAAAAGAAACCTTACTAAAGCTCAAAGCACACATTGCACCTCACACAATAATAGTGGAGATTTCAACACCCACTCATCAATGGACAGATCATGGAAACAGAAATTAAACAGAGACATAGATAGACTAAGAGAAGTCATGAGCCAAATGGACTTAACAGATATTTATAGAACATTCTATCCTAAAGCAAAAGGATATACCTTCTTCTCAGCTCCTCATGGTACTTTCTCCAAAACTGACCATATAATAGGTCAAAAAACGGGCCTCAACAGGTACAGAAAGATAGAAATAATCCCACGCGTGCTATCGGACCACCACGGCCTAAAACTGGTCTTCAATAGCAATAAAGGAAGAATACCCACATATACGTGAAATTGAACAATGCTCTACTCAATGATAACCTGGTCAAGGGAAGAAATAAAGAAAGAAATTAAAAAACTTTTTAGAATTTAATGAAAATGAAGGTACAACATACCCAAACTTATGGACACAATGAAAGCTGTGCTAAGAGGAAACTTACAGCTCTGAGTGCCTGCAGAAAGAAACAGGAAAGAGCATATGTCAGCAGCTTGACAGCACACCTAAAAGCTCTAGAACAAAAAGAAGCAAATACAATCCAGGAGGAGTAGAAGACAGGAATTCAACCAAGTAGAAACAAAAAGGACCATAGAAAGAATCAACAGAACCAAAAGTTGGTTCTTTGAGAAAATCAACAAGATAGATAAACCCTTAGCCAGATTAACGAGAGGACACAGAGAGTGTCCAAATTAACAAAATCAGAAATGAAAAGGGAGACATAACTACAGATTCAGAGGAAATTCAAAAATTCATCAAAACTTACTATAAAAGCCTATATTCAACAAAACTTGAAAATTTGCAGGAAATGGACAATTTCCTAGACAGATACCAGGTACCAAAGTTAAATCAGGAATAGATAAACCAGTTAAACAACCCCATAACTCCTAAGGAAATAGAAGCAGCCATTAAAGGTCTCCCAACCAAAAAGAGCCCAGGTCCAGACGGGTTTAGTGCAGAATTCTATCAAACCTTCATAGAAGACCTCATCCCAATATTATCCAAACTACTCCACAAAATTCAAACAGATGGATCACTACCGAATTCCTTCTATGAAGCCACAATTACTCTTATACCTAAACCACACAAAGACCCAACAAAGAAAGAGAACTTCAGACCAATTTCCCTTATGAATATCGATGCAAAGATACTCAATAAAATTCTGGCAAACTGAATCCAAGAGCACATCAAAACAATCATCCACCATGATCAAGTAGGCTTCATCCCAGGCATGCAGGGATGGTTTAATATACGGAAAACCATCAACGAGATCCATTATATAAACAAACTGAAAGAACAAAACCACATGATCATTTCATTAGATGCTGAGAAAGCATTTGACAAAATTCAACACCCCTTCATGATAAAAGTCCTGGAAAGAATAGGAATTCAAGGCCCATACCTAAACATAGTAAAAGCCATATACAGCAAACCATTGGCTAACATTAAACTAAATGGAGAGAAACTTGAAGCAATCCCACTAAAATCAGGGACTAGACAAGGCTGCCCACTCTCTCCCTACTTATTCAATATAGTTCTTGAAGTTCTAGCCAGAGCAATCAGACAACAAAAGGAGGTCAAGGGGATACAGATCGGAAAAGAGGAAGTCAAAATATCACTATTTGCAGATGATATGATAGTATATTTAAGTGATCCCAAAAGTTCCACCAGAGAACTACTAAAGCTGATAAACAACTTCAGCAAAGTGGCTGGGTATAAAATTAACTCAAATAAATCAGTAGCCTTCCTCTACACAAAAGAGAAACAAGCCGAGAAAGAAATTAGGGAAACGACACCTTCATAATAGACCCAAATAATATAAAGTACCTCGGTGTGACTTTAACCAAGCAAGTAAAAGATCTGTACAATAAGAACTTCAAGACACTGAAGAAAGAAAAATTGAAGAAGACCTCAGAAGGTGGAAAGATCTCCCATGTTCATGGATTGGCAGGATTAATATAGTAAAATGGCCATTTTACCAAAAGCGATCTACAGATTCAATGCAATCCCATCAAAATACCAATCCAATTCTTCAAAGAGTTAGACAGAACAATTTGCAAATTCATCTGAATAACAAAAACCCAGGATAGCTAAAACTATCCTCAACAATAAAAGGACTTCAGGGGAATCACTATCCCTGAACTCAAGCAATATACAGAGCAATAGTGATAAAACTGCATGGTATTGGTACAGAGACAGACAGATAGACCAATGGAACAGAATTGAAGACCCAGAAATGAACCCACACACCTATGGTCACTTGATTTTTGACAAAGGAGCCAAATCCATCCAATGGAAAAAGATAGCATTTTCAGCAAATGGTGCTGGTTCAACTGGAGGTCAACATGTAGAAGAATGCAGATCGATCCATGCTTATCACCCTGTACAAAGCTTAAGTCCAAGTGGATCAAGGACCTCCACATCAAACCAGACACACTCAAACTAATAGAAGAAAAACTAGGGAAGCATCTGGAACACATGGGCACTGGAAAAATTTCTTGAACAAAACACCAATGGCTTATGCTCTAAGATCAAGAATCGACAAATGGGATCTCATAAAACTGCAAAGCTTCTGTAAGGCAAAGGACACTGTGGTTAGGACAAAACGGCAACCAACAGATTGGGAAAAGATCTTTACCAATCCTACAACAGATAGAGGCCTTGTATCAAAAATATACAAAGAACTCAAGAAGTTAGACCGCAGGGAAACAAATAACCCTATTAAAAAATGGGGTTCAGAGCTAAACAAAGAATTCACAGCTGAGGAATGCCGAATGGCTGAGAAACACCTAAAGAAATGTTCAACATCTTTAGTCATAAGGGAAATGCAAATCAAAACAACCCTGAGATTTCACCTCACACCAGTGATAATGGCTAAGATCAAAAACTCAGGTGACAACAGATGCTGGCGAGGATGCGGAGAAAGAGGAACACTCCTCCATTGTTGGTGGGATTGCAGACTGGTACAACCATTCTGGAAATCAGTCTGGAGGTTCCTCAGAAAATTGGACATTGAACTGCCTGAGGATCCAGCTGTACCTCTCTTGGGCATATACCCAAAAGATGCCCCAACATATAAAAAAGACACGTGCTCCACTATGTTCATCGCAGTCTTATTTATAATAGCCAGAAGCTGGAAAGAACCCAGATGCCCTTCAACAGAGGAATGGATACAGAAAATGTGGTACATCTACACAATGGAATATTACTCAGCTGTCAAAAACGAGTTTATGAAATTCGTAGGCAAATGGTTGGAACTGGAAAATATCATCCTGAGTGAGCTAACCCTATCACAGAAAGACACACATGGTATGCACTCATTGATAAGTGGCTATTAGCCCAAATGCTTGAATTACCCTAGATGCCTAGGGCAAGTGAAACTCAGGACGGATGATCAGGGTGTGGATGCTTCACTCCTTCTTTAAAGGGGGAAAAAGAATACCCTTGGCAGGGAAGAGAGAGGCAAAGATTAAAACAGGGACTGAGGGAGCACCCATTCGGAGTCTGCCCCGCATGTGGCCCATGCATATACAACCACCCAATTGGACAGGATGGATGAACCAAAGAAGTGCAGCCGGACAGGAGCCGGATGTAGATCTCTCCTGAGAGACACAGCCAGAATACAGCAAATACAGAGGCGAATGCCAACAGCAAACCACTGAACTGAGAATAGGACCCCCGTTGAAGGAATCAGAGAAAGAACTGGAAGAGCTTGAAGGGGCTCGAGACCCCTTATGAACAACAATGCCAAGCAACCAGAGCTTCCAGGGACTAAGCCAATACCTAAAGACTATACATGGACTGACCATGGACTCTGACCTCATAGGTAGCAATGAAAATCCTAGTAAGAGCACCAGTGGAAGGGGAAGCCCTGGGTCCTTCTAAGACTGAACCCCCAGTGAACTAGACTGTGGTGGGGAGGGCGGTAATGGGGGGAGGGTTGGGAGGGGAACACCCATAAGGAAGGGGAGGGGGGAGGGGGATGTTTGCCCGGAAACCGGGAAAGGGAATAGCACTCGAAATGTATATAAGAAATACTCAAGTTAATAAAAAAAAGAAAAAAGAAAAAAAAAAGAAACTAAATAATTGAGGCACATTCTTAAATGATATGTATTTTGTATCTAGTCCTTTAGCATTTTCTCTGTCTCTACACTTCTCCCCATCTCCTACTCACCCAATCTTGTCTTATATTCTTTTTCTATTCTTTTTAGTAATTATACCATATTTGCATTGTCACATGTTCTAAGCCATGGTGACCTGACTCAGTATGCCTTAGAACAGGTCAGCTAAATAACCTTGAACTCGAAATTTTGAAATTATGAGACAAATGAAATATTCTTTCAAGTTGATTTTCATAGCAATTGGGTCACAGTAATTGAAACCTAACAGAGAAAACATGCACGAAGAACTAAACAGAGTACAGCAAATTTCTATGAACTTAATTTAAAATATTAAAAAAGAAAGTTGAAACAATTAGTAAATTATTTTCCATTCAATAAATATATATGCATTTTTGAAAACTAACAGAATTCCTTACACCCTCTAGATATTACTCGTTGTCAGATATAAAGTTTGTTTCTTTTTCAGTTTGTCCATTATCTACTGATTTATTCATTTACAGGAATGAAACAACGACATACTGGTTCCTGGAAGCCATTATATTAAAATAAGACAGGTGTCCTTAATAGTACAAATATTGTATGAGTAATCAACCCAAGCACTATCTGATTGTACATAAGTCCAATTCATAAGAGGGAAACTATGTCTAACACTGTTAGGATGTCCAGCAATCTGAGACTAAATAGGTCATGGACTTGGGGAAAACCAAATACTATTGCTACAGTAAATAGACAGCGATGTGATGATTACTAGTGATGTTCTGGTATATTCATACAGGGTCTCAATCAATCATCATCATAGAAGATTCCTCCTGTAGTACATTGGAATTAATGCAGACATTCACAAACTGGGTTAAACAAAATATACCTCTTTCATAGAGAGAAAGACCTTGGTACACTCAGTCCTTAATGAGATGTCTTCCTCAAACTCTTCTTTTGGTTTAGGGAACTCTGTGGAAGAGGAGGCGGAAAGAGTGTAAGAGCCAAAGTGGATGAAAAGCAGCCAAGGAAGACAGACCTTTTAAATACAGCAGGAGAGATACACAAATGACCTTAGAGTTGACAACATTCATAGTACCTGTATAGGTTCAAGTCAGATGGGGTTTCCAGTACTGAGAAAGGACAGTGAATACAAGCTCCTATCTCTAACAGAGAGGCTATTTGCAATTGACAACTGATTAGAACAAAAGATAATGTGTTTCCACCACTGGAATCTCACTGAGTATAGGAATCACACTGAAGGGCAAGTCCATTCGTAACAATAGAAGACCAACCTAAATGCAGTCAATAGTGTTTTGTGGATTTTTATTTTTAAGGGCAAGTCCATTTGTAATAGTAGAAGGCCAACCCAAAATGCACTCAATGGTGTTTTGTGGACTTTTATTTTTTACCTTACTGATCTTTTTGAATGTATGTCATGGTTTCTGATTTTCTGTTTTAATCCCCCTTGTTATTTTGTGTGTTTCTCTCTGTATAAATAAATGTCTTTCTCATTTTTGTCTGGTTTGTTAGTTTTTGTTGTTGTTTAGTTTGCTGTTATTGTTTGCTTGAGATTTTGTCTTTTTATTTCTTTTTGCCTGTTTTATTTTCTAAAGAGACAGAGGTTCTTGGAGTTTGATGTGTGGGGAGAGGTAGTATCTGGAAAGAGATGAGGCACAGGGAAACAACTCTGAGTATGTTGTATGAAAAACATTATTTTCAATAAAAATGAAGGTAAAGAAATATAAATTCTATAAAATCTCACTGATATGAAATATAAAAATGTTATACCATTAATACAAGTTGAGATTCAAAGAGAAGGTAAAGAAAAGTAAATAGGAGAAGCCAATCAGTGGGTTCAGTGTAACAGACAGGTGAATGGTGTGGTAAGGTGGGGGGAGCACCCTCATAGAGGTAGGGGGAGAGGATAGGGGATTGTAGAGGAGACACTGAGAAGGGGGCAAACATTTGAAATGTAAACAAATAAAATAAATTTAAAGAAAAAGAAAATGGTCAATTCCTTGACCCTTTCATTTCTGTATACATCTTTAAAATGAATATGGAATTTTTTAAAATCAATAAAATATTCTCATAGTAAGAAAGAAAAGAAAAACGAAAGGACGTGATTGCTTCTAGGAATGGTGTAGGAAAAATTTTATTGGAGATAAAACGAAGAGCATAGCCAATGTCAAAGTTATATGGGAGATTCCAGAATAGACATGACTTTGATCCATGTGAGGAGACAGGGTGAGGAAAATGGAAAGGGTAGGGAAAGAGGAGCCATTTACATTAGCTAGGAGGGCAAAGACACAAAAGAATGCAGATAATCAAAATGGTTGGATTCTATAGGGAAATGCAGCTCAGCCTCAATGGACTGGAAAGTTCAGTAGGGAGCACTGTATCCCTATCATACTCTTAAACAGGTAGGGACTGAGGGATGCTGGTAGAACCTGGTAACCAGCTCTGCTTTGATACATTAACTAAACACCTCAGCCTTTTGTCCCCGTTTTGAAAATTAAATTACATAGTTCTGATATTCTACTATATCTGTAGGCTGAATATAATCAACAATGTATTATGCAGTTTAATTGTTAAATAAGATGAATTTTGTAAGGCTAACAACACAAAGATATGGTAAAGTAGAGGGGAATATGGACAAAATACATGGAATTATTGTAAAATTATGGAAGTCATCATTGTGTGCCAATAAAAATGTGTCAAAAATAAAGAAATAAACAGTAGGATATGTAAGGTGATAGAAATATTAAGTATTTGATCAATACTCAATGTTTATATAACTTTTACCCAGAAATATGTGGGATTATTATGTTTCAATCTAACTGAAAATTATAACATGATTCCTAGGGTATTGTAGAGTATATTCTTAAGAATCTTGTCTCAATACTGTAAAATAATTAGTCTAAAAGTGAACAGTGTTCTTTTCTTGCCTAACAAATATTCAAATCAGTATTCTGACTTATTGTTGTTAAGTTACTTAACTATTTTCCAGAACAAAGGTTAATAATTTTCATAGGAATACATTAATATGCAGAAGTCAGTTAACTAAAATTCACTGTCTTCATTCTAACAGCAAGAAATTACCAGGTCTACAGTGAAGTAGGAAATGTCTCAGAATGAGTAAGCAAATTAATCAAATGAAACCATCAAAGACCAGACACAGATGTTAGAATTAGCAAATGAACATAGTACAGCAATAATTCCATTATGTACGTCCCAAGTACTCCCAAAGATTAGAATTACAAAGTGTAGTAGAAAGTTTGAGAGCAAATACACATTACATGTTGCACTTAAAAATAAGAAGTTTGAAAAAATTATCAACTCAATGTTTATATAACTACTCAATGTTTATATAATATAATATAAATATATTATAAATATATGATATATAAAATATAATAAATATATAATATTATAAATATATAATATTATAAATATATATAATATATAAAATATAATATATATATTATATTTTGAAAAAATTATTCAAAAGAAATAGAAGAAAAGCACACTAGTTTCGATCCTGTTGCTATGATAAAACAGTGAAAGAAATGATCCAGTTCATCTTACACTTCCAGGAAATAGTTCATCACTCAGGGAATTGAGGGTAGGAACTAAACAAAGAACCAGGGTCTTCTGTCTACTGGCTTGCTCTCTTTGAATTGTTCAGCTTTAATTCTTGTATAACTCAGGAAGACCTGCCCAGGGGTGTCACCACTGGCAGTAGGCTACACACTCTCACATCAATCATTAATGAAGACAATTCCCTACATACTTGCCTCCAGTCCAATCTTAAGGAGGCAATGCTTCAGTTGAGGATCTCTTTCCTCAAGAAATACTAGTTTATATTAAGTTGACAGAAACTAACCAGGACCAAATAAAGTTAACATAAAATTTAATAGAAGATTTAAAATAAGTTTAATAGGGAGGCTAAGATTAAAAATCTGTATTTTAACTATTATGGCAAAAATAGCAGAAATAGTTATGCATTTGTGATGAGAGTATGTAATAATACATCCATTTTAGATAGTAATATTTCATTTGTCTAAAAAGTTGAACATAAGCCGGAAAGGTAGCTCAGTGCCTTATGAGCACTGGCTACTCTTCCAGCAAAACTGTGTTTGATATGCACTACCTACAAGGTGAATTCTAATTATCTGTAACTACAACCTCAGGATGCCTGATCATTTCTTTTAACCTCTATGAACATGCAGAAACAAGTGATACACACAAATTCATGCAAGTACACACACATATACATCAATAAAAAGATAAATCTTTAATATAAATAGGAATTAAAGAACATTTCTATGTTCCCTCTCTTTACTTTTACATATTCATTTTACATCCTGCTCACTACCCCCTCCCTGTCAGCCTCTCCTACAATCATTCCCCCATATCCCTTCCCCTTATTTTCTGAGGAGATAGAAGCCCCATGGTCATCTCCCCAAACTGGCACTTCAAGTCTTTTCAGGACTAGGTGCTTCCTCTCCCACTGAGGACAAACAAGGCAGCACAGTTAGAAGATATCCCACATACATGTCAAAGCTTTTGGGATAGCCCTCATTTCAGTTGTTCATTACCTACATGAAAACCAAGCAGCACATATATTATATATGTGCAGAAGGCCTAAGTCTAGCCTGTGTAGGTGTCGCGCCCACCTCGGCAGGCAAGGAAGACGCAACATGGTCGGATTCTTCTCAACAGCCTTTATTGCAGGACCACTTCATTGTTGATACGGGGACCACGAGCAGCAAAGGTGCTTGCCTTATGTACACAACAGGCTGCGGCCGTATGCTAAGGATTGGCGGAGCGAGAATCACCCCACTATCACCCCAACTACTTGTCCTCCAGAGATTGGCGCAGCATGAACCACCCCATTAGCATAGTACCGCCCCGGCCAGACTGACACCAGGTGCAAAACCCGCCCATGCGCAGTACTGTTGTTCACCACAGGAGGGTGCCGGATCACCTCATTATCCTACGGCCGCCCCATGCGCGGTAAGTTGTTTACATTCAGACAGGGCTGGATGTCAGCGCCATCTTTGCTTTACCACGCCACTCCCTACATATAGGTTCTTTGGTGGTTCAGTCTATGATAGCCTGAAAGGTTCTTGTTAGTTGATTCCATAAGTCTTCTTATGGAGTTCCTATCCCCTTAAGGGAAACAATTGTTCTGTCTGTACTTCCATAATAATAACCAAGCTCCATTCACTGTTTGGCTGTGAGTGTCTCCACTTGTCTGAGTCCAGCTGGTGAGTGGAGCCTTTCTGAGGACAGCCTTAGAGACAGCCAGTCTCCTGTCTACATGTATAACAGAGTATCATTAATAGTGTCAGGGTTTGGTGCTTTCCCGTGCGATAGATCTCAAGTTGGGCCAGTTTTTGGTTGGCCATTCCCTCAGTCTTTGCTTATCCCCAATCCCTGCATTTTCTTATAGACAGGGTCGGTTTTGAGTTGAAAGTTTCTTGATGGGTTGGTATCCCTATCACTCCCCGAGATTTCTCGCCTGGCCACTGGAGGCAGCCTCCCAGGCTCTATATCACCAATGCTGTGAATCATTACTAAAAACACCTCCTTTGATTTTAGATTTATTCCCCTATTTCTGGTCTTCGTATATTCCTGATGATGCCATCCCATCAGTTCCAGATTTCCCTTTATTCGCATGATCATCCTGCCATCTGCCCTAGCCCTCCTCACACCTGGCCTGTAATGCCCACTCACCTCCAGATCTCCTTTCCCATATCCTATGTTCTTAGCTAAGAATAAGCAAATTCTGAAAACAACACACACACACACACACACACACAAAAGGATACATGCATGATCTCATCAAACTAAAAAAAAAAAAAAAAGAAATTCCCAGCAAAATAGTCAACCATTTGACAAGGTAACCTGTGTGATGGTTACATTAAGTTATGCTCACTCAGCATTTTTTATCATAGGCTATTCCTCCAGTACTATTACTTCTTAGTAGTCATTGGCAATAAGATTTACTTTTACCATTTTTATTGAACAGGTGTGTGTGTGTGTGTGTGTGTGTGTGTGTGTGTGTGTGTGTGTAGTGAGAGAGAAAGAGAGAGAGAGAGAGAGAGAGAGAGAGAGAGAGAGAGAGAAAGGTTATGCAGGATAGAGAAATTTGGATGCCTGATGTCAGAGTTGGGAACCCAAATTGTGTCCTCTACCATAGCAGTATGTATTCTTATTCTGTACAGTATCTCTCAAGCCAAAAAAAACAATGTGCCTTACTACAAGTCACAGCACAGCAAAGCACACAGACCATGTATTAAAATATCCAAATATATCTACCACAGTAAACATTCCTTATAATCACTTGTGTATATCACAGGTACACAATCTTACACAATTTGTGCCATATCATATATTGTTGCCATTTTTCCCTTTTACTCATTATTCTCTGTTTCTGATTCCTTTAGGGATGCAAAATAGATTTTTGGTTTTCAGGAATATTTGAGTAGGCCTTAAGCTCATGTGTAGTTCTCCAATACAAATTGAACTCCATTTTTGGGCTATTTGCTTTGTTTTGTTTTCCTAAGAGAAAAAGAATATAAAGTTGGATGTGTGGAAGATCTGGGAGTTGTTGAGTATTGTATAAAATTCTCAAAATATAAATAAAAACATAAAAGTGTTCTGTGTATTCTGTTGAAACAGTACAATCCTTATAAAATACCAAAGACATTCATTCTATGGAATGATAGCATATCCCCCATTATTTATTTGGAACTCCAATTAACGCTGTATAATATTATCAAAAATTATCTCTACATGTTGTTTTCAATCAAAGAATGACAGTGAAGTTAATTGACCATGTATTTCTTCCCACATCATTCAGTGAGAGCATATTAAATATCTTTAAAATAGTTTCATTCATTTTGGCCTATTTTTGCTTTAGTAAAACTTGACTATATTGTCAATGTTTAAGATAGCACTAGTTAAAGTATGTCTTTTGTACCAATTTGTTTTATTACTCATGGATTCACCACTTCAGCACCTCAAAGAACATTTTGTTTCACAGTTAATTTTCTTTTTATATTTTTAATTAATTTAATTACAATATTTGTCCCTTCCATTTCCACCCTCCCAATCATCTCATCTACCTCTCACTACTCTCCAAATTCATAACCACATCTTTCATTAATTGGTATTGTGTGCCTATATGGATTGGTATATTCATGAACATTCTTAAATATATCCTGTTCAGTCCATATAGTGTTACCTGTGCATATTTTTAGAGCTGATTATTTCACCAGGGAGAACTAGTTGTAATGCTCTGAGGAAAAAATCACTTCTTTTCCATCCTATCATTATTCAGTTGTGAATATTTTTTGTGTGAGTGCACGGTTGAGGCTTTGTGGACTTTTCCTCTTTCACTTTGTTGGTATCATAAACTTTACAGCTATAGCTTGTGATATTACTAGAAACACAATCTGACCTTAAGAGTCTTGATCCTTGGGCCATTATAAGCATCCCTCACCCACTACTTTCCCAGTGTTTCACTGGGTCTTAGTTATGGGAGTGTGTAGATGTGTGCTTTGGGACAAGGCTTGACACCTATGTATTTGAGTTGATTTCTGTAATGTTGCCTGCCTTTTGCAAAGATGTTTTCTTTATGAGGAATGAAGAGAGCTCTGGCCAACAACTCAAAAGATGATTTCTCACGTTTGATATTGTAGTAGTCTTTGGCTCTTGGAGGAAACACTGGTGTCTCATGAGAAAAATTCATTAAAACTCTATATGCATATTTATAAATTGAATTGTGTACATTATATATTTTAGGTCAATAGTTAATAGTAATATTAGTGGATTTTCAGACATCCATATTTTTATTGTATCCACCTCCCTTATATTTCTGTTTGTAACTCCCTTTCCCTTCCCTAAAGAGCCCTCTAACTTGTGCAGTGTCCTCTATCAGATCACTTGTATCCCTGCCATTTCCACATTATCCTCTTCCCTTTTCTTCTGTATTTACTCTTCTCTCAAAGGAGCATTCTATTTCCCATTTCCCTGATAAAATGGTTTGAGAATAGACAGGAACAGTAAATATATATCACTTTCCAACATGTTTGCCAAATCCTCAGTCTCGTGTTTTATACAAGAAGAGAAGCCAGGAGTAAATTTGTTGGAGGCGCAGTAGGGTGTGCAGGAAGGGATGTCTCTCTGGGCCCATATTGAAGCATCCCTTCCCACCGAGGTACCAGCTGCAGGAAGGTATAGAATAGAGTGTATTTAGGGCATAGAGTGGGGAGTTGACAGGGGGAAAGTGAGAGAGAGAGAGAGAGAGAGAGAGAGAAAGAGACTGGCTATGAGAAATGTGGAGTATGGATGGAGGGAACAGGGGGGAATGGAGAGAGATGGGGGAAGAGGGTAAAGGGAGCAAGAGATCATATGAACTTAGACTCTGTTAGTTTAGAAAGTCTTTTTGTCTTGGTGTTCTGAATCTCCTCTGGATCTTACATTCATTCAACCTCCTCTTCTGCAGGGTTTCCTGAGCCCTGAGGAAGAAGATTTTATAAAGACATTCTATTTAGGTCTGAGTGTCCCAAGATTTTGCTCTGTCTGCATAATATCTGGCTTCATGCCTATGTATTTCTTCCCATCTACTTCAGGAGGAATTTTTCTGATGACAGCTGAGTAAGGCACTATTCTATGATTATAGTAGAATGTCATTAGGACATTCTACTATATTTTCACAGGAACAGTATTTTTTTTTTTAATCCTAGGCCCCTAGTAACCCAAGAAGTATCAGGTATGGGTACCATTTCCTGAAGTGGGCCTTAAGTCAAATTAGGTATTGGTTGGTTACTTCCACAAGCTTTGTGCTACCATTGCCTTAGCTTATCTTGCAGATAGAACACTATTGTCAATAAAAGGTTTTATGGCCGGGTTGGTCTTTTGGTAGCGTACAGAGTATCTTTTTGTACTAAAGACATTACAATGAAGGGATGAAGGCTCTATACAGGCACAAACTTGTATTCTCCATATGCAATGAGTTGTGCAGGTGTTCCTACATCCACAGAGCCTCATACTCAGTTTGTGGAGAGCAATCTGTATCCTTGGCAACAGCCTGGTTTGTTTGGGCATTCCCATGTAACCTCTTGACTAACAAGTCAATCAGATGTAGTCCATATTTGGGATTAAAAATTTCATTTGGTGATAGTAGATGGCCAGTTAGGACTCTGAACCCACCCCCCACCCCCCGTTATTTGGTGTTTTCCTTTAGATCTCCTGTAGATAAGTATATGTTTTAGAAATTTTCTATTGTATTAGGTTTCCATACTACTGCTTATTGGCCTTGAACTGATTTTTCTCTCTTAAGGGAATTGATATCATAAATATTTGATTTATTTTATAATGTTTATTCCATCATTTTTCTCAGATACTTATTTTCCTTGTTTCATTTTCAACCTCAATAGACTTCCCTGTTTTTTTTTTTCAAAAAAAAATTATCTTTTATTCACTTTATATTATGAGCACAACACACCCTCCCTCCTGTCCTCCTAGTCCCATAGTTACAAATCCCATTCCACTGTTCCCGCCCCATATTAGTCCTCTTGGGTATTACTCCACCATGGGACATATAGTCCTAGTAGGACTAGGACGATTCTCTCCCCTGAGATGGCCCCACTATCTCCACTCCCATTCCCAGATCATTCCAAACCCCTCTTTCCCCATATCTTATCACCATCCTCCACAGTCGTCCATTCCCTTTTCTTCTCAACTCTCTACTACAAGGTTCCTTCTCTCCATCCAAATTTGATGACTATTTACTTGGATGTTCTGAGAGAAATTAATTCAATCTCAATGTTATTGTTGTACTCTGTTCTTTTGTTATTTGAGGCAAAAACTTTAATGAATTCAAATATTTTTCTCTGCACATTAAGGTGCTGTATAATCATATATATTTTAAAATTGCTGTTTCTTCTTCAGAAGTCTTGTCCTTCAAAAATAATTTTATCAAGTCTTTGAGAAGTTCATAAAATATATTTTGAATGTATTCATTCCACACTCCTCCCTCTAACTCCTCTTGGTCTATATCTACTTCTTCCCTTTACCAACTAGTGTGTTAAACCACCTAGTTTGACCTCACACTCATGATTTATCTGAAGATAGACTTCTGAAATTCCTGCCTCTACCTCCTAGGTATGGAAATTGCAGACATGTGTTGTCATTTCTAGTTTATGTAGTATTGAAGACAATCTCAGAGATGTTTGTGCTATCCACTGCGTTATATTGCCAGAGTCTTTTATATTGTTTCTATAACTTTCAATGTTTATATTATAAAAATTACTCTTGTGGTATATATTTGACTACTGTATTAAATGTATAGTAATGGATGACTATACATTTAATGTAATAGAGTGAGGTATCTAAACTATAGCTTAGGTTTACCAAACATATACATTTAAAGTCTGTGCAAGTAAACCACATGGCATTTAAACAGGGATGACATTGCATAGCTATTCATTTCTCAACATACTTTCATCAAGTGACACAACTATGTTTTAGGAAGGCTCACATTCACAAGTCTTATTATAGTGCACTGTTAAAATAGTTGTAGTTTACTATTAGTTAATAATGATAATGTATTTTTTTAAACATAAAATATACTTCTCTGTAAATTTACGAAAGTCATAATTTATGTAGGCTTTGATGTTATCTGTGGTTTCATTCAAGCATTGATTTTTCTTGGAACAAATTGCTTGAAGATCAGGGGAGTAGTGTATATTCTTTTTAAATTTTTCTTACTCTCTTTTGCCTCACCTTTAAATACTAGGTCATGTCTGTGTAAATGGATTTGCTCGAGATAAACTACGTTCATGAATTTACTCTTGTGACCCCACATAGCTGTAGTACCTTTTGTATAAATGTAGTCTAAAAATAATCAAGTCATGACTGGTGTTAGGTATTTTGGGATTAATATTTTGGATTCTTTGTGGGGGAGTAATTTAATATTGACTGCCTGAGGAACTCAACTGCCCTCTGCTCTTTTCCTTGACATCATTTCAACCTCTGTTCCTACTGCATTATGCTTCCAGGCTTACAGAAAAGTTAGGAGGAAGGCAAGTAGAGATCTGCTGCAATTTTTATTGGAGAATTTTAAGTCCTGCAGACAGTGCTTTCTGATTCCAGTAGCAATGGCACTGTGGAGGTTTTTTAAGTTAGAGTGATTTTATGGTTATTTTCGAAGAATGGGGAGGAAATTCAGAAATTCATGACAATAACTTTCTAAATCATTTTCTTTCATTTCTACCTCTTTGTTTTAAGAAACAAATGCATAATTTGAGAGTAAAATTTCTTAAATGTTCTCATCATTCTTTTTAAAGTATTCTGATTTTAACACAGAGTGAGAAAACATTAGGCATGTTTATGAGTACTTAAATTAAAATGACCTGAGATAGGATTCAGGAGAAGAAGAATATTAGATAATGTAGCTTCTGCAAGACATTTAAAGCAAAGTGTAAGATTGCATAGCTTGGCATGAAACAATACAGAGATAATTGGAAGAACAAAGGTGAAAGATTAAATATGTCTTGAATTCAACTATAGTGATTCTTTTATAGGAAGCATAAAAATGAAGAGCAATACAGCATAATTAATGTCAGATCCACAATTGAGGGCAAAGATAATATGATAGTTTATTATTCAATAAAAATTCTCACTCATTTTTATGAGGTTCTCCTAATACTGCATCTCAGTAATGTCAAAGCTATGAAACTATTACAGAATATACACTTTATTATATATTACAAATTTTATGTTGATGATTAATTTTACAAATGATTGGTTTGTTAATATACACTTAAAATATATCCAAAAATAATTACATATTGAAGAAAAATAGGAAGCCCCCAGGAAAAATTTTACACAAACAGAAATATATGTTGATTACAAATCAATTGCATCTATTCAGAGTGTTGATGATTTCAACACAGAGAGCATGAAGTAAACTAGAAAAGCAAAGCATATAAATCCAATAATACACCTGCTATACTAAGATACTGTTAATATTAAAATTCTTTAAGTAATTTATTCATATAATAAGTATGAAATTCAGTATCCACATTCAATATGCCATTATTGTCAAACACCTCATTTGCTGTGGTAAATATGGAGATCCTATTTGAATCTATGAAAGATATGGGTAGAAAGATATAACTTTCTGAAAGTATTTAAAGTAAAACATTTTAAATCTCTTCTAGATTTCTAATTATTTCTCTTTTAATAGGTATGTAAAAAGCAATTCAAATTACAAATATAAATTAGTAGCTATATGCAATATTTTGTGAAAGATGCTAAGACAAATATATTGATAAAATTAAAAATTATAAAATGCTTGTAGTTACCATTCTCCACTCAAGGATAACGTAATCAAAACATGAATATTACTCATTCAGATTTTAATGTTTTTATACATATATATGCATATATATATGTATATGTGTGTGTGTGTTTCCAAATTGTAAACCATAGAAAATATCAAACTCACTACTACCTTTTTACAAGCGAACCACTACAAACACAAATGAGGAATAAGCAATTTCCTATTACTTTGAATATTCACTTCCAACAAAATATATCTACCCCATCAGAGGAGATAAAGAGCTCTCAGAAGGATTTCCAAAATGAGACTTTTACCGTAGGAATGACAAATAACAGCAACAACAACAGCAACAACAACAACAACAACAGCAACAACAAAACCAAGGTCTTATCAATTTCCCAAAGGAATTGTAAAAGATAAAGGAAGAAACCAAATCCTTTTATTTTCTATCAGTAGTTATTTTGTGTATAATCAAATTCCATATCATTAATTCATTTGAAGTCTGTATTCTGAATTATTTCAACATCCTCAGAATTATAGGTACTTTCTATCATCAGAGCAAAATACTCTATTTTTATTACCATTCCTCATTTTACCTTAACTTTGGTAGCTATAATTGGCTCCTATTCTCTTTCCAATTTCTATGATTATTCTGAATATCTTACATCAGTAGAGTTACTATATATGTGGTTCTTTGCACTATCTCTTTCACCTAGCATAGTAGGTCCAAGATTCATTCAGGATTTTTGATCCAAATGTATATTTTCATTTCTCATACATATATGAACAAGTGTGACAAGTGTATTCATTTTCTATTGCTTATATAAAAATCATCCGAGTTTTGGGGATTGCAGAAAAGAGCTATGTCATTTTACAGAGTTATAATTCAAATTATAAAATTGTTCTCAATCATAAAAAAATCAAAGGATTTGGTGTATTTTGTTTGTTTGCAATAAGGCTTGGTTGTTCTTTGAGAATTGATAGGATAATTTATTTGTAAACCCTTTATGGTACCAGTAGACACACTTTATTATTTCCCCATGACTATTGCTGTGGTCTGGAAGGGTATGACCCTATAGACTCATGTGTTTGAATGCTTGGCCCATGGAGAGAATCATTATTAAGAAGTATGACTGTGTTGGAGTAGGTGTGGCCTTGTTGGAGGAAGTATGTCTCTGTGAGATATAGACTGTCAGTTCTTCTATGCCCAAGATTCACCCCATGTAAAATCCAGTCTCCTTGCTTACTGCAAATCAAGTAGTAGAACTCTTAAGCTCTTCCCCAGTACCATGTTTACCTGTTCACTACTGTACTTTCCCCCATGATGATAATATACTAAACCTTTCAAACTATATGATAGCCTAAATTAAATATTTTATAAGAGTTGACTTGATCATGGTGTCTCATTCCAGCAATGAAATCCTAGCTAAGCATCTGTATTTGCATGCTTGAGTCTAAACTCAAGTAAGATCTGTAAACATGGCCTACCAGTTAGGAATACTGGTTACTCTTCCAGAAGACATACCTTTTATTTATAGCACTCACATGGCAGCTTTCAACCATCCAATACCAAGGATTCCAACAACTTACTTCTGTCTGACAGGCATGCATTTGATACACAGACATGCATGCAGACAAAACATACTTGTTTAATTAATTTTTAAAAGATGATCCCAATTTAAGATTGTTAGATATGATAATATAAGAACAAAATATATTCACTAGGAACTACACTTTAAAATTTCAATTCTAATCTTTTTTTCTTGGCCAGTCAAAAGTGAAAAGCATTTTCTTGTAATGTGTGGCAGTGGTTGGGATCTGCTCCAGCCACTTGATAAGAAGAGTATAGAACGATTCTCTGTAGTATACTGTTGCTAATGTATAATATTAAGCACTTCAGATGAAAGGGCCATTGGTTCTACTTTTGCTAAAAATCACTGATATCACACTTGAGAATGTGGATATCCAATGAGTAACTAAAATTAGAATAAAGTTTGGGCTACTTATTCTTGTTTTACATTTCTGATTTATCAATTTAAAATACCGGGTTAGATGCCTAATGAATTCTGTGTGTTACTTATGCAAGAATGATCATGTTAGTGTTACAGTCCTTACATGAGACAGAAGATCAAGATAAAAATATCTAAGATGGTTTTAGGATTCCAGGAGTTGGAGGTCCTGCCACAAGCCTGGAATTCCAGAAAAGAATCAGAGGTAGAAGGGTTGGCAGAAATTTAAGGCCAGCTTGGTTTATAATCATAATTTCCCAGAAATCCAGGCACATATAGGAAGATTATATCCCATAAAACAAAAAAAATTAATATTTCAAGGAGTTCATCATCAATATATTGTTACAACATCATAGGATTTGTAGCATACTATCTGATGAATAGTAATTTCACAGTGCGGAATAGTGATGCCTTGGGAAGAACAAGCAGGATGATACAGAATTCTTGGGAAAACTTATGACAGAATAAGCAGCAAGACTTCTCTTCTCCAAGAACAAGGAAGCATGCCATGACATGAACTGGTGTCTCAAAACTTAGTGACTTCTGTAGTCGTTTTGAGAACTAGACCTGAGATAATGTTTAACAGGAAAATAATTACATACTTGTTAAACATGATACCTCTTTTCCTGTGTCCCACTGATTATCTAGTTGGAAGATAAGTTAAGGTCATTGAGATATGCTAAGTCTTTCTAGTATAGTAATAATTAAATTAATTTCTACTTTTCACTATTACTTTTACCCTTAGGTTGTTATAATTCCTTAATATTAAACATATTTTGGACTAGGAATTTGGAAATAGTTTCATTAAATATTCTTAAGACTTTTTGATAGTTTTAGTTTATGATGAGTTTGGCAAGATATATGCCTGTCAGATTATCAATGAGAACCTGTGATCGAAAAGTATGCACATACACCATACCAGGCTAAACTCAGTTAAGTAACTCATATAGCCATTATCAGAGATACTTCCTTTTGTGGTAGGTGGGAATTAATACAGAGACCCCAAACCAGAAAATATTTAAAGAGTGAGAGACCTTGGAACACTCAGAACTAAATGGGAGGTCTTCATTAAACACCTCCCTTTAATGCTGAGGAATCTATGCCAAAGAGGGGCAGAAGCATTGTTAATAAATATTTAAACAAATAAAAACAAATGAATTAAGCATTAACTGAAGAAAGGATGTCTAAGTAAGGGTTTGATAAATATACAAAAAACTTTAATAATTAGAAAAACGTTGTTGAATAGGTCTTTCACAATAATAAAGCTTTTTAAATAGATATTTATTTATTTTTCAATTAATTTTCCTCAGAATAAAAATGAAAAGTTTTTTTCTACCTGGGTGATATTCCTTTATATCTACTATATGTGAATAAACCTTAATTCAGAATTTATTGAACAAAGTGTTATTAATTTTATTACCTTGAATATTTTACATCATAAAATATACATTTGGCTATATTACACATAATTTTTATCTGTAAGAAATATTGTATGTGTTTTTTTCAAATAAGATTTTTATCTATTTTAGGTTGATCTTTAACTTCTAATTCTTTAGCCTATCCTCACTGGTGACTATATCTCCATTTCTTTACCTATATTTTTTCTGATAATGGGCAGTGAATTCAGAGCTTCAAATATAGTAGGTATGTTCTCTATCACTGAGTTATATCCCCAACATGCCTGTCTTTCCTCACTGTTCTATATCACTTTAATTTAGGTACATCATTTTTCATAATAAATGGTGGTTTTTTCCTGACAGTCAAATTGTATTTTTTGTTTCAAATATTCATTTTATCCAATTTGTATTTCAAACTATTCTCATATTTTCAGTATAATTGCCATTGCTTCTATAATATTGTGTTATGACTTTATGAATCTCTAACATGCTATTTATCTCTTTTATATTTTTCTATTCATAAAGTTAGATATTTTATAAAAACATAAATCCAAAATATTGATGTATATGAATAATTTGGTAGAAGATACATAAATGTGAAGTATTTTGTGTGTTAGAAATATGTCCAACTGCTTTTTCAATTTTAAAAATTATTCATAAATATGTCTATCTTTTTGAACAATAACTATTAAATAATATTCATTTATTTCTAAATAACATAAAATGTGTCTGTATATGGGATGGATTACTCCTCACTTTATCTCCGTATTTCCTTTAGACAGGAGCAATTTTGAAAAAAATGTGGCAGTGAGTGGATGGCCCTATCCCCCAACCAGGGATCTTACCTAACCTCTGGATATGGTCTCTACAGGCTCTCTCTCTCTCTTTTGTTCCTCATTTAGCCTAATCTCATCCCTCTTGGGTCCTGGGAGCTCTTGCTTTTCTTGCATTGGGACTTTCTGATGGCTAACCACAGTTGCCCATCCCCCATTGTTACCCAGCTCTGTTCCATTTCCTGAACCTTTGTATATGTCCCTGATCCTGCCTCCCTTTCCCCCTCCCCCTCTTCCCTTTCTGCAATGTCCCTCCCACACTCTACCTCCTGTGAGTATTTGTTCTATCTTCTAAGAAAGACTGAAGTATGGACTCTTTGGTCTTACTTCTTCTTGAGCTTCTTATGGTCTATGAGTTCTATCATGGGTATTCTGAATTTTTTGGCTAATATCCACTTATCAGTGAGTGGATACCAAGTATGTTCTTTTGTGACTGGGTTACTTCACTCAAGATGATATTTTCTAGTTCAATCCATATGCCTATGAATTTCATAAAGTCATTGTTTTTGATAGCTGGGTAGTATTCCATTGTGTAAATGTACCACATTTTCTGTATCCATTCCTCTGTTGAGGAACATCTGCGGTGTTTTCAGCTTCTGGCTACTATAAATAAGTTTGCTATGAACATAGTGGAGCATGTATGTGTTCTTGTTCTGTGTTGGAGTACCTTTTGCGTATATGCCCAGGAGTGGTATAGCTAGGTCACCAGGGAGTACTCTGTCCAATTTTGTGAGGATTCACCAGACTGACTTCCAGAGTTGTTTGACCAGCTTGGAATTCCCCCAGTAATCGAGGAGTGTTCATCTTTCTTCCCATCCCCACTCACCATCTTTTGTCACCTGAGTTTTTGATATTAGACATTCTGACTGGTGTGATATAGAATCTCAGGTTTATTTTGATTTGCATTTCCTTGATGATTAAGAATGTTGACCATTTCTTTATGCACAGACACCAAACCCATACACTATTGCTGATGCTAAGAAGCAGTTGCTGACAGGAGCCTGATGTAGCTGTCTACTGAGAGGCTATGCCAGAACCTGACAAATATAAATGTGGATGCTTGCAGGAAACCATTGGAATAAACACTGGGACCCCAATTGAGGAGTTAGGGGAAGGACTGAAGGAGCTGACAAGGTTTGCAATCCCATAAGCAGAAAATAATATTAACCAGCCATACACCCGATACCCTACCCAGAGCTCCCAGGGACTAAACCATCAGGCAAACAGGGACTCATGGCTTCAGCTGCATATGTAGCAGAGGATGGACTTATCTGGCATCAGATATATAAGATATATATATATATATATGTATATATGTATATATATATATATTCCAATAAAATTTTTTCAGGGGAGTAAATTTCTAAGTTCCTATGATTTTTAGAAAATAAATACAACTAGGTTGGTATTCCAATACCCTCTTATTGGGGCCATGCCTGGAGACTGAAAATGGTAAATTCAGATTCAGTGTCCCTATTACTATAAAGTTCTGTTAGGGATACTCTTGTTGATTCCATGGGCCATTCCATTGTACTAGGTTTCAGGGAGCCATTAGAATTCTGACATAGGTCTCCACAGTATATATCTTATAGTATATATTGTTGTTCTTGTGGGAATAATAACAGTGGGAGTGTAGTTTTGTTTGATGCTTTTGCCTACTTGTGAGACCCATTTACTCCTACTGTGTTGCCTTGTCCAGTTCTCATATGATGGTGTGTACCTGGTCTCACTATCTTGTTATGCCCTGTTGGATTGATGTCACTAGGAGGCTTGCTCTTTACTGAGGTAAGGCAGAGGGAGGTGGCTGGATCTGGCGGAGAGATGGAAGGTAGTGAGAAGAAACTTATCAGAGGGGAGGGTTGGAAATTGCAGTCAGGATATAATATGTGAGAGAAGAATAAAAGAATACAATAAAATTAATGTGTACATTTTATGCCTGAAAGTCAACTTGACATGATGATAAAGTCCTTGACACATTTTATGAAGTTACTTGTTGTGAAATTAGATTGCCCTAGCCAAAAGGGGGAAAGTAGAAAAGTAAATTTGATGTCAATTATAAAATAACTTGATTTTTCTTTTGTCTAGGTTATTAAACTTTGCGGGGTATATAGTATTGAACACTTATACCCACCCTATTATATTTAAGTCTTAAAAGTATGGTTAGTGTTTATTCTTTTCCATTGCCTTAGTTTCCCTCTCAAAATGTGAGAAATGATTACATTACTCAGAAATACTACACGTTTAATTGAAGATTGTTTTTGTAAAGTGAATTAAGCAATAAGGTATATTACAAAAATTTTTGTTTCCCAGTGGATAAAAATGTTATGTTTAACCATACTCTTTTATGTTGGGTGTATAAATCAACATGCCTTAATAAACAGTTACATACCATAATTTGAGTTTACGTTATTTCTTAAAACTGATAATCTTATTGTAGATAAACAGTTCAGTGATAGAGTGTGTTGCCCAGTTTTGAATCTCAGAATGAATTAAGGGAAAATGTTACTAATTATACTCAGAACCATAGGTGAGTCTTAATGATTTTGCAGATGGAGTGTTTTGCTTGCCTTGAGATTTGTGAGTTCTAAGTGATTAGTGTGGTTCTTACTGCTGGGCTTTCTATGATAACTCCATAAACTGAAACAATAATGAGGATTGCAAGCATTTACTAATTCTTCCTCTGATGTGAGATTTCTCTGTATGTATGTAGTTACAACTTCTTTTTAAAGTTGTAATGAATTCTGTCAAACTTTTTCACTATTTCAGCTAAGCTTTCTTAATATTCCATACACTTCATTTCCATTAAAATACTATTAAAACTTCTTCATTTAGAGTTCATTTTTATCTGAATGAATTACTTTACTGTACATCCAGAGAACGCAGGCTACTGATTCATTAAAGTCTTTGGGTATGATTTAAATAATATCCGTACCTTATTAGGTTACAGTTCTAATTGTATTTTTTTTTATATTTTAGCTTTATCTTCCACTGAAGTATTAATTCCTTCAAAGTCATCCACAGGGTTGAAATCAATTTCCATTAAACTCTTTGGAATTTTGATGTTTTGCCCTCATCCATTGGATCACAAATATTGTCAATAGCATCTAGAACTACAATATTTTCTGAAGACTTAAATTTGCTTTACTCAGATCTACTGCAATATTTCTGAATTTCACAAATTATGTTGCTTATGCCACTATATTTAAAAAGTAGGATAGTTCAGCAGGTATTATTAATGTTAATGACATGTGTGTGTGTGTGTGTGTGTGTATGTGTGTGTGTGTGTATGTGTGTGTGTGTGTGCATGTGTGTGTTTGTGTGTGTGTATTGTGCTTTATATAAGAGATTTTATGTTAGCAAGAGAGGATGTGATTATAAATTCTGATATCCTTATCATAACTCATGTATGAATAGACCCATTCTTTACTAACAGTTGTATTTTGTCAGTAATCTATTTATTTGTCTCAAATGATATGAAGAAATCTTGGATTTAGAATATTCAGTAACCCCACTCTAAATAATCATACTGTTATCTCAGCTTTGTTGTTCAATTCATAGATTATATACACAATAGATCGAGCATAAGTCTTAAGATCTCTAGAATTTTCAGCACAGAAGAGCATTGACTTTAGCAAAGTATTTAGATATATTAACTCATAAAACCTTGTTCTTTGAAGCTTTAAAGCTAAATACTGACTTCTTTGCTGTAAAAATCCTAAATTGTGGTATCCTCTTCCAAACAAAGCAAAAATCAACTTTCTTGATTGAAACTGTATGTAGCAAAGAATAATCTTGTTGGGCACCAGTGGAAGGGGAAGTCCTTGGTCCTACAGGGGAATGTCAGGGAGGAGGGCGGTAAAGGGGGGTGAAAGGGAGGAACACCCTTTTGGAGGAGGGGGAGGGGATGGGGTTATGGACAGGAAACCAGGAAAGAGAATAACATTTGGAATATAAGTAAAGAAATATATCCAAAAAAAAAATGTGTTTCATATGCTTTGAGTTTTTCTATCTTATTTTATCTGCATTTATTTGTGATGTGAGGTGTCACTTCCTCCTATCACTACTATTTAAATTCATAATGGTTGATTTATCTCTCATACAACATTGGTTCTACTCTATATGGTAATAATTTATGACTGTATCTTAAACTCCTTCATGCACATGGAACTCCTTGAAGACAAGGACACTAGAGTTTTTATTTTTATATTATCTTCTCTGTCAGTTTTATATGTACATATATGTATGAATTTATGTATATACGTATATATGTAATTAACATATTAAATGATATATAGTACGTAGTTACATATATGGTCATACATCAAACATGTAAATAGTATTCTTAAATTACTTATTTCACAAAAATAATAATGACATATTAAGAGCACTTTTCTATAATGTATAACTTTTCCTTTATAATTCAAACATTATAATTCTAAAGATTCTATAGAAATATTATAGATAGGTCCAGATGAATAGAATCATCACTATTTATTTCTTTAACTGAGTTCACTATGATGGCTCAATATATCACTATTTAAGCTCTTTAAAGAATATATGTAACACTTAAATTTGATGTGTATATTTGTGAAACTTGGTTATCATGAAATAATGCATATAAAGAACTGGAAGAGCTTGAAGGGGCTCGAGACCTCATATGTACAACAATGCCAAGCAACCAGAGCTTCCAGGGACTAAGCCACTACCTAAAGACTATACATGGACTGACCCTGGACTCTGACCTCATAGGTAGCAATGAATATCCTAGTAAGAGCACCAGTGGAAGGGGAAGCCCTGGGTCCTGCTAAGACTGAACCCCAAGTGAACTAGACTGTTGGGGGGGGGACGGCAATGGGGGAGGTTGGGAGGAACACCATAAGGAAGGGGAAGGGGGAGGATGTTTGCCGGAAACCGGGAAAGGGAATAACCTCGAAATGTATATAAGAAATACTCAAGTTAATTAAAAAAAAAATAAAAGTCGAACCAATTGTTGAAGTTAAATGGAAGGAGGTGTCAAAAAAAAACAACAAACCACTAGAGTTTATGAAATGACATATTTATTATATCTTTCAAAAATAAAATTTCATTATAATCATTTACAAACTACATTTTACTTACTGTAAAATTATATGTATGAGTATGCAATTATAGGCATATTTACAACCTAACTCTAATTGCCTTACTAGTTATCATTTATTCCCCTAATTTTTTTATATTTATTCTTTTCTTAAAATTAGATTTTATTCTCAAAAGAGTTTCAGGAGCTAGAAGATGATAAACTTCTAGCCTCATAGATATTGCCTAGTATAATTTAAGATTATCTATATAAATAAAAATAGTATAAAGATTATATTTGGTTGGGTGCACATATCTTCCTTATCTACACCAATGAACAGAATCTGCTGACCCTGCTAGTTAAATTAGAGAAAAAGCGGAGGAAACTGAGGATGAAAACCCACTGTAAGAAGACCAGCAGTCTCCATTAACATGGACCCATGAGATCTCTCAGATACTGGATCACTGTAGGCAGCATACACAAGCTGATATGGGGCCCCCAGTATATATACAAGAGGACTTCCAGGTCAGAGTTCAGTCAGAGAAGATGCACCTAACCCTCAAGAGACCGGAGAACCGGGAGTTCTGCGGTTATGGTGGGGTTAGAATAAGTGCATGAGGACATCCTCATGGAGACAGGGGGTATGGGGGAGGAGGTATGGGATGTGAAACATTTGGAGGGTGGACTGGAAGAAAATAAAATCTGGAGTGTAAAAATAAGTAAATAAATAAATAAATTATAAAAGATTATATTTGGAAAGTCTGTTATTTTGGTCTATACAAATTATTATATTTTTCCTGATGCTAACACACATTGTGGTCAAGCTACATATTATAAAGTTTCCTTGCCCTTTAACTCTTCCTCAGATTATTTCAAATTTAAATAGAATTTGATTGCCTTGATGGAGAATCTCATGAAAAATTACTAAACTCTATTCTAGAATCAAAAAAAAAAAAAAAAAAAAAAAACGCACAGCTAACTTCTCTTAGCTTCTGCTAAACTGCCTGTTGTGTGGAATATCTCCCTACACCTCCTATTTAACAGCTTATTTCCGCTTTTTTGTTTAAACTGTTATTTCAAACTGTTGCTCTTACCAATGGTCCCTGGGGCCTACAGATAACAGGTTGTGTGTGATTTTGTGTGTTTCCTTTAAAAAAATTCTGACACCTGAGACCACCTAGATACCTTATCACTTCTTCAGTGTGGTTAGACTTTCAATTGACTATCATCTGATGATCATTTTCTGGTGTGCTACCATAAGATAATAATCTTTTTAACAATCTTTTTTCTTAATGTCGTCTTTTTTTTCCTGTAGGCTAAATTTTTATTAATAAGGTTTAGATTTCCATCTTAGTGAAAAAATAAAAATTATTAGCTTAGTTATGAGAAAATTCAAATTTACTTCAGATACCTAATTGTGAAAATTACCTAGTCAAAATCCTAATAACTGAAAAGGGTATAGCCATATATATATGTTGCTGTTCAATCAATATTTGTTGTTGAATTATATCACTTTATATTAAAATAATTCACATTATCAACTTCATATACTTATCTTAATATTTATCCTTATTTAATACTAATAATATATTTTTATCCTCTAATAAAAAAATATGCAAGCAAAATATATGTAGTAAAATACACAGTACTTGTTTCCTGTTGATAGTACCTTTACTTTGATGGCCAGATTCTTGCTTTTTATTTGGTATTCATTTCCCAATGTGTTCAAGGAAGTAGATAATATACCAGTCTTAAGTGTTGAGTGCAGATTTTAAAAAAATTATAAGAAAACATGTCCTTCTTGTCATGGTCTGTTAAAAGTAAAGCGTATGAAAATGAGCTATAGGGTATGATTATCACCTAGTGCCTAAATGTTTCTATAGAATTTTTAATATTTGAATTTCAAGACAAAGGTTGTAAAATGTGAAAGTTCTGATATGCCCACAGATTAAATCGATACTCATGAAAATTTGATCCATGTATGTCTCCAGTTAAGAAAAAATTATACTTTTTCATATTCGTTTTTATGAGAAATATAAACGAAAAAAGTAAAAGAAAAAGAAAGTCTCTGTCTCTGCAAGAGGACTTTACCTGGCCAAGATCAGCATCTGTCTTCTGTTTCTTTACTGACATGATTCTCTCTTATGCAATAAATAATCTACACTTTTGCTTTAATACCATCCCTTTTTTTCTCTGTACACATTTGGAATTCAACAAGCATTTGTCTTGACTTCTTCCCTCACCTCTTTATCAAAAATGGCAGTGTGAACCAAACTGGAATATAAATTGTGTTTTTATTTTTTATAACTGTAAAATTGCATTTGTGTCAAAACTGACAAATTCTTATTAGTGTACTGACCTTGGAATTGTTCATCTGTACAGTTCTAAAACATCCAAACAAATGGACACATGTCAAAGTGAATAGTATCCAGAAAACCCCTTATTAATAAATACTAGCTGCAAAAGAAGCAAGGTTCACTCCTAGAGTTTTAAAAATTATTCTGATAGTCTCACAGAATATTTTTTTAATGTCCCTGGAGTTTATGGTATTTTGGAAGTGTTGTTTAATTGGTTCTTGTTCTGTTTCACAGATTTTGAATTGAAAAAATAATATGAGTATAAATAGCGACATTCTGTTTAACATATTATTTTATATCATTGACAATGAACCTATGCTTTGGGGGTATTCTGTCTTTCACTAAGTTTAACACAAATAATAAAAGCTATTCAATGGAAAATGATACACTCCATTTCATTTTGTTTTTTCTAGTTTTTGTTGATTATTTTTATTTACATTCATTTTATCCCCCTTCTGGTTTCTCATCCACAAACCTCTCCATTCCTCCCCCTGATTTTATGAGGGTGCTCCCCAACCCACCTCTCTGCCCTGCCATTCCCCTAACAGGCCTTCACTGGACAAGGTCTCTCACCTCCCAATAATGCCAGATAAGGTCATCCTCCCATACATATGGAGCTGGAGACATTCTTTCCATGTGTACTCTTTGTTGAATGGTTTAGTTCTAGTAGCTCTGAAGTTGGGTTTGGGAGGTCTAGTTGTTTGATACTGTTTTCTTCTGGACGTTTAACTCCTTCAGCTCCTTTCTCTAACCTAATTTCTTCATTGGTTTACCCTGTAATAGAGTACAATGGTTGGTTGCCAGCATCTGCCTCTGTTTGTGTCAGTATCTGGCAAAGCATCTCAGGAGACAGCTATATCAAGCTCCTGTTAACATGCACTTCTTGACATCCCAATAGTGTGTTTGATTTTTGTGTGTCTGTATATGGGATGAATGTCTGGGTGAGCAGTCTCTGGATGGCCTTTCCGTCAATCTTTTTGCTCTACACTTTTACCTTTATTTCCTTTAGACAAGAGCATTCTGGGTTAAAATTTTGAGATGTGTGTTGGCCCCTCCCACTCTATAGGGGCCCATGCCTAAACTCTGGAAATGGTCTCTACAGATTCTCTCTCCCCCCATTTTGGTGTCTTTAGGCTAATGTCACCCCTGCTGGGTCCTGGGCACCTCTGCTTTCCTGGAATCAAGACTTTCTAGTGGGTACCCCTAATTGACCATCCCCCCCACTGCTAGGCAGGTTCAATTCCTAGTCCCTGTGCACCTCCCACTCCCTCCCACATTTGATCCTACTCCCTCTCTCAGCCTTGGGTCCATCCCTCCATTTACCTCCAGTGATTATTTTGTTTCCCTTTTCCATGTGGGACAGAAGCATCCACACTTTAGATTTATTTTTTTTCAGCTTCAAATGGTCTGTGAGTTGTATTATGAGGCTTTTAGCCTAATGTCTATTATTCAGTCGGTATACGTTTTAATGACTGGGGAATATATTTACCTCACTTTCGGGAATATAATTTTTAGTTTCACTCACTTACCCTAAATTTCATTAAATAATTTTTAAATAAGCTAAGTATCCCCCTTGTATAAATGTACCCATTTTTTGTATCACTTTCCTCTGTTAGGACATCTCTTTTGTTTCCAGTTTGAAGAGCAAAAAAAAGAACATCATGAGAATGATAATGTTAATATAGTTCTTAATTCTGAATATCTATACTCCGAATGCCAGAGCACCTATATTCATAAAAAGAAACCATATTAAAACTCCGAAGCACATTGCACCTCACACAATAATAGTGGGAGACTTCAACACCACTCTCAACAATGGACAGATGAAACAGAAACTCAACAGAACAAATTGAAACTAACATTTTAACAAATGGATTTAACAGACCCCATCTCTCCCAAACATTTTCATCTAGAAAAAAAAAGATATATCTTCTTATTATCAGTTTTGTGGTACCTTCTTAAAAATGGACCACAAGGTGGTCACAAAAAACAAGTCTCAACAAATACAAAAGATAAAAATAATCCATTCTATCAGATCACCCACCCGGACTGAAAGTGGTCTTAAAATAAAACAAATAAAAATCACATCTAAATACAGAGTTATTGTGTTCCTACTAGTGATAAATACTTTCAAGGAAGAAATAAAGAAAGAAATTAAAGTCTAGAATTTAATGAGACTGAAGGGCCAACTCTCTTGGGACACAGCGAAAGCTAGTGCTAAGAGGAAAAGTATCAAAGCTCTGGAGTGCCTCTAGAAACTGGAGAGAAACATATAGCAACAACACCAAAAACTCTAAAACAATATGAATATCAAAGATAGTAAATGAGGAAATAAGTAAAGTTCATTTAAGAGGCTCGTCAGTAAAAAAATACTAAAGAATGTAATTGGTTTGAAAAATCTTGAATGAATATATTTTTAATAGCTAAGCGATACGGGCACGAATGACCAATTGAAATTCGAAAAGTGAAAAACAGCACAATAGCTATAAAATCAGATCTGCAAAAATCAGACAATTTTGAACGATAATTTAAAAGGTCAATCAAAATTCAATTAATATTCATAATTCTAAAATAAACAAATTATCTAAGCTATTTTGTAACAACTGATGGACAGATATCATTTAGGACAAATTCTATCAGACCTTCATTGAAACAGAAGGAACGTATCAAATAAAAATAGATTAAACCATACAAAAGACTAACGAAGAAATAGAACTTCAGACGAATTTCTTATCAACACAGCCATATAAATAAAATTCTCTGATAATTAAAAACAGTCGTGATCATCATTCTGATCAATGGAAAACATCAATATATGAAAACAATCAATGTAATCTTATTATCGAAAAAACACGTTATTAAGCTGAAAGAATTTGACAGGTTCTCTATATTAAAGTCTGATAAATTCAAAGATATACCTAGTAAAAGCAATATATGTACGTCAATGCGCCAACATCAAATAATGGAAAACTTCTGGTATTCAAATCAGTTGACAGAACACTGATCTCTCCCTATTTACTCAACAATTACTTAATGTCCCTAGCCAAGTCCAGACAACGAGGAGATCAAAGTCTTACAAATTAGAAGAACTCAAATACTACTATTTGCAGATGATATGATGAGTATACATAAATACAAGTTTTCTGAAGTACTAAGCCCTGATAAACAACAACAGTGACTGATTCTTGTTAACAAACAAATCTTTTTTTTTTTTTTTTTTTTTTTTTTTTTTTTTTTTTTTTTTTTTTTTTTTTTTTTTTTTTTTTTTTTTTTTTTTTTTTTTTTTTTTTTTTTTTTTTTTTTTTTTTTTTTTTTTTTTTTTTTTTTTTTTTTTTTTTTTTTTTTTTTTTTTTTTTTTTTTTTTTTTTTTTTTTTTTTTTTTTTTTTTTTTTTTTTTTTTTTTTTTTTTTTTTTTTTTTTTTTTTTTTTTTTTTTTTTTTTTTTTTTTTTTTTTTTTTTTTTTTTTTTTTTTTTTTTTTTTTTTTTTTTTTTTTTTTTTTTTTTTTTTTTTTTTTTTTTTTTTTTTTTTTTTTTTTTTTTTTTTTTTTTTTTTTTTTTTTTTTTTTTTTTTTTTTTTTTTTTTTTTTTTTTTTTTTTTTTTTTTTTTTTTTTTTTTTTTTTTTTTTTTTTTTTTTTTTTTTTTTTTTTTTTTTTTTTTTTTTTTTTTTTTTTTTTTTTTTTTTTTTTTTTTTTTTTTTTTTTTTTTTTTTTTTTTTTTTTTTTTTTTTTTTTTTTTTTTTTTTTTTTTTTTTTTTTTTTTTTTTTTTTTTTTTTTTTTTTTTTTTTTTTTTTTTTTTTTTTTTTTTTTTTTTTTTTTTTTTTTTTTTTTTTTTTTTTTTTTTTTTTTTTTTTTTTTTTTTTTTTTTTTTTTTTTTTTTTTTTTTTTTTTTTTTTTTTTTTTTTTTTTTTTTTTTTTTTTTTTTTTTTTTTTTTTTTTTTTTTTTTTTTTTTTTTTTTTTTTTTTTTTTTTTTTTTTTTTTTTTTTTTTTTTTTTTTTTTTTTTTTTTTTTTTTTTTTTTTTTTTTTTTTTTTTTTTTTTTTTTTTTTTTTTTTTTTTTTTTTTTTTTTTTTTTTTTTTTTTTTTTTTTTTTTTTTTTTTTTTTTTTTTTTTTTTTTTTTT
>NC_046172.1:71615422-71781769 GCF_011064425.1 Rattus rattus
TTTCCTTTCAATGTGTACATCCTATTTCTCTACCCTCACCACTTATCAGACTACCTTCACTCACTATTGAGGACTTTGTTACTACCATACTCCTTAATGTCCTTCCTTTTGTAGGAAAAAATGCAGGCATGGACCTGGCAGCCAGCTTACCTGGAATACTGTGCTTCCATATAAAAAGCATGATAAACCATGCTTCTGAAGCCTGAGCAGTAAAGTAGCATGAGTAGCTGTTAGCTGGACTGCAGATGAGTCTGCGCACACCAGGTGTCCTTCCATGTGCTTATTCATTACAGGGACACTGTTAAACCAAGCCCTGACCAATCTGAGATAATATGCTAACCGATCATAGTCAGCAGACTTCCACTATTTGAGTGGTTTCTCGAGAGCAAAAAAGCAGACCCTGTTCAATGAAATCATTAGCGAGTGTTTGATTTCCGTTCCTTTTACAGACCATCAGGCATTGTGATCTTGCTAGGGGATACTTCTGTAAAAAGAGTACCTAAATACTCTTAATTGTTATCATTCTCTTGATTATTTTCTTCATGGAAACTTTTTTCCCCTCAAAGTATTTCCATGTGGTAAACATATTGTAAGGTCTTATCTTGTTTACACTTCAGCCTTCTTCCCAGAGATGGATCAGTACTCACTTACCTGAGGCTTTTTGCTGCTGTTTTGCTTTGCTGTAGCAACAGGTTGCTAAGATTTCCTATGTTGTGTATTGTTGTACCACTCAACTACATTTCAACTCTCAACTCCTGTTCTTAACCACTAACCTAACCATAATTTGTAATACAAAAACAAAAAGCTAGAACTGGGATCAGAAGCATAGAATATGTCATCCCTTGCTTTCTTCTATTTGATTTGTATGCATTTTATGGTTCTATGTGTATATCGCCTGTGAGAGAATGATCATGAAGGTCAGAAGACAGTATCAGATTGAGTTAGAGGTGATTATGATCCTCCTGACATGAATTCTGGAAGCCAAACTTGGGTCCTCTCTAAAACCATTAAGTGCTTTCTATCTGGTGAAACATCTCTCCAGTTCTTGACATGTGATTTCTTAATTTCAGCATACAAATGAACACAAAATGCAAGAAATAGGGATTGACATTTGTTAAAGATATAGCTTTTCTTTCTATGTGATGATATGAATATGTAATTTGTATCATATCTCTGTTTGAATAACTCTCTTTAGTAAATATGCTTGTTTTTCAATGTATTTATTCAGTATTCATTTGGTAATATCAATCCAATAATGTTTACAGACTCACACAACTTTAAAGCACAAATATTTCATAGTTTCTAACTTTCTACAAAAGTTTTAAGTCATCTTTATATTCTAACTAATTAAAAATATAAATAAACTGAAAAAAATCAACAAATCTTAAAAAAAGAACTTCAGAGTATTGAATCTATGATGTAGACAGGATTAAAATGACAATTTAGGTACCGAGGATCCCTACTTCACAGCTCCAAATACCACCATCTCATGCAATAATTTTTATAAACATACATAATAGTGATACACAGTCATGGCTCTTAGAATTTAGACTTCACTAACTGTATGCTCAGCTCCCTTCTAAAAAGACACAGTTGAGCCACATGAACTATCTTGAAAGGATACAAAGAGATGTGAGTGTGTTTTCCCATGAGCAGCTCAGTATTGTGTTTGAAAATGACGCCTCCTATTGGAGATCTCTTGTCTTATTTTCTTTATGATGCAGATAAAGGACCAATGTTGACTTATGAAGAAGTATAAAATAATTGGCAAGTGGGTGAGGCAAGTGATAATTCAAAGTAAAAATATTGAATTCACATTACCCACAATTAACTCCTCTGTACTATATAACACACAGATATTCATCTGAAACAATGACTCTAGGAAGAAAATTGAAAGTTTTCAACTAACTTCGTTTCTTTTGGTTGTTGTTTGTTTTTGGTATATTTTTGGTTATCATTATTTTATTTTATTTATTGGATATTTTTTATTTACATTTCAGATGTTATAGCCTTTCCGGGTTTCCCTGCTATAAACCCACTATCCATTCCCCCTTCTTCTGCTTCTATGGGGTGTTCACCACCCACCACCCCTTCCACCTCCCTGCCCTGACAGTTCCCTACACTGGGGCATCGAGGCTTGGCAGGACCAAGGGCTTCTCCTCCCATTGATGCCCTTTCTCTCTCTCTCTTTTTTTCTTTATTAACTTGAGTATTTCTTATTTACATTCGATTGTTATTCCCTTTCCCAGTTTCCAGGCCAACATCCCCCTAATCCCTCCCCCTCCTCTTCTATATGGGTGTTCCCCTACCCATCCTCCCCACATTACCACCCTTCCCCAACAATCCCAATCCCTGGGGTTCAGTCTTGAAGGACCAAGAACTCCCCCTTCCACTGGTGCTCTTACTAGGCTATTCATTTGCTACCTATGAGGTTGGAGCCAAGGGTCCAGATCCATGTATAGTCTTTGGTAGTGATGCCCTTTCTCTTTAACAATGTCTTATTAAAATACATTAGAAATACAACATAATTTTTATCTCATTTGATCTTTTTTTTCACTATTAACTGCTGTTCAACGATACCTGCTATCTCTAAGGATAGCCTTTGGGTGATTAAAGACATAACACGTATACCTCCTCCATTATGTATCTTAAAAGTTTTCCTTAGTACTGGTATTATTTCCTTTGTGTGTGTGTTGTTCTGACATAATATCCTGGTGATTGGAACACAGGCAGGAAAGTAAACTTTTGCTCACTAATTGGGGATACATGGGGAAATCCTGATGCCCTGTTTTTATTGATATTTTGTTTTGTTTTCAGTCAACTTGAAACAAGATAGCATCGTCATGTAAGAGGGAACCTCAACTGAGACAATACTTCCATCAGATTGGTCTGTGGGCAAGGTTGCAGTACATGTTCTTGGTTAAGGGTTGATGAACATTGATAACAGCACCTCTTTTCCTGGTCCATCATGGGTGTTGCTACCTCTAGGCAAGTGGTCATGGGTGCTATAAGAAAGTAGACTGAGCATAGGTGAGCAAGTGTCCCTGTGGTATAGTGTAGCAACATTTGGGTATATTACCAGGAGTGGTATAGCCAAGTATTGAGGTATAACTATTCCCACTTTTGTGAGAAACCACCGAATTTATTTCCAGAGTGGTTGTACAAGTTTGCATTTCTACCATCTATGGAGGAGTATTCCCCATGCTACACCATCATATGCTCTCACTTGAGTTTTTATCTTAGCCAATCTGATAGGTGTAAAAGTGAATCTCAGGGTTGTTTCAATTTGTATTTCTCTGATGACTAAGGAGGTTGAACATTTCTTTAAGTGCTTCTCTCTCAGATCCAGAACCAAGTGTACATAGGGTCCACTGATATTTCAGACCCAGGAGAATAGCTTAGTGTGCAGATCTAACATTTATTGTTCAGTACAAAACTTATATACAACTTTCCAGACAATAAAGTTGCAGTTGTTCAATCAGGACCAAAGTGGGAGGGTTTACACTCTGTCCTGTTGGAGTCTAATTTGCTTTCCTTTGACTCTGTGGGAGGAGTCCTTCTCTCAGGGGATTTTCATGAAGAAGATTAAAGGAAGCCCAATCTCCCTGGCTCTCTTCCTTTGTTGTGTTGCACCAAGTTCCATTACTTAGCCACTTGAGATCTTGGCTGAATACATCCTGATCAAGATTCCTCCAGCATATGCACAGCATCATGTTTCTAGCTCTTTATCCCACATCTTCCTCTGCTAGGTTCACTCTCACACTCCCCCACCCCACCCCATCCACACACACTTGTGAGCCATTTGAGATTCCTCTGTTCAGAATATTGTTTAGCTTTGTACCCCATATTTTAATTGAGTTATTTGCTTTGTTGTTGTCATCAAACTTCTAGAGTTCTTTATATATTTTTGGATATTAGGTCTCTGTTTGATGTGGGATTAGTAAAGATCTTTCCCTAACCTGTCAGCTGCTGTTTTGTCCTGTTGATGGTATTCAATTTTGTAAGTCCTCATTTATGAATTGCTCATCCTAGAGCCTGAGCCATTAGTGTTCTGATCATGCAAACTGACAGAAGCTTTGTGCACATCCTCAGACTATCATTTCACTGACATCCAAATGACTCTGCTCTCCTGCTTGAGAAGAAAGAGAAGATTCTAGAAGGTGATCATTCTCTTACCTACTCTAACCTGTTTGGTTTGCCACCGAGGACACCTTACCTAAAGTTGCAAGGATGGGCTTCCAGGGATTTGTGCTGGAGGGAAAATTGTGTGTTAAGTTCATCACTTTTGACCTGTAATATAAGTCTGTCTCTTAAGACATTTGTTTTATTTAAGAGTATATTAAAATTACTTTACTTGACCTCCCTATATTGCCTAATTGCATTTTTCTTGTGTAAAGGGGGTGAAAATAGCTTGTTTTGAATGCAATGATTTTTTATTTAATTTCTTTTACATTTTAATATTATTTATATCCTTTCCATAGTGGAAATTTCATGCACAGTTTTATAGAATATTTCACTGTACTACAAGAATCAGGGATGAATTTTAATAAATATAACAGAAAATTAATATCAATCTAATGTTTATATGAAAAATATTTTGTGTCATGTATTTTTGGCATGGATCTCACTATGTTTTAGAGCCATTGTACTATAGTCAATGCCTGAGATAATATTGCTAAGAATTGTGATCTAATTATATCGCCAATCAAGAGACATGATTATTTTTTGATGTTTGCATGTGTGTTTGTTTGTATGTGTATGTGTACAAGTGGTGTGTGCGTGTGTGAGTATGTATGTGTGTATCTGAGTCTATAACCACTGGTTCACAAACATTGAAACAAAACTATGAAATCAAGGAAAACTAGCTGCCTAATATTTGAATGTTAATTCTTCCTTCTATCAGAATAATTTCTCAGGAAAATCCTTCTGTGAGCTTCTTTGCACTATCGAAAGTGATGATCTCTGTGAAGCAACCAAGAAATCTGGTTTTAATAAGAATCATTAGAAAATGGTTTCAAACCTTCTATATTCTAGAATCTGAAATCTAACCTCAGGAAGTTTATTTTATGCATACTTAAGTACAGTAAAGTTTTGAAAAAGTTCTCTGGTATAATGCAATTTTCTGTGCACAAGCAAGCATGTTTCATTAAAACTCTTCTAAATGTACATGTCACTTCTTCCATGATGATGGGTTATAAAATAGGCTTCATGTTTTACCTTAGAGACCTATGGGATAGTGTTGTGGTTTTGGACATGTATACACCTCAGGAGTCATTAGGAGTATTAGCCACCACTAGCCAGTCTTGTTGCAGGAGCATGGGAGACCTTGGCCATACAGATAATGCAAAGGTCACCTAGATTATTAACCAAATCTATTTCTAGCTTTCAGACCAAAAGCAGGTTATACACATTTTCCTTTGAAAAGATAGCTCTGAGTGTTTAGCATTCCACATTTCTCTTATCTTTGCTTATAATGTGTACTTATCTGTGAATGCAAGGACCTTTGTGTTCCCAGCATCCAGTCTAATAGTTTGGCATACAAAGATGCCCTGCTATTAAAATTGATTTATCCTATCCTTTTTATTTACTTTGACTAGATTCAGAACATGATTTTAATAGATGATTTATGTGTGTTAGTTCTGCTTTGTAATAGGAACCTAAAATCTACATATTTATATTTTTCTCAATGATATTACACATGATAAAAAACTATTATCATTTATTAAGTAAATGTATATATGCTTTCAAATATGATGTCAGGCAATTTTAATGCATAAACAAAAACACAATAATGCTATTATCAATTTATATAGTGATATGGAAATACTATATATTGTTTAGTAAAATACTATAATTAGTTTACTTTTTTGAAATATTTTTATTTTATTTTTTACAATTTTTATTTTGTTTTCTTATTTTATGTGTCTGTGTTTTACCTGAATATATCTAAATATATAACATGCATGGAGTACTGTTAAATGCCATACAAATACATCATATCCCCCAAAACTGGAGTTATAGGAGACTGAATCAATAAATGGGTGCTGGGAATCAAACCTGGCTCCTATTACTAATGTTTCTAATACATATTATATTTTGGTTTTCAGGGAATAGCACCATCCACCAAGCAGATATTCATACGAGTGAAATGAGAGAAAATGGTTGTTAGAATGTTGAAATGTAAAGTTAAGTATTTTAAAAATTACATCATCATGAGCATAACATTCTTTGTCAAGAAAATTTTGAGAAGAAATGATTTGTTGAAAGAAACTTAAAGAATTCCAAGTATATTTCTAAAAATGGGAGGATTAAATGAATCTAATAATAAATCAAGGAAGTTTGGTGTTGTGTTACCCTGTCTATAAAAAAATTAAACTTTAACATTCGTATTTTGATATTTAATGTTTTTCTTTTTTAAATAATGATAACATGAACCTGGGTATTTAAAAAAAAGCTGTGTAAAAATACCTGTTTGCAAAAACTAAAATATTAATAAATATGTATAAGCAAATTCAAATCTGAGGTAGTATGTATTCTTTAAAAAGTTTTGTGTCCACAAAAAGGGACCTACTATAACTGCTCTTCAAAAGACCTAACAAGCAGCTGAAAGAGTCAGATGCAGATATCTGCACCCAAACAATGAACAGAAGCTGGTGACCCCTCTGGTTGAATTAGGAAAAAGCTAGGGGAAGCTAAGAAGGAGGGCAACCCTGTAGGAGGATCAGTAGTCTCAATTAACCTGGACCCCTGAGAACTCTTAGACACTGGATCGCCAAACAGGCAGCATATACCGGCTGAAATGAAGCCTTCAACACATATATTGCAGAGGAATCACGGGTCTGGGGTCAATCAGAGAATATGCACCTAATCCTCAAAGGACTGGAGGCCCCAGGAAGTTTAGAGGTCTCATGGGGTGGGTGGGCGGGGACATCCTTGTTGAGAGGAGGGGAGTGGAGGTGGAAGGAAGAAGTTATGGGATGTGGAACCCTTTGGGGGATGAAGCGGGAGAGGAATAAAATCTGGAGTGTAAAAATTAATTAATAAATTAATTAATTAAAAATGTTTTCATGTACCTTATCATCAAGAATTCTCCTCTTGAAAACCTTCCTAATAAGTAGATACTTAACATTGAATCATGAGGTCATTGATGTCATCTTTGTAATGCTAAAGACTTATGCCAAAGATGTATGTTTTCATCTATACACTTCATATACACAAAAAGTTGGTCCCCATTTAGAAATGAATCACAAACTGGAAAAATGTTTAAATAAATATTTACAAACTGGAATATCATTATGGAAGACAGAGACAACAGTCATGAGTGTGTCTCATGTTCAGCAAAATTAGTCTTATTAAGCCAAAAACATGTTGGATAACAGGTGATTATTATTTATTATTTTGTGTTTAGGAATGATAGGAAATAATAACTACACACAGTTTAGATAGCCCAAGTTTTGCTTAAGGATATCCAAGTATTGCCTTTTCATGATTAGCTGCATTATTTGCATTTTCTGTAACAAAATATATCTTTATGAGGATCAAGCCAATTGTGTCTCTTGATACAGGGGATGTTGCCTTCTTTAAGTGCACGACAAAGAGCAAGAGAGTGCCCATCATTGAGAGCTTCAAGTTGCAAGTTGACTCATTTTCATTCCTGAAAATCTTTTTTCCATTAATTAATTTATTTATTCATATTACATTCCAAATGCTGCCCACTTACTCCTGGTTTGCTTCATATAGTCCCTCCCTTATCTCCCCACCCCTTCTCTTCTGAGAGAAGATCTATCCTGAATACCCCACAACCTTGGAATATCAAGTCTCTAAAGGCCTTTTGGGATGCAAAAGAGAGCAGAGTAAGAAATGGGTAAAATCTCCACTATCTGCTTCCCACAAATACAAAAAAAAAAAAATTAATGTGTGAGTCTTTATATGTGGTACAAAAATCATACATACATACATATACACTTATTCAAAAACAATAAAATGAGGGACAGGGAGCCTGAACCAGCCATTTTATATAACTAAGGAAGACCACAAGTGTAGGAAATGGGACAACAGTTCAACTACAATACATATGACCTGCATTTTGTCCTGCATACGGAATTGTATTCTAGAACTGAAACTAACAGAGTCACTCACCAAAGGAGACCAGAGATTTTTTTTTTTATTAACTTGAGTATTTCTTATGTACATTTTGAAAGTGTTATTCCCTTTCGGTTTCGGGCAAACATCCTTCCCTCCCACACCTTCCTTATGGGTGTTCCCTCCCCACCCTCCCCCCATTGCCGCCCCCCCCCCGGCAGTCTAGTTCACTGGGGGGGTCCGTCTTAGCCGGACCCAGGGGTTCCCCTTCCCCTTGTGCTCTTACTAGGATATTCATTGCTACCTCTATGAGGTCAGAGTCCAGGGTCAGTCCATGTATAGTCTTTAGGTAGTGGCTTAGTCCTGGAAGCTCTGGTTGCTTGGCATTGTTGTACATATGGGGTCTCAAAGCCCCTTCAAGCTCTTCAGTTCTTTCTCTGATTCCTTCAACAGGGGTCCCATTCTCAGTTCAGTGGTTTGCTGCTGGCATTCGCCTCTGTATTTGCTGTATTCTGGCTGTGTCTCTCAGGATCAAATCTACATCCGGCTCCTGTCGGGTCTGCACTTCTTGCTTCATCCATCTTGTCTAATTGGGTGGCTCTATGTATGGGCCCATGTGGGTAGGCTCTGAATGGGTGTTCCTTCACTCTCTGTTTTAATCTTTGCCTCTCTCTTCCCTGCCAAGGGTATTCTTGTTCCCCTTGTAAAGAAGGAGTGAAGCCTTCACATTTTCATCATCCGTCTTGAGTTTCATTTTGTTCGAGGCATCTAGGGTAATTCAAGCATTTGGGATAATAGCCACTTATCAATGAGTACATACCGTATATGTCTTTCTGTGATTGGGTTAACTCACTCAGGATGATATTTTTCAGTTCCAACCATTTGCCTACAATTTCATAAATTTCGTTGTTTTTTTGATAGCTGAGTAATATTCCATTGTGTAGATGTACCACATTTTCTGTATCCATTCCTCTGTTGAAGGGCATCTGGGTTCTTTCCAGCTTCTGGCTATTATAAATAAGGCTGCGATGAACATAGTGGAGCACGTGTCTTTTTATATGTTGGGGCATCTTTGGGTATATGCCCAAAGAGGTATAGTGGATCCTCAGGCAGTTCAATGTCCAATTTTCTGAGAAACCTCAGACTGATTTCCAGAATGGTTGTACCAGTCTGCAACCCCACCAACAATGGAGGAGTGTTCCTCTTTCTCCGCATCCTCGCCAGCATTGCTGTCACCTGAGTTTTTGATCTTAGCCATTCTCACTGGTGTGAGGTGAAATCTCAGGGTTGTTTTGATTTGCATTTCCCTTATGACTAACGATGTTGAACATTTCTTTAGGTGTTTCTCAGCCATTTGGCATTCCTCAGCTGTGAATTCTTTGTTTAGCTCTGAACCCCATTTTTAATAGGGTTGTTGTCTCCCTGCTGTCTAACTTTTTTGAGTTCTTTGTATATTTTGGATATAAGGCCTCTATCTGTTGTAGGATTGGTAAAGATCTTTTCCCAATCTGTTGGTTGCGTTTGTCCTAACCACAGTGTCCTTTGCCTCACAGAAGCTTTGTAGTTTTTATGAGATTCCATTTGTCGATTCTTGATCTCTTAGAGCATAAGCCATTGGTGTTTTGTTCAGGAAATTTTTCCAGTGCCCATGTGTTCCAGATGCTTCCCTAGTTTTTCTTCTATTAGTTTGAGTGTGTCTGGTTTGATGTGGAGGTCCTTGATCCACTTGGACTTAAGCTTTGTACAGGGTGATAAGCATGGATCGATCTGCATTCTTCTACATGTTGACCTCCAGTTTGAACCCAGCACCATTTGCTGAAAATGCTATTTTTTCCCCAATGGATGGTTTTGGCTCCTTTGTCAATAGATAAATGACCATAGGTGTGTGGGTTCATTTTTCTGGGTCTTCAATTCTGTTCCATTGGTCTATCTGTCTGTCGACCAGAGAGATTTTATCCAGCAACTAGTGGGAGCAGAAACATGAGTCCCACAGACAAACCTTAGGTGAAGCTTAAGGAGTCCTTCTGAGGATAAATTGGAAGGATTGGAGGAACCACATATGTTAGGGACATAAAGAGAACACAGCCCACAGAACTGACTGTACCTCATGGGAACTTGCAGAAATCAGGGAGCTGGTTAGGGTCTGACCAGTGTCCTGCATATATGCTATGGCTGAGTAGTGGTTTGTTCTTGTGGGAATCTTTGAACAGTGAGAGCTAAATTGTCCCTGACTCTTTTGCCTACCTGTGGGATGCTTTTCTTCCTCCTGTATTGCTTTGTTCAGTTTTGATGTGTTAATATATGCCTGGTATTATATTATGCCTTATTTGGTTGATGTCCCTGGGAGGTCAGCTCTTTTTTGAATGGAAATGGAAAAGTGGATCGATCATGGGAGATGTGGATTAGAAGAAAGAGACTGTGAGGAGTGACAGATGGCAACTGCTCTTGGGCTACACTATATGAAAGAAGAATTAAAAAGTATATATTTATAAATGAAAAGAATAAATACAAGATAGACATAAGTAACATTATCCAGACAATGTATTTTATTTATGAAGAAATACATTACATTGTTTTTATAAAATATTATATTTACAATACTAGATATTTATATAGTATATAAGTTTATATAATACATACATTTATGTATAATATAAATATATTTATATACAATATATTATATTTATATTGTGTATACAATAATTTTATAATACATAAACTATATTGTATGTTATATTAACATATATGTATATAATTCATATAATATTGTAATTAATATAAATATGTAATGATAATTAGTGAAAAAAGGCCATGAATTCAAAGGGTGTGGAGAGATATAGAGGATGATTTGTAGGGAGAAAAGAGAAGCAGGGAAAGGATGTAACCCTATTAAAATCTCAAAAAGAAAACAATAAAGAAATAAATAACATATACTATTCTAATTAAAGAAAATGTACTTCTTTCCAGAGTCAAGTGTATTTTATGTTTTAATAAAATTTATTTCTAATACTATCATCATCCTATTTGGAGCCCATTTTCTGAATGATTTGAAGACAATACGGAAACTGACAGTAGCACTGGGCGCATCAAACCTCCTTTGACTTTTTTTTCTATTTGTTAATTGAAACTTAGCTGTGCCTTTGCATTTCATTGTTTGAATGCACTGTTACAAAAAAATGTTCTCTTACATGGTTTTTAATATAATCACGTCTGGGTGAAAATGTGTTGAATTTTACAGAATAATAATTTTAATATTTCTGATTTTAGACATAATGAGATGGAAATTTATTTACCCTCTGTCTTAGTAAGAGTTTTACTGCTGTGAACATACACTATGAGAAATGCAAGTCTTATAAAGGACAGAATTTAATTGGGGATGGCTTATAGGTTGAGAGGGTCAGTCCATTATCATCAAGGAGGGAGCATGGCAGTATCCAGGCAGGCCTGGTGCAGGCAGAACTGAGAGTTCTACATCTTCATCTGAAGGCTGCTAGTGGAAGACTGGCTTCCAGGCAGCTAGGATGAAAGACTTAAACCCCATGCCCACAGTGACACTCCTACTCCAACAGGGCCATACCTTCCTAATTTCCTGGGCTGAGCATGTAAACGATCACAGTCCCCCAGAAAGAATATTTTGTACCGACTTCAGTGTGATTTTTTGACTAGCATCACCCATTGAATTCAGACTTTAAGTTTGATTATAACAGACATCCTTTTTCACTGTTTCTCCATGAAATGCAGTAATGGGAACAAATTTTACTGAAGAAATGTGTGAAAAATACATGAACCTGATACACCATTACAAAATACCTACTGAAAATACTGAAAATGTATACAAAGAAGATAAAATTGACCTGAATTTTGAGCAAATCTCAATTCTTGATTCTGTTTCCAGCATTGTCAAACCCACACATAAATTATGAAAGCAATATTTAAAATTTTTCTTCTTTATTGTTGTACCTCACAGATGTATACCCTAAATGGGAGCCTTAACCAATGAGTACAAACATGGTTTTAATCATTGTTCTTAAGTCATTGAAAATAATTTTTGAGGTCAGTCAAATCATGTAAACACAAAGTATTCACAATTGTTACTTGAAAATTTATGTACACCTTTCTGTTTTTAAAAATCATTAGTAACTTTATATATTATTAACTCCACTGGTTTCACATTTTTTCACAAGTGTTTTTAATAAAGTACCTGATATGCATTATGCTGTAGATTCTATCAGGAGCAAAAATGTGGCCGCCTTCATCACGTTTACACAACTGAGAATAATTTGTGAATTTCAAAATTTAGCATCTGGAATTATTAATACAGTTCCTAAATAAATCAGAAAAATGAATGTGCAGTTCATGATATTTCTGTGTGTGTGTGTGTGTGTGTCTGTGTGTGTGTGTGTCTCTCTCTCTCTCTTTCTCTCTCTCTTTCTCTCTCTCTCTCTCTCTGTGTGTGTGTGTGTGAGTATGTGTGTGAGTGTGTGTGTGTGTGAGACAGAGAGAGAGAGAGAGAGAGAGAGAGAGAGAGAGAGAGAGAGAAACAGCTAAAAGCAGAATCTTCTCCTTATTGAAGCTTCCATGACTCTTGCTCAAAAGCTCAGAGTACAAAATGTTAGGAGGCTGCAGCTGCATTGTTTACACTCCTGTGTTCTGTTTGGCACTGTGGATTCAGGTTGCCATGGTGACGCTTGCTAAGGAGACTAGTGTGACATGGCTGCAGCTCAAGGTTACAGAGGCAGGAACAAAGGTAACTTTTTCTTGAGGGCAACAGTCATTGCTATAGATTGCCCATGGCCAGGTGGTTGAGCCCTCACACATAGACACATATGGGAAACACTAATTGGATTTAGTGGGTGAGAAAAACAAAACCAATGAAGTTGATAGTAAGATGGAAGCTATTTGAGGGAGATATTGTGAAGCTGGAGGGAGAGGGGGAAGGTAGATATGACCGAGTACATTATATAGCTTTATGAAAATTTTAAATATATATAATTCCTCCTCCATAAAATAGAGATTGCTAAGTAGAAATTTGCAGATTCCTCATAGAATCTTTAACTTACAGTGATGAGATTTTTCAAAGTGGTTGTTAGTTATCTTTTTAATGTCCACTGGCTGGCTTAGTCACTATTCTATTGCTGTGAGAAAAGACCATGTCCAAAGCAAGTATAAGAGCAAGTACTTAACTGAGGGTTTGCTTAGAGTTTCAGAGGTTTAGTCCCTCATCGTGGTGGGGAGCAGGGCAGCAGGCATGGCAGTAAAGAAGTAGCTGAGAGTTACACCCTATTCCATATTTAGAGAGAATGTGGAGAAAGCAGGAAAAGATATAAAGAGGGAAGGAGGAAGGGAGGGAAAGAAAGAAGAAAAGAGAAATATCGCCTGTGCAATATTTACCACCAAATCAACCCAGGACAGTTCCTCTGTCCTGGTTTGCTAGAAGAAAGCACCACCTAATAGAAACCAAGTGGTCAAGTATCTGAGTCTTTAGAAACATTTCTGCCACCACATTCCCTGGATATTAAAAGGGGCTACAAATGCTCTGTTATCAGATGTCCCTATTCTCATTATAGTAAGCAGATATGTAAGACTGACAACAGCATTTTGTAAACCTAGCTTAAAAATACTAATGTAGAGACCTCAGCATCAACCAGAGAACATTTGTTTGATTCCATAACACTTCTTCTTCTATTTTACCAATGTGTACATCACAACAGGAAAGTTGGTATTTTGTGGGTTTTTCAGAAAGGTAAAGTTCTTGATGTCCTTTGCTGAAGCCCACATTGTTTTGGGTCTTTTGAAATATGTCCCACAGAGAAGATGCCCCAGGTGAATGTCCAGAAATTTTCACTATTGTTATACTTTGTAATATTGCCAGAACCCCCATTTTCTTGGTCCTTTCTCCTTTCTATATAAAGGAGATCAGGACAATGAACCAATTGGAGCCTTTTGCAATTTTACTTATCCATGTTAGTGTGCCAACTGATGTCATTGTAATGTCTTGATTAGGAAACTACATTGTTATGATTGTGTGGGTACAACTCCTTGTTGTAGATAGAGGGTACTATTCATGTAGGTCTCATTATTGCTAATATTTTCTTTTTTCCTTTGTGCTATTACTTGTCATGAAAGTTATTAAGTCATCATATACTGCAAAGCTGCAACTGGATTTTATCTACATATCCTGTTTTCTGTCAACTGCTGAGATTGAAATTGCAATATTTACAGATGAGATCAGTTTGAATAGTGAAACCAAGCTAAAAACTGACCTTTTCTAGTCAGTACAAATATCAAACCTCCAAGTTTGTCTCAGGAATACTTATTTACACTTTAGCTCCATTAGTGAAATAGAGAGTAACAATCACAATGATATCTGCACATTCTGATTCTGCTTATATATACTTGCTTCCTGAAATGAGATACAATGCAGTCCTCATTTAGTATACAGTCTGTGAAAATCCAGAATGAACTTGTTTTTCTTAATCTATGAACAATTTGAGACAGTAAATATATCTGTGTGATAAAAGTATTTATTTAGTATTCAGGTAGTTATGAAAATTGACATTCTATGGACTAAAAATTCATCAACACAGCCTAGGAATGCTATGAAAGATTATTTTTAATGCATTACCACACTGTGAGGATCCCATATTAAAACAGGAGTCAAATTATCAAAGTAGAAAAGATTGAAGTCCCATCCTCTAATTTCAAGTCTCTGCAAAGCTAGACTCACCCTCTCCCACTGAGGCCAGACAAGGAAGCCCAGCTAGACGAACATATTACGCATAAAGGCAACAGCTTTAGGGTTAGCCCCTGTTCCAGTTGTTTGTAACCCACACGAAGACCAATCTGTACATCTGCTACATATGTGCAGGGAAGCCTAGGTTCAGCTCCTATATACATTCTTTGGTTGGTGAATCAGTCTCTGAGAGCCCTAATGGTCAAGATTAGTTGATTCTATTGTTTTTCCTGTGGAGTTCCAACCTCTTCCAGGGCTTGTTATACTTCCTTCTATTCTTCTATAAGACTCTGCAAGCTCAATCCACTGTTTAGCTATGGGTGTCTGCATCATCCTGAGTAATCTGCTGAGTGGACACTCTCAGAGGACAGCCAAGTTAGACCCCTATCTGTAAGCATAACAGAGTATCATTGATACTATCAGGGATTGGTGCTTGCCCATGGGATGAGTCTCAAGTTGACTGGTCATTGGGTCATTGTTTGGCCATTCCCTCAGACTCTGCTCCATTCCCCATTCCTGCATTTCTAATAGACATAACAAATTTTGGGTAGAAATTGTTGTGATGAGTTGATAACCCTATAGCTCCATTGGGGTTCCTTCCTGGCTATAGGAGGTGACTTGTTTAGGTTCCATATCCCCAACGCTATGATACCCCCATTGATTCTTGGGTAACACCCTTATCCCATTCTCATGTCTCTGTCTAGTCCTGGAGATGTCCCCTACCACATCAATGCTGTCAATTGCAGATTACTATTCATAATTTAAAACAATTGCTCTTACCTTTATTTTTATTGTTACTTAATTTTTTATATATTTACAATCCAAATGTAACCCCCTCCCAGTTCCCCCTTCGAGAGATCTTCCCTCCCATCCCTCTTCTCCTTTACTTCTGTGAGTGGCCACTATTTGTGTCCTCTCCCAGGGCCATCAAGTCTCTATAGTACAGTATTAGGCTAATTATCTCCCATTGAGGCCAAACAAGGCAATCCTCTACTATGTTGGGAAGACGGGAGGGGGAGGGGGCGTCAGTGGGGAGGCTCAGATGAGCCTGTGTACATTTTTTGCTTGGTGGCTCAATCGCTGCAAGCTCCATGGTTTCAGGTTTTCTTGACACTGTTCTTCTCCCTATGGGTTTGCCATCCCTTTCAGTTCCTTTTATCCTTCCCCTAACTCTTCCATAGGGGTCTCTGCTCAGTCCAATGCTCAGCTGTGAGTTTCTGCATCGCTGTCTCAGCTGCTGGGATAGTCTTTCAGAGGACAGCCATGCTAGTCTCCTATATGCAACCAGTATTGGCAGGACTAGGAGACCCATAGGATAAACATAATGGAGGCGGTGAAGAAGAGCAAACAACCTACCTGTGTTCCTGACTACAGAGACTGTAGGTTTCCTAGCAGAAAGCCACTAAGATTTATTTTTAATCACTATTTGTGGACTTCTCTGGCTGTTATTCAAACTTGAGGCTTTAATGATTTAATTAACCTTGCCTTTGACAGGTAAGAACTCATGAATTGTTTCATCATTCTAGATTCTTCTCATTCTGACACTTGACAGTTGATTTTCAGCTCGGCTGCCTTTAATTGTAGTCTATCAAATAGTTTAACTGGAGTTTCTGAACATATTTAAATTCTCAGAACTTCCATTATATTATTTGTCTTATAACTTTATGAGGAGGAAGTGTGTTATTATTAGTGTTTGTGCTCTTACAAAATAAATATATGCTAATATGCCCACCATCTCTTAGCTTCTTTCCTATGTACTGTGTCTTAATTATTATAGGACATTACTTTTTTGCTTCAAAATTTTAAGGAGATATGCAAAGAGTTTTTATGAATAACTGCAGTGCCTTTACAAGGAAGTTAAAGCTTGATTCAGAGACATTTGTAACGTCAAAACAGATGCATTTATACTTTCTAACTATGTTGAGTATTGTGAATGAAAGTTCTTGGAAAGAAGCCATGGCTTTTCACTGAATCTTCTGCAGGGCTGATTAACTGATTTGAACTTCAAAGATTGTGGAAAGTTTATAATATTTTAGGACTAGGGCCTAATTAAAATTTATCAGAGACTATCTTTAGCACTCTTATTATGCATTCCTTTGCCACCTCTGCATCTGATTTAACATCCATGTGACTATCAGGATAAACTTTTTGAAGTGTATTAACTTAGCAGAGCCTAGTTTCTACTAACCAACAAGCTAAGAGTGCTATCAGGTAGCACCTGAGGCTTATCTCTAATAATTCCTACCTTTGCTATAACTCACTACCTAATGTACTTACCAGTATATTTGAAAAGTGTCTATATTTGTGCCTTTCTTTATTCTTTTACAATAGAAATGTCATCAAATTGTTACAATGTTTTAACATGAAATTGAGGGAAGCCTAAGTCTCAAGCCACAGTTGCATATTTTGCCTCCAAATTGAACTATCTCTCATCTCATCTGAGAAAAGATATCTTCCATTTGTAATTTTAACTTATCATTAAATAAACATTTTTAACTTATCGTTAAATAAACATTTTTAATTTTATAAAATCTTGTTCATTTTTATTATGAAGAAATATAATGATTAGTGCATTGAATGATTATATTTAATTATTTTTATCTTATTATAATTTTATCTTCTTACTGAAGAACACAGGTGATTGAACCTGAATAGGAAGCAAAGATTGTCGATGATGGAAACTAGGAATACTAGAACAGAGTCCCCTTGTGTTGTTTCTGATAATTGAGCACTTTGTTTACAAGTTACCTGTGAGGATATGACTTAAAACAAAACAAAACTCCAATACAAATACTAATTCTTTCTGGTTAACAAAATTATCTCTTGACTTCTGTATTTTGATAGTCAAAATATGGTGTATTTAATCCCGAATTTTGATTTATCTGCTAACATGACTAAGTAAATGTTAAATAGAAAATTAGAAATACTTAAGTTCTTCTATACCATTTGAATTCTGGTTATGAATTGTTTACAAGGCAATAGAATAATTTTTATATTGCTCTGTGTTGAATTGAGAATATTATTAAGACAAGGAGATAATGTTCCATGTCAATTTCACAGATGAGTCAATTGTTTCAAGGCTCAAGTTCATTTTAATTTTCTAATGCTTTGTAAATTTCAGATTCTTTCACTTGCTTTTTGAGTCATAAGAAAACATTGCTTTAATTTGTGTGTGTGTGTGTGTGTGTGTGTGTGTGTGTGTGTGTGTGTGTGTTTTACTCTTTGTAACAACTCAATCAAGATAATATTGGGAACAGTAGTTATTCTTAGATATATTCCTGAATATCCACATATCCCTAGACCCTTAGAATATGCCTTAAAGCAGACCTAGAGATGTGGCTCCAGATAATTTTCATCCACCCGAACTGATAATGAAGATTAACAATGACATAATTCCATCCAATTGCCTGGAAATATCACTTACTTTTTTCTTTGTTGTTGTATACATTATTTTTGAGGTTTGTATCATATTATCTTTATTAATCTATTCATTAACACCTAGGCTGGTTATATTTACTGGTTATTGTGAACAGTACAGCAATAAACATGTTTGTGAAAATATCTCTGTGGTGTACCTACTTAGAGTTCTTTGGCTATACAGAGATGTACACCACTATCGTTCCATCTTTGCTTTTATGTTGTGTCACCATACTAATTTTGCTAGTGGTTCTATCAAATGGGTATAGGGTATTTCTTGTACAGTATTTGTTCTTTTATTTTTTAATGACAGTTTTCCTGACTAAGATGTGGTGAAATCTCAAGATAGTTTTAATTTTAACTTCACCAATAACTAAAGGTATTGAAAATATTTTCAAATACTTTTATCATTTATATCTTTTCAGGAGTGTATTATTTAGTTCCCTGGTCCATTGATTGAATAGATGACTTGTGACATTTTGGTATTCCATTTTTGAAATTCTTTACACATTCTACATATTAATCTTTTATTTAAATGTAGGGGTTAAATGGTTCCTTTATCTCTATTTTCTGAGCTATCTTTTCATAATGATTATTGGATTTGTTTGTTTGTTTTTTCTTTTTTCCTTTACAGAAGCTTTATAATTCTATTAAAATTGTCAGTTTTGGTATAATTGTCCACTGGATTCCAATTTTGTTAGAAATTCTCGGCTTATGTATACATTTGAAAATGTGTTACCTATGATTTCTTCTAGCTGCTTGAAATTTTCAAACACAAATTTCAAATATTTGATTAATCTTGAATTATCTTTGTATATGTTTAAAAATGTGGATCTAGTTTCATTACTCTTGTAGGAGATATTCAGTTCTAACAGCATGACAAATTTTCTAATTAGCTCTTCTTTTGATGAATAGCTATAGACAATTTATTGCCATTTATAATGGGGCTTCTCCAGGGATAAGCCCCCCTAGCATATATATATATATATATATATATATATATATATATATATATATATATATATATATATATATGTGTGTATTTAATGAAGATGTCATGAAGTTGTGAGGGAGTTGGAGAACATTAGGGAAGAGAGAGTCCTGTGGAAATTCTGTAAATCTAGTTTACATGTGTGAAATTCTCAAAAATACTAATGATAAACAATATGTAAAATATTAACAGGGCTTACTACTTATATCTTCCTCAAGAGTATAAGGATGTTATTCCTAAGAAATACATATTCTTTTCTTTAAATTTTCTTTCTTTCTTTCTCTCTTTCTTTCTTTCTTTCCTTCCTTCCTTCATTTCTCTTTTCTTCCTTTTTTCTTTATATTTATTCACTTTACACCCCATTCACTGTCTTCCTGGTCAGCCCCTCCCACCATGCTTCCTCCATCCTTTCTCCCATTCTTGTCTGAGTGGGTATGGGCCCCGTGGGTATCCCTCAATCATGGCAACCCTCAAGCCCTCTAAGGCTCAGATCTTCCTCTCCCACTGAGGGACACAGACAAGTTATCCTAGCTAGAACATATTGTACATACAGATAAAGCTTTTGAATATCCCCCTCTCCAGTTGTTAGGGGACTCCACCTAAAAGAACAAGCTGCATATTCAACATATGTTCAGGGGAGGTATAGGGTCTGCACATGGGTGTTCTTTTTGTTATGTTTCAGTCCCTTAGAGATTCCAATGCTTCAGATTAGTTGACAGTATGGGTCTTCCTGTGAAGTTCCTATTCACTTCTGGGCTAGCAATACTACCTCCTGTTCTTCCAAAAGAGTCCTCAAGCTCCATCCACTTTTTGGTTGCGGGTATCTGCATCCTTCTGAGTCAGCTTCTGGATGGAGCCTCTCAGAGTACAGCTCTTCTATGTGGGCATGAGAGAAAAACATATTCTTGATTGCTATGCTCTGTTAAGCTGTGATTAATGTATTGGTTTCATAAGACATGAAAAAATAGGCAATACCCAATATAGGTTAGTTCATACAAACTCCTTCATAACCTTATTTAATATCAATAAATCAGATTAATGATGAAAGTCACCGCTGATTATTCCAGCATTAAAAAAATCCATTTTTGTTATATGTCACTGCTATGAACCACTAATATGAGCTAAGTGAATGCTAGAATTTTAGTTTTATTAGAATACACAGAGTGCTCCCATTTTTGGTAGATGAGCAGATATTCTAGCAGAGCTATATCAATGCTTCCTCAGGTTAAAGATCACATTTGTTAGCAAGAAACTCAAGTAAAATTTTGAAAGGCAGTACTTGACTTAGTTTCTTTTACTGTGATGAATGAATAGTATAATACAAAGTAACTGAAGGAGGAAAAGGATTATTTCACTTAAACTTCTACATCACAGTTTATCCTTAACGAAAAGAGGTAGGTACTGATGCAGAGGCCATGGAAGAATGCTACTTACTAGTTTGCTTTCCACAGCTTGTACTTCTGTTTTAATATTTATGCCAGGTCCACCATCCCAGGGATGGTACCATACACCAAGGTGTGAACCATACCAAATTAATCACCAATTTAAAAATACCAATAAGCTTACATGCAGGCCAACTTATGGATGTACTTTTGTAATTGTGGTTCTATCTTCTCAGATAATTTCAGTCAAGTGACAAGAAGAAAAATACTGTATCAAGGGTTGAAGCTCAGTATATAGGTAATCAGTTATTCAGTAATGTTAAAAGGTAAAGAGAGTTCATGAAATGTACCCCGTGAATACCTTCCACCACCACCACCACCACAAAATGCAAAATGGTGTATTTTATTTTGTGGTCATTAGATTAGGACATCCAGTAGTTACCTGAATTCTGCTCAACAAGTCACACAATACACTTGGTTGTACACTGTGTACTTTAGAGCCAATTCTTTCTTCCAGGTAATAATAGTTCTGCCCACTATGTGAGCTCTTCTATAGATTCATAGATATCCCCCTTTACATTTCTTTATCTTTTATTTAATGAACTTATTCCTTCAAAAAAAATATTGTCCACCAGATAAGGCATTTTAAATAACCATAAATCTACATTTTTCTTTTTTATTTAATCTTCTCTCATACAATAATTCCCAACATCAGATTCCCTCATTCCTCACCTCCCAGTCCCTCTGTAGTACCTCTCTTCTCCACCAGACCCCCAGTTCCTCTGTTTCCTTTAAGAAAAGAACAGGCCTCTTTGTGATATCAAGTGAACATGGCACAAAAGGATGTGAAAAGAGTAGGCACAAATTCTCATATGAAAGTTGTATGAGGCAACACAATAGGAAAAAAAGGGTCATAAGAGCAGGCAAGTACATCTGAGATACCCTCGTGTCCACTTTTAGGAGTCTCACAAAAACCCCAAGCTAACACCACATTATGTAAGTAAAAGACCTAGAAAAGATCCATGCAGGCTCCATGATTGTGACTTATGTCCCCCTATGAATCCTACTTAGTTGACTCTGTGGGCCATGATATCTTGGTATGACTTGGTAGGACTTTTACATAAGTCCATAGAGATGACTGCCTTCATTAATTTTATTTATGGTCACAATTAAGTGAGACTGAAGTACAATATCAATGTCTATTTTTAGGTAGGTTAATTCTGTCAAACTGATCTATTGAAAAATATTGAGAGTATTTTCTACTCTATATAAAAATGCTAGGGACATATGAAGATGAAGAAATTATAAGGGCAATAAAGATATATAGCAACCAGTTTTGAAGAATGTTCCCTGTATTCCTGGGTTTCTTTATCATGATACTTCAGATCATTTCTTTCATTACATAGAGTGAACTTGGAAAAAACATGCATAATTAATTATTGACAGATTTGTTAATTCTAGGCTCAGAAAAATATAAGACCAAATTTTATTATCAATTCATATTTGGTGTTCAAAATATCACACATTTGATACTTCAAACAGAAACACACTTTACCTTTAAAGTACAAAAAAGACCTAGGTTTGGTTCTCAGAACCCATGTAAATGTTGTTATGTATCACTGATTGTGCTTGTAATTTCACTACTGGTGAGCTGGAGGCAGTTGAATCACTAAAACCCACTGTCAAAACAGTCTAGACTAGTTGGTGAATGCTTACCAAAATAGATCCATCTCAATGGGAATTGATGGTATTTGAAAATTTTATCTGAGTGAGGTAACCCAATCACAGAAAAACACACATGGTATGCACTCCTTGATAAGTGGATATTAGCCCAAATGTTCAAATTACCTAGATGGCATAGAAAATATGAAACTGAAGAAGGATGACCCAAAATATGGATGTTTTCACTCCTTCTTTAAAAGGGGAACAAGAATACCTTGCATGGGGTTGGGGATTTAGCTAGTGGTAGAGCCGCTTGCCTGTAAAGCACACAAGGTCTCTGTTCTGTCCCCAGCTCCGAAAAAAAAAAAAAAAAAAAAAAAAAAAAAAGAATACCCTTGGCAGGGAATAGGGAGGCAAAGTTTAGAACAGAAGCAGAAGGAACACCCATTCAGAGCCTGCCCCACATATGGCCCACACATATACAGCCACCAAACTAGATAAGATGGATGAAGCAAAGAAGGGCAGGCTGACAGGAACCGGATCTAGATCTCTCCTGAGAGACACAGCCAGAATACAGCAAATACATAGGCGAATACCAGCAGCAAACCACTGAACGGGATCCCTGTTGAAGGAATCAGAGAAAGGACTGAAAGAGCTTGAAGGGGCTTGAGACCCCATATGAACAACAATTCCAACAAACCAGAGCTTCCAGGGACTAAGCCACTACTAAGCCACTACCCAAAGACTATACATGGACTGTCCCTGGGCTCTAACTGCATAGGGTAGCAAATGAATAGCCTAGTATGGGCACCAGTGGAAGGGAAGCCCTTGGTCCTGATGAAGGCTGAACCCCAGTGAACAGTGAACGTGGGATTGTTGGGGGAGAGCGGAAATGGGGGAGGATGAGGAGGGGAGGGGAAATGGGGAGGTTAGGGGGATGTTGGCCAGGAAACTGGGAAAGGGAATAACAATCGAAGTGCAAATAAGAAATACCCAAGTTAATAAAGATGGAAAAAAAGTTCAAAGAAAAAAAAATTTATCTATCCTCCATAAATGTACAGTGAGTATTCAGTGACATATATACACATAAAAGAGTGTGAAAATGTTGCTTACATATGCTAATTTCTTTGAAGCAAGAAAAATGCTCCAAATTAGAGTACAGAAGTTACATATTTTAACCAATAAAGATTTGTAAAATTGTTCTACTCTCATTCTTAATCACTTGTGTTTCAACGTCATAGCCATTGTCTTCTTTCCATAATTAATATAGTACTGTTTGTAAATGTTTCTTAAAATTTTCCTCAGTTTGAAATTTATTTTATGTTTTCCTCAATGTTTCTGAGTATTTTAAATTCCATCATGTCCATCACAGAAAATAGAAAGTAAAACTTCTAAAATAAGTGCCTAACTCAGCAGACATTTATTGAGATTTATGTCTAAGAAAATCGTTTGCCTAGAATACAGATTTGTTATTAGCTGATCTCAGACAGCAATGCTTTGCAACAAATCTTCATGATATCTATAATTTTGATTAAATATATCCTAAATCATATGCTTAAAATGTGGGACAGATGTGCTATACAAATACAGCAAATATGAGTATCATAATATATTATATAAACAGACAATAATGTGTTAAAAACATCTGTTGTGTAAAAGAAAAACAACAACAACAAAAATATAATGCAACATGTTCCTGAATTTAATTCAGGATGAAAGTGCCCAAAATGATCTTTTAGGAAGTAATTTTTGCTGTTATTATCATATTGTAGTCCAATGAGATCTTTCTCCTATTATTGTATTTTATAATACACCCACAACTCTATATCACTGAAATTGAGGTTTAAATCTTATAATATGAATTTATAATTAGGATATAGATGTAGAAGTTATATGTACTTTAGTATGATACTATAGGTACAATTTAGAATAAATTCAAGAATGAAATACTTTGGGCTAGAAATGTCCCTCATTTGCTAGAGTACAAGACTAGTATGCATGAAATCCTGCATTTGATCTGAAGCAACACATAAATATTATGAGATGCTATTCATGTTGCATATCAGTAACTCTTCTGAAGCTAAAGGAAGACTTTTGTGAATTGGAAACCAAACTGGATTACATAGTGAGTATCCTGGTTGGCTTTTTTTATCTTTTTATTTTTGTATATTTAACACAAAATAGAGTTGTCTGGGAAAAAGAAGCTCAGCCGAGAAAAATGCCTCCATAGGATTGAACTGTAGGAAAGTCTATAGGGTCTTTTCACCTTTAAGGATTAATGGGTGCAGGACTAGAACTTTGTTGGTTTTCTATCCCATGAAAGGTATCCCTGACACGTATAAGAATTTTTAAGTAAGCCATGAGGTGCAAAATATTTAGGCAGCATACCACTATGTTCTCTGCATCAGTGACATCCACATGGTGATTGGAATATGACAGAGTGTGACTAGAAATTTGTAAAATGAAGTAATCTTTTTACTCCTCAAGTTGCTTTGGGTTATGGTACCTTACCACATCAATGGAAAACACAAATTAGGCAAAAATATATATCAAGTACGTGTCATATTGTTGTGGTAGACCTGACCATACTTTAAGAAGAATTGTGAAAGGAATTTGGAAATTGAGGCTACGAAGGTAATTGAGTGATCTGGGCAGCTTGAAATATAGTTTACTGAAGCAATAAAGACAATGGTGTCCTGGCTTGTGAAATTCTCTAGGTAAGTAAAGACTCAATCCTCTTTTTGATATTTTATGTTAAGGTTGTGTGGTTATTACCCAAAGACTATACATGGACTGACCCATGGCTCCAGCTGCATGTGTAGCAGACAATAGCCTTGGAAGGAGAAGCCCTTGGTCCTGCCAAGGATTAACCAAACCCCCAGTGTTGGGGGTGGAGGGAGAGGGCGAACACTCTTATAGAGGAAGGGGAGGGGTGGAATAGAGGTCTTATGTCTAGGAAACCGTGAAAGGGAATAAATTTTGAAAAGTAAATAAAAAATATCCAATAAAAGGAAAAAATGTTGTATGGCTATAATCAACTGGGGATGCAGAATCAGCTATGACTGAAACAAGATCAACATTACTGAAGGGAAAGGGGGTTCAGATTGGCAAAGACTATACCTAGTGTTGCAACAGAACTTGCTAAGTTTTATAGGTGGTTGCATTTTTGTAGACATGAAGGTGTCCTGTACGTAATCAAGAATCAGTTCTGTAGGATTGCTAAAGATCTTTTCCCAATCTGTTGGTTGCTTTTGTCCTAATGACAGTGTCCTTTGCCTTACAGAAGCTTTGCAATTTATAAGATCATAGGGCATTAGGCATTGGTGTTTTGTACAGGAAATTTTCCTTAGTTCCCATGTGATCGAGACTCCTCCACTTGTCCTTCTTTTAGTTTGAGTGTATCTGGTTTGATATGGAGGTCCTTAATCCACTTGGACTTAAGCTTTTTAGAGGCTAATAAGCATGGATCGATCTGCATTCTTCTACATGTTGACCTCCATTTGAACCAGCACCATTTGCTGAAAATGCTATCTTTTTTCCATTGAATTGTTTTGGCTCCTTTGTCAAAAATCAAGTGACAATAGGTGTGATGGTTCATTTTTGGTTCTTCAATTCTATTCCACTGCTCTATCTGCCTGTCTCTGTACCAATACCATACAGTTTTTATCACTGTTGCTCTGCTATACTGCTTGAGATTCAACCTCACACCAATGAGAATGGCTAAGATCAAACACTAGGTGACAGCAAATGCTGGTGAGGATGGGAGAAAGAGGAACACCTCCAACAGGGATAGCAGATGGTACAACCATTCTGAATCAGTCTGGAGGTTCCTCAGAAAATTGACATTGCACTACCTGAGGACCCAGTTGTACCACCTTGGGCATATACCCAAAGATGCCCCAACATACAAAAAGACACATGTTCCACTATGTTCATTTCGCCTTGTTTATAATAGCCAGAAGCTGGAAAGAACCCAGATGCCCTTCAGCAGAGGAATGGATACAGAAAATGTACATCTACACAATGGAGTATACTCAGTTATCAAAAACAATGACTTCATGAAATTCATAGGCAAATGGGTGGAACTGGAAAATATCATCCTGATTGAGGTAACCCAATCACAGAAAGACACACGTGGTATGCACTCACTGATAAGTGGATATGAGCCCAAATGCTCGAATTACCCTAGATGCACAGAACACATGAAACTCAAGAAGGATGACAAAAAATGCAGATGCTTCACTCCTTCTTTCAAAGGGGAACAAGAATACCCTTAGGAGGGAATAGGAAGGCAAATTTTAGAAAAGATACTGAGGGAACGCCCATTCAGAGCCTGCCCCACATGTGGCCCATACATATACAGCCACCAAACTACATAAACAGATGAAGCAAGAGGTACAGACTGAAAGGAACCAGATGTTTATCTCTCCTGAGAGACACAGCCAGAATACTGCAAATATGTATGCGAATGCCAGCAACAAACCACTGAACTGAGAACTGGACCCCTGTTAAAGGAATCAGAGAAAGGACTGAAAGAGCTGAAGGGGCTTGCGACCCCTTACAAACAACAATGCCAACCATCCAGAGCTTCCAGGGACTAAGCCACTACCTAAAGGCTATACATGGACTGACCCTGGGCTCCAAATTCATAGTTAGCAATGAATAGCCTAGTACGGGCACCAGTGGAAGGGGAAGCCCTTGACCCTGCCAACGCTGGACCCCCAGTGAACGTGATTGTTGGGGGGAGGGTGGTAATGGGGTGAGGACTGGGAGGGGAACACCCGCACAGAAGGGGAGGGGTTAGGGGGATGTTGGCCTAAAAACTGGGAGAGGGAATAACATTTAAAATGTAAAAAAGATTTACCCAATTTAATAAAGATGGAGAGAAAAAATAAAACCCACAAAAGATTATATTTTTTATAACTTCTTCAGATAGTATTAATATATATATATACTCAGTTTAATTTCTAATTAATATTTTGTCTATGGGAGCATAATATGACTCATCCTTTTTAGATGGAATTCATACTGTGGTGAACTTTGAAAGACACTTTTAGTGCTGTAATAACTACTAGAATGGAAGTATAGCATATTCTACATTTGTTGTAAGCCTCTTTGAATATGATTTTGGTTCATTAACTCTAATAACCTCAAGCCCCTGACCACCAGCTATCTTATATGAATCCTGTAGGTTTGCCATTGTGAAGCCCCATATAAGTGTAAACTAGTATACTAGCTAACTTTTCATGCAAAAAAGTCTCTGTTCAACAATTATCAAGTGATTATTTGTAATATTGTGTGTACTGTTTTATATTTTAAAGCACCATTTTCTCTTAATATTCCACTCCACTATTAAAGAAAATAAAATTTTTATGTAGCCAAAAAAAGAAGTATCAGTTCTGTGGTGAGGGTGCTGCCTCAGTTACAAATGAAACCACAGGATTGAGGGGGTCAGGGAGAAAAGTTAATGTTTGGCATTTTACAGCAGAGTTAGAATCCTTGTGGGTTTATTGAGGCTGTAGATGAAGGAGCAATAAAGGTAGAGCAGAGTCCTCAGAAACTAAACAGAGACACAGTGAAACTACAGAAGTTATGAAACAAATGGATTTGGCAGATATCTATAGCACATTCTATCCTAAAACAAAAGAATTTAACTTCCTCTCAGCACCTCATAGTACCTTCTCCAAAATTAACCATATAATTGGTTACAAAACAGGCTTCAACAGGTACAAGAACATTGAAATAATCTCATGCATCTTATCAGATTAACATGTACTACATCGTGTCTGCAGAAGCAATAAAAACAACGGTAAGCCCACATATACATGGAAGTTGAACAATGCTGTACTCAATGATAACTTGGTCAAGGAAGAAATAAGGAAAGATATTAAAGTCTTTTTAGAATTTTATGAAAATGAAGGCACAACATACCCAAACTTATGAAACAATGAAAGCAGTGCGAAGAGGAAAACTCACAGCTCTGTGTGCCTCCAAAAAGAAACTTGAGAGAGCATACATCAGCAGCTTGACAGCACACCTTAAAGTTCTAGAACAGAAAGAAGTAAATCCACCCATGAGAAGTAGAAGCCAGGAAATAATCAAGTTCAGGAGTGAAATCAACCAAGGAGTGAAATCAACCAAGTAGAAACAAAAAGGACTATAAAAAGAATCAACAAAACCAGGAGCTGGTTCGTTGAGAAACTCAACAAGATAGATAAACCCTTAGCCAGACTAACCAGAGGGCATAGAGACAGTATCCAAATTAGCAAAATCAGGAATGAAAAGGGAGACATAACAACAGAAACAGAGGAAATTCAAAAAAATCATCAGATACTACTACAAAAGCCTATACTCAAAACTGGAAAATCTGGAGGAAATGAGTAATTTCCTAGACAGATACCAGGTACCAAAGTTAAATCAGGATCAAATAAAGTATCCAAACAGTTGGTTAACCCCTAAAGATATAGAAGCAGTCAATAAAAATCTCCCAACCAAATAAAGGCTAGGACAAAATGGATTTAGTGCAGATTTCTATCAGACCTTCAAAGAGGACCTAATAACGATACTCTTCAAATTATTCCACAAAATAGAAACAGAAGGAGCAATATCCAAGTTATTCTATGAAGCCATAATTATGCTTATACCTAAACCACACAAAGACCCAACAAAGAAAAAGATCTTCAGACTAATCTCACTTAAGAACATCAAAGCAATAATATTCAATAAACTTCTTGCAAACTGAATCCAAGAACACATCAAAATCAAGTGGGCTTCATCCCTGGGATGCAGGGATGGTTCAATATATGGAAATCCATCAACATGATCCACTATATATACAAACTCAAAGGGAAAAAAAAAAAAACCACGATCATCTCATTAGATACTGAGAAAGCATTTGATAAAATGCAACACCTCTTCATGTTACAAGTCTTGGAAAAATCAGGAATTCAAGGCCTAAACTTAAACATAATAAAAGCAATATACAGCAAACCAGTAGCTAATATTAACCTTAATGAAGAGACACTTGAAGTAATCACACTAAAATCAGGTACCAGACTAGGTAGGCTACCCACTCTCTCACTACTTGTTCAATATAGTACTTGATAATCCTAGGCAGAACGATTAGACAACAAAAGAAGGTCAAAGGGATATAAATTGGAAAGGAAGAAGTCAAAATATCACTATTTGCAGATGATATGACAGTATACTTCAGTGACCCCCAAAATTCCACCAGAGAATTCTTAAACCTAATGAACAACTTCAGCAAAGTGGCTGAGTATAAAATTAACTCAAATAAATCAGTAGCCTTCCTCTACACAAAAAAGAAACAAGCCTAGAAAGAAATTATGGAAACAACACCCTTCATAATAGACCCAAATAATACAAAACACCTCATTGTGACTGTAACCAAGCAAGTGAAAGATTTGGATGACAAGAGTTTCAAGTCTCTGAAGAAAGAAATTATCTCCCTTGCTCATGGATTGGCAGGATTTATATAGTAAAAATGGCCATTTTCTAAATGCAATCTACTGACTCAATGCAATCCTGTCGCGCGCCCAATGTCCCGCCAGCAAGAACGACGTGCGGCAACAGGATTCTTCTGCGAACAAGCCTTTACTGTGTTACAGCTCTTCTTAGTGTTACAGCTCTTCTTAGTGTTACAGCTCTCTTGAACAAGGACCCCGAGCAGCAAAATCAGCCGGGCTTATATACAAGACAACAGTATGCTAATTATCTCTCAGGGATTGGTGGGGCTTGGATCACCCCACTACTTGTCCTCCAGGGATTGGCGGAGAATGAATCACCTCATTAGCATATTAACGGTCAACTGACACCTGGTGCATAAACCGCTTTTTATGTGCAAAACCGCTGTTCACCACTAGAGGAGCCCAACAAGGAGACAAGCCTGCACATGCTAGGTAAGTCGTTTATATCCAGACAAGGCTGGATGGCGCCATATCTTGTTTGGCCAATACCGCCTCACATCTCCCCCTTTTTGTTTAATAAATGACTGGTCTAGATCTGGGTGTCACGTCAATCTTGTCATTGCTCCTGTCTTAGGTCGTTCTCATCCAAACTCGGCCTTACCCGTCATAGAGTTACCCTATCGCCACGGGCCCGGTCTTGGGTTGGTAAAGCTCGAGGAAAGTTGCCGCCCCTGGATACAATGACTCCACATGATGTGACAAAAATGATCTAGGGGCTTAACTTTGATCTTAAAAAAAAGAGGCCAGCCATATGTTGGGAGAAGCACCCCTTTTAATGGTGGTCATAGCCTGGTAAACAACCACTTTGTGTCTGGCAGCGTTCTCTTTTTAAACGGCCAATAAGCCAGAGACCTACTCCAACCCAGGAGGACAATAGCTCCCCCTGGGAAAACATGCCCACCACTCTTGAAAAGGAGAAAGCATTAGTAATCCATGAGGTAAAGTCTTCAACTGTGATGGGTCCAGCCTAGTGCTGTTGAGGGACAGCAATCTGCATCAGCAATTGTCTTGATAGTTGCTCTGCTTTCATGGACCAGTTTCCTTTCAGATAATTGAGATTTCTTTGCTCTGTTGAAAATTCTGAAAAAGTTAGCTCGAAGGAATAATGCATAAACCTCTAAGGAGGAAACACAAGACAGCCGTGTCATATGATACAGTGCTTCAATTTGTTCTTGAACTAAATCTATCCTTTGATTGGCTAATAGAAGGCCAGATGCCAAATGGGTATTAAATTCTTCTTGTATCTCTAGCGCCATTGCAGTTCTTTCTACAATCTGATTGACAGTCTCAGTCGTCTGTATTTGATTGGTCATAGAGATTGCAGCTGTGGTAGCTGCGGCAGCAGACAGCACAATGGCTGAAATTATGGCTGCGGTAATTCCAAAATCTCTTTTGGCTCTCAGCAAAATAGGAAAACTATCTGGGTTTGCCTCCACTGGGATTGGCACAAAGGAGGGAATCTTAACCATCACTGCAGTGTCATTGGTGCCATCCCAGCATTCAGCTAAATAGCAGACTAGATCAGAGCTATTACTAATTTAAAGCACCACTGCTTACATTAGTGCTTATCAGAAGAAAGGTGATCTAGCACATACTGAAGTACTAGTGGCAGTATTATTTGCCAAGAGGTTATTATATTGAATATTGATCAACCTGGTATCATTTTTTCTTGTAGCTGAAACATTATACAGCACGAAGTTCTCTCCCATCAACCTAAGCAAAGGGGTCAGGGATGTATATGACCCTTGCTCATTGGACAGCACCCATTGAAACCAAGGCCAGAGATTATGCTTGCCAGTCTTATTCTCAAAATAGTAGAATTGCTATGAACTGACATGGGTATTGGCCAGGATCTGGCAATAGCCCACATGGTGAGCAAATTAACCTGTATTACCATTCCCAGTAATAATAGTAGGGTTCGTAGTCTCATCTTCAGGAAGAGCAGAAGGCAATTTTCGAGTCAAGCGCTCAGGTACCAAATTGGATTTTCTTGATTCTGTGGAAAAACACAAATCGCTCCCCTAGATCTCGAAATCACGGGATCTGGGCCACGCCATTCATCAGTTAAGACATCCTTCCACTTTACTTCTGTATTAGTTATAGGTGTAGTAGTAGCATGGCGATCCGCAGCAGAACGGCCATGTGCATCCAGAATTAAGAAATTTAGAGTAAAAAGAGCTAAAGAAAGTTGTTCTTTTGGTGTTCGGCTGCTGGCAATTCCCCCTTTTTGTTTTTGTATAAGCTCTTTTAAGGTACGATGTACTCTTTCCACAATTCCTTGACCTTGGGGATTGTATGGTAAGCCTGTAATATGTCCGACCTGTATTGTCTGGCAAAATGCCTGAAAGGACTTTGCAGTGTAGGCAGGCCCTGTTGTCTGTCTTGAGACTATCAGGCTTTCCCCAGGCTGCCCATGCCTCTAAGCAATGGCTAATGGCATTACGAGCCTTTTCACCAGTCATCAGAGTAGCGTATATAATACTGGAACAGGTATCAACAGAAACATGAGTATATTTTAAATTTCCAAATTGAGATATGTGTGTGACATCCATCTGCCAAAGTTTTAGCGGGATCAGACCACGAGGGTTAATCCCCACATGAGGAGGGTGGTGAAATTGAACACAACTCTGGCAACGTAACACCACATCACGAGCTGCAGCTCTAGAGATTTTAAATTTTTGTTGAAGAGTAAAGGCAGGTACATGAAACTTTTGATGAAATTCTCTAGCGAGATCAACCAGAGCAGTATGGAAAACAAACTCTCTATGAGTACTCGCATCCACCAGGGCATTATTACTGGTCGTGGGACCAGGCAAATTAGTATGGGCTCGAATATGTTGTAAAAAAAATTTGGCTTTTTTTTCTGGCCCAAATCAAATTTTTTTGTAATTCTAAAAAGAATTTGACATACAGTATTAGTTAATTTAATTGGCCCTGCAATTTCAAGTGAGTGCAACGCATTAACTACATAAGCAGAGTCAGAAATTAAAAAAATCATGAAATCTTTTGAAAACTTCCAATACAATTTTACATTCTGTAATTTGGGGGGTACCTGGACTGTATTGCACTAATACTGGTTCTTGAGAATTAACCATATAGGCACCTACACCTGCTTTGGAGCCATCTGTATAAATATCTAACTCTCCAGACAAAGGCTCTGAGGCAGTGATCTTAGGAAAGATCACTGGATGTTCAGTAAAAAAAATTGTAGCAAAGGATCCTTAGGATAATGATTGTCAAACTCTCCATCAAAACTACAGCGTAATATGGCCCAATCATCTATCAAGGTACACAATGTTTCTATCTGAGCTGTTGTATATGGTATAATAATTTTCTTGGGTAAAATACCAAAATGCTGAATACAAGATTTAACACCTAACACAGCAAGCTGTGCAACAGCAGAAGGGTAATATTCAAGGGTCTTATTTGGAGAAGTATGGGGATAAATCCAAAGAAGTGGACCTTGTTGCTATAGCACTCCTGTAGGCTGATGAAAGGTTCTTAGTATACACAAAAGGAGATCTTCCTTTTCCTTGTACCTTCTTAGCATTGCCTTTTCTAATCTTTCTTCTACTTTCCTCAAGGATAATCGTTCTTCCTTGGTTAAAACAGGGGGTGAAGTAAGCTGAGAATCCCCTTTCAGGATCTCATAAAGTGGTTGTAAATCTACATTGGGCATTTTAATATCGGGTCGAATCCAATTTATGCTTCCTACTAATTTTTGAAAATCATTTAATGTTTTTAAATGATCTTTTTGTAATTCAATTTTTGAGGGAAATACTATGAGGAGTGATTTTTAGTTCCTAAATATTCTCCCATTTGGCCCATTTGAACCTTTTCAGGTGCTATGAACAATTGATTGTTTTCAAGCATCTTAACCACTTTCATAGGCTGCTTCTAGGTTGCCACAATCTTCATATCTCTCCTTCTCACACTGAGCAGCCTCTTCCTCGAGATCAGCCTCATCATCCCAAAATCCAGTCTCCAAAACACGAGTCTATCCTTCATGCTACAAGGTTTGACTGCCAATTCCTACATATGAACACATGATGGTGCGGTCTCCATACCTCAACAAAGAGACATTGCCTTAAAATCTTTTAGAAGCCTGGTTTCTAGGATCATCCCAATTTAGACCTGTTTCCCTAGATTGGCTCATGCCACATGTTGTCTAGAATGACTCCATCCAAATTTACCAGTTTTATGTCAACTTTCTGTTACCAATGTTACTTTTTTTTTAAACCATATCCAATAACTTAAAAGCCAATAGTCCATAACCAAGGCATGTAGAGAATATTCATATATTTAAAACCAATCAGAAACAAAATCGAAGTGGCTACACATGTCTTTAATATTTAAATCAATCACCATTTTTACTTTTTCTAGCTGTAGTTTTAAGAGAAACACCTTGTCACCTGTTGAGTCCAATAATCTCAGTCAAAGATTTTTCTAAGAGAGACAGCGATCAGTTCCGTTACCTTAGAAGCTGGTGTCTTTAGGATCGGCTAGTGTAAACATTTAGCCAGCCCCCTGGGGAGCTTGCCCAGCCGACTTAGGCTTCTAGCTACAGATGCAGGCTCCAAAAGCCAATTGAAACATTTTATTTATTTGTTCCTTTCTTGAAAGGAGTTAAAGCTACATCAATGGGTGAATCAACCAGCATTTAAAGTTTTAACCTTTTCTTTTAAACATGAAACACAAAACATTCAAGCAACGAGAAGCAAAACCCAGACATAAATTGACATACATGGACAGCTTGGTGCACCAAGGACAGACAATAGACACAGAGGAAAAGAACTAGATGGTGTTCCACCAAAGTGACCCAGACATCCTGCCTAAAGAACCCAGAACCAGAAATAAGCATTTCTCCAATAGGAGCCAACAAGGAGGCAAGACGTCTCCACCTCCTTCTGTTCCCAGGAGAGCTCCAAAAAGTTTAAGCTCATTTCCTTCTTTTGCCAAAGCATCTGTGGAGAGTTCCGGAGGACTGTTTTCTCAACCCCATTCTTTCTCTTGTCCAGGGTGTAAACTGTCTCTAGTCAGGGTCCAAAGACTAAAAGTATCTATGAGAATCGACTTTGCTTCTCTAGATTTTAACATAACTCTAAAAGAACACATACAGAAAAACATTTTACCATTATTACCTTGTCCCCTTTTGACCACTACCCCAAATCTTTATCTTTGCACATGTTTTCAATTTCTGTGATCCTTCTGAATTCTGCTTACTGCGGCCTTTAAAATCTGTATCCACCACCTGAGTTCCCATTCAAGGGATCAATACGAGTCTGGTGGTGGAACTGAGGTCGAGTCCGCGCTACTTTTGTTGCTCTGGGAGGCCCGGGACCGATGGTTCTACCTTTACTTTCACTTTTCTAAGCTGTCAGTGATGCTTTCTAGATTGTCTGACATTTCTAAGGTCAAGGCTTTTAAAGAAGAATATATCTTATTTGTTTCCTGGTCCTGATTATCCTCTTTTTTTATCTCTGCCTTCTTTCTGTTCCTTTTATCTCCTTTTCTTTTCTTTTTTTCTTTCGAGACCTTTTCTCCCTCTGACATACTTTGTTGCTCTGCAAGGACCCTCTGACCTGTCCTAACGGCTCTAACGGCTTCCTCACATCGTTTATCCTCCAAGCAGGCTGGGACCATTTGCCAAAGAGGTTTTGGTCTGGGCTTAAGCTTGCCGTCTGTGGCTTCTCTATCCCACACAAAGAAAAAAAGAAACAAAATTACCAGCCTTGCCCAGAAAGGGTCCATAACTTTAGGTTTCTTCACAGTGGCTCTCCACCTAGGCCCATATCTTTTTTTCTTCTTCCTCATACATGGCTGCCTCTTCCTCTAATTCTCCTCCTCCTCGGACTCTGACAACTCTTGCTCAGAGTCACTGCCAGCCAGTTCTAAGGCTTCTAATTTTTTAATGGATACAAAGTATCCTCTCCGGATGACTTGTACTTGTCCTCCAGGGCATACCTATTTTTTCCTCCTGCACGTTTCTTCCGCCTTTTGTATCTCTTTCACTTTTTGTTTTAGTAACCTTTTTTTTTTGCGCTCCCTAGCTCCGTTTTCTGACATGCTCTTAACCAAAAGGGGCATGCCTCTCGGAAGCCTAATTTTCCCTCTGTCCGTTTCTGACATGCTCTCTTCCAAAGGGCATGCCTCTAAGCTTACCTTTAATTTACCTTCTCGCATGTTCTGAATCTTCAGCACACTGAAGGGTCCCCTCGGCACCGCGATGTTGGTTCCCCGGTCTCAGCACCACTTGTCGCTGGCCATCAATGTCCCGCCAGCAAGAACGACGTGCGGCAACAGGATTCTTCTGTGAACAAGCCTTTACTGTGTTACAGCTCTTCTTAGTGTTACAGCTCTTCTTAGTGTTACAGCTCTCTTGAACAGGGACCCCGAGCAGCAAAATCGCTTGGCTTATATAGACAACAGTATGCTAATTATCGCTCAGGGATTGGTGGGGCTTGGATCACCCCACTACTTGTCCTCCAGGGATTGGTGGAGAATGAATCACCTCATTAGCATATTAACGGTCAACTGACACCTGGTGCATAAACCGCACGTGTGCAGTACCGCTGTTCACCACTAGAGGGAGCCCTAACAAGGAGACAAGCCTGCACATGCGCAGTAAGTCGTTTATATCCAGACAAGGCTGGATGTCGGCGCCATCTTTGTTTCGCTGCGCCGCTCTCTACACAATCCCCATCAAAATTTCAACTCAATTCTTCCATAGAGTTGTAAAGAGCAATTTGCAAATTTATTTATATTAACAAAAAGCCTAGAGGATAACTAAAATTATTCTCAACAATAACGAACTGCTGGGGGAATTACAATCCCCATCCTCAAGCTGTATTACAGAGCAGTTGTGATCAAAATACATACATACATACATACATACATACATACACACACACATACACACACATACATACATACATACATACATACATACATACATACATACATACATACAAACTATATGGTATTGGTAAAGAGCCAGGCAGGTAGATCAATGGAATAATGGAATAGAACTGAAGACCCATAAATGAACTCACACATATTAGGTCACTTGATCTTTGACAAAGGATCTTAAACCATCCAGTGGATAAAAGACAGCATTTTCAACAAATGGTGCTGGTTCAATTGGAGGTCAGCATACAGAAGGATACTAATCTATCCATTCTTTTCACCTTGTACAAGCTCATGTCCAAATGGATCAATGACCTCCATACAAAACCGGATGCACTCAAACTAATAGAAGAAATAATGGAGAAGAGCCTCAAACACATAGGCACAGGAGAAATTTTCCTGAACCGAACACCAATTCCATACATTCTAAGATCAAGAATCGACAAATGGGACATCATAAAATTCCAAAGCTTCTGGTGATTGTTGTTAGGACAATATGGCAACCAACAGATTTACCAATCCTACATCTGATAGAGGACTAATATCCAATATATGCAAGAAACTCAAGAAGTTAGACTCCAGAGAATCAAATAACCCTATTAAAAATGATGAAAAGAGCTAAACAAAGATTTCTCAACTGAACAATATCGAATAAAGAAATGTTTAGAATCCTTAGTCATCAGTAAAATGCAAATCAAAACAACTCTGAGGTTCTACTTCATACCAGTCAGAAAGGCTAAGATCAAAAGCTTAGGTGACAACAGATTCTGGTGAGGATGTGGAGAAAGAAGAACATTCCTCCATCGTTGGTCTGATTGCAAGCTGGTATAGCCACTCTGGAACTCATTCTAGTGATTCTTTTGAAATTTGGACATAATACTGTCTGAGGACCCAGCTATACCACTCATAGGCATATACCCAAATGATGCTCCAAAATATAACAAGCACACATGTTCCATTCTGTTCATAGTAGCCTTATTTTTAATAGCCAGAAGCTGGAAAAACCCCATATATCCTTCAACAGAGGAATGGATATAGAAAATGTGGTACATTTACACAATGAAGTACTAGTCAGTGATTAAATCAATGATTTCATGAAATTCTTAGGCAAATGGATGGGACTAGAAAATATCATCCTCAGTGAGGTAACCAATCACAAAAGAACACACATCATATGCACTCACTGATAATTGGATTTTAGCCCAAATTCTTGGAATACCCAAGATACTATCCACTGACCACTTGAAGCTCAAGAATTTAGAATACCTAAGAGTGGATTCTTCAGTCTCTCTCATAATGGAGAACAAAATATTTACAGGAGGAAATACAAAGACTGAGGAAAAGGTCATCCAGAGATGACCTCACCTGGGGCTACATCCCATATACTGTCACCAAGCTCAGATAATATTGTGTATGCCAAGAAGTGCATGTTGTTAGGAGCCTGATATAACTGTTCCATGACAGGCTCTGCCAGATTCTGACAAATACAGAGGCAGGTGTTCATGGACAACCATTGAAAGGAGAATGGGGTCACCAATGGGGAATTTAGAGAAAGGACTGAAGGAGCTGAAGGGGTTTTCAACCCCATAGGAAGAACAGCAATATCAACCAACTAGACCACCCAGAGCTCTGAGAGACTAAACCACCAACCATAGAGTCCACATGGAGGGACCCATGGCTCCAACCACATATGTAGCAAAGAATGACCTTATTGGACATCAATGAAAGGAGAGGCCCTTGGCCCTGTGAATGCTCAATGCCCCCGTATATGGGAAAGCCAGGGCAGGGAGATGGGAGGGATTATGTTGATGGGTGAGGGAACACTCTCATAGAGGCAGGGGAAGAGGGAAAGGATAGGGTGTCTCTAGAGGGGAAAAAGGATAACATTTGAAATGTAAGAAAAGAAAATATCCAATTAAAAAAAGTCAATAAAAAAGAGAAAAGATGAAGAAAAAGATGGGATGAGATAACCACAATTTACCAGGGCATTATGGCAGAGTAAGGTGATAGATTACCCCAAATTGATTGTAAGCAGATCTTATATGCCATGCCGTGGACATACTCACTGCTATTAGTAAGTAATAACAACAGATAACAAAAATTGTTAAGTGAAGTGGGAGACAATACAGGAGGGAATATGGTGATGAATAACCAATACTAAATTTTTTTGAAAAAGTCATTTGAAAAACTACTACTTCAGAAACTTTCCATAATATAAAACATAAAAAAGGGATTTAAATAGAGTTACTCTATAGTGGATCAATAATAACCCCAATTAACAGCCTAGGCTAACAAGAAGTTCAGTGAAAGAAATGACTTTTCTCTCTTTTGGACTTGTTGGCCAATGAGGTAACAGAGACTCCCAAAATTAAAAGCTATTACCATTAGTCTTCGTTGCTAAAGTCAACAAATGCTTTAGTCACAGACCAGGGACAAATCAAGGTGGTAATCTCCTGGAGGCTTCATCCCTACTTGCTAGCTTTGAAATTGCTGGATAGTATCATATATTCATGTATTCTATTGGAGTAATAAATAGTAATCATTAATCTTACCCTGCTATGAACAACATGAGCTACAATAATGATTATGTTAGCAAGATATGCCTAATGGTACAATTGTTGCTCAATTGTCATGGGAGTAATAAAACATTTTCTGAATGTATTTATATCTGCTGTACAGGATAGAACCCATGCCCGACACCATTATTGGCAATATCATTGTGATTCAAAAAGTCGTAATCCCAAGAGAATAATCTCCCATCATTACTTTGATAAAAGGACATGGTATTAAACTGAATATTAATGTCTTATCATACATTATTCCCATAAATTAGTGCATTTATCAAATCCTGTCAGAAAAGCATCTTTTGGTCTTAGTAGATGAAGATTAACATATTGACCCTCAATTTGCCAATGTCCTGAGAATAAGAGGCTGAATATCCATATGAACCCCCCATGCAAATGCTCAGGGCTTATAGGCCAACAGGGATATAAAAAAATACAAAACCCAGAGGTATTATATGACTATAAATAAATGATTTCTGGCACAACAAGGATGCTGTACATAAGAACTTAGTGGCTGTGATAGTTCGCACAAGATCTGTGTTAACTCCAAGCCAGATCATATCTAATTATGAAGATATGAGGTTGGCATAAGGTTTTACTTCCATCGGGGGAGTTATTGGTCATTGATAACTACTATGGGGAGGGAAAGATAATTTTCTTTAAGCATACGACTTCTATTATGTCAACCATCCAAGAGAATATGGACTCAGTAGACTTAAAAAGTAAATACAAAATGTTGGGTGGAATGGAAAAAGATAGCAGGATATAAAAAAATATAATGTGCCAAATTTCTAAAGAATCAAAAATAAAAAAAAATCAGTAACGTGACCTTACAGATATATTTTCAGTTATAATGCAAAATATTTATCCCCATGTACAATGTGGGTTGATGAATATAAAATATATACATTGCAAAATAGCAGGGATTAACAAGACTAAAATGTGAAGCTTGTTTCTATTGTTTGCTATTTTGTACAATTTAAGATTTACTTAAAATATTAATATTTAAGTTTTATAAAGAAAACAGATTAAATGCTAGTTCATTCTCAAAAAGTTTCTTCATTTGAAAATGAATATTAGTATTATAAGAAAATATAAATATCCTAGATGACATTGATTAGATTTCATTTCCTAAAACTAAGCATTAAAATATTTATGAGTGTTGGAAAGTGGGTCAATGGGTGAAGCTGCTTTCTGTCAAGCCTGGAGACGTGAATTCAATCTATGAATTCCATGATGGAAGGAAAGAAGGAACTCCATAATGTTGTCTTCTGACCTCAGTGTGTACACTGACATATGCATGCACACAGGGACACACATGCACAGACACACACAAGCGTGCACACTCCACACCACATGCATTCTTACACTACTAATTAATATAACTGAAAAAATAACACACATGAACTTTATAACCACAAGGAGTTCTTTTTAATTTATTCTCTGAGGGTTGTAAATGAATGTAATTAATGATAAACAGTGTTACAATTATTTAAAATGTTTAACATTACATCATTTAATTGAATGGGTAAAGCTCATAATTCCCATTTACTTTTACCCATGCTTTTGTATATAGGTCATGTTTATGCAAAAGGAAAATCCCTAGTAATTATTTCAAACTACCGATCTTACCATTTTTTTCAGTATTTGTATTTTGCCATATACTGCACACCCTAGGTAACAAGCTGATCCAAGTGTTTTCTGTAGGTAGTCTTATGCTTTTCTTCATTCATAAACATTAGTGGGTGAGGTATTTCTCTGATTCAATTATGCCAGTCCTCAAAAACTCCTTTATTGTTTATGAGATAAAAAACTATTATCTAATTTATCTACTGTGACTGTTGAACCCATTCTTAGAGTGTTTGCATTATTGATGTTTTCATATTACATGATTAAACTTGTAATAAACTAAGGAACCATAGAATTGAGTACTCAGATCTTAGACATAGGGATTGCAAGTTTAAGACCTGACTAGACTGCAGAAGGACTTCAAAATCATTTGGCACAAGTTAAGTACCCACTATCAGAAAATAAAGTATCATAAAGAAGCCATGTATGTAATGGGGTGGTTATGCATTTACCTAATATCAAAATCTAGCACTGAAAATATTAATAAAAGTAGCAATAACAATGATGCAATAAAAAGTAAATAAGGAAATCAAATAGATATGCATCATTTTCTTTTTTTCTTTTCTTTTCTTTTCCTTTTTCTCTTTCTTTCTTTCTTTCTTTCTTTTTTTTTTTCTGTATTTGAAGCGATTTCAGGTGGTTTCCTTACAGGGACCATGAAAAAGGAAAAAGAGTTCCAAAGATGAGTTGGAAAGAAGAGGAAAAATGAAGTCAATACAATGATAAAGGAAAGGTGACAGAAAAAGAAATAGAATGGAGACTGAAGTAAAGGGAAGACTAGCAAGGACAGGAAAGAATTGGGAGTGAGGAAGGAGGATCAGTGATCTACCTACATATGCCTCACCAGTAATAGGATTCCACATACATGTTGCCTGTGCAGGCCTTAAAAATAAACAAACCAAAATATAGGTCTTCTTGAGGGATCAAATTTGGACATACATGCTTGCATGCAAGGCATTTCACTAATTGACCCATTTCCCATACCTAGAATTGTACAAATGTTGTGGTCCCTTCTTAAGTGTGAATTGCATTTCAATTGTTACATTTTGATTTTTACTGATAACTTGTTCCCTTGAATATTTTTTTTTGTAAATATTAGTGTCATTGCTACTAGGTTTATCAAATTTTCAAGACTCATTAAGTTTTGTAACCTGAAACTTGGAAAAAGATAAAACAACAAAAGGAAATTAAATCTTAACCACATTTACAGACTATTTTTTCCTTTCGTAAGATAGGAAGGTTTTTCTTAATGTTGCAATAGTATTCATATATTTAGAGGAAATGATTTAAATTTTTGATGACAACAAAAATCAATATTGTCTTTATCAATATTTAATTTGGGTTTGAATCTGAAATTTCTCCATCACACATGCACATGCATACATGCAGATGCGTGTCACACACAGACACACACACACACACACACACATACACACACACAAACATACTCACTGACTCACAAAGAATTACTTTTATCTAAATGGTAACACTGTTATGTAGTCTGTGAAACTTTTAGAAAATGGGGAGAGGCAACTAGAGTGGGTGGGGTCTTTGAGAGTCATTTCAGCTCTGCTTCTAGTCCTGTTAACTGCTTTGTGGTCTGTCAAGTGTTCTTAAATGTCAGGGAATCACTCTGCTCTACCTTCTTTGCTATGACATAACCACCATACCTCCTGAAATAAGAAAAATAAACCTTCTCTCCATCCATTTGTTTCTATCTAGTGTTTTCTCACAGCAATGAGAAAATTAACTAACACAATTCTTATTAGAGCAGTTCTTAAGGTAACTAATTAATCACCATTACCAAGTCACAACTGTTTCTAAATAGAAACCAGAAAATTATATAAAAAATTTTGCCAGTTTTCTTTATTCTCCACCTAAGATGATTCACTCCTGTGTTGCCAGAATATTCAAGCCATTAAATTCCGTTTATTAAAAATCTTGATCAAACTGGCACATAACTTAATCATAAGTTTCTTAATGGTTTGTAAGTAAATAAGCCCAGAAAAGAAAAGCCTCCTATAAACATTCTCCTTAACTTTGCATAGATTGAGTCACAGGAGGCAATGTTATTTGTGAAATGAGGATTTATTTCTTTCAAGAGCTATATACTGGATTCATTTTTGTCCGTGTAATATTTCCTATCTATTGATTATAAAGAAAGTAACCAGAGTCTTCTGTATTCTATTTCAGTGTCCTTCCATTTATTTGTACTGTGCAAAGAGTCCTTGGAGAGAACTTCCAGATTGCAATAAGGAAATTGCATTTTCTGGGTATAGATAAAATGGACCCACTGAAGCACTTCTGTGAACTCTAGTGGTTGTGATAGTCCATGAATATGATTATCTAGATTCCAATGAGATACTTATGGCCCGTGGAGGCAACCCACTCGGTAAAAGGAGACAGAATTATGATCTTAAAAGACACAAAATACACTAAAAATAGAGATGAATTCAGCATAGGCATACACTCTTCTAGAAATTTCCTTAGAAATTACTTTAGCAGTGCCAAATATATGAAGCAAACGCAAAAGTCTTAAAAATAATATGCCTTGATTGTATTTTATCTGGCATAATATTTAAAATACTATGCTTAATATACTAATATGTTCACATTGTTTTCAAGAAAACGTTTATAATTTCATCTTACAGTTGTCAGAATACAAGTGACAGCTCATAGTAACAAGGATGTGGAACACAGGGAATAGTCTTCTATTTTTGTGGTAGTGCAAACTTGTACAGCCACCAAGGAAATCAATATGGCAGTTCTTAAGAAAACCATCAATCTATCTTCCTCAAGATGCAACTATATCACTCTTGGGCATATATTCAAAGGACAACTCATCCTACCATAAGGACACATGCTGAACTATGTTCTGAGTTTATTCATTATAGTCAAAAAGCTGGAAAACAACCTAGATTTCCCTCTACCAAAGAATGAAGAAAGTGTGGTACCATTACACAATAGAATATTTCTCAGCTGTTACAAAATGACATCATGAAATTTGCAGGCAAATATATGCAACTGGAGAAAAGAATCATCACCAGACCAAGAAAGGCAAATATTGTATTATTTACTTATAAATGCATATTATCCATTAAGTAAATGATTACAGAGCTACTATCCATAGACCCAGAGAAGTTAGATAAAGAGAGAGGGTCTAAGGGGGAACACATGGACCTCCCTTTGAAAGGATAATAGAATAATGTTTATGGATAGATCGGGGATGGGAAGGGATGAAAGCAGGTGGGATCAGGAATTAGATGAGATGGAGGTAGAGAGTGTAGGAAGAGATGACTGGAATTGTGAGCACATTTTGGGGATGGATGTGGGAAACTAATGCAGTGGAAACATCCTAGAAATTAGTGATGCTAATGAGGAGTCCTATAATTGGAGAATGTATAGTCTAAACTGGCCATCACTTATAGGCATGCAAGGCTTCCAGTGGAGACACTGGGTTTTATCATTTAAGTTGTTGGCCAAGGGGATTCCATGAAACTCCCCAAACAATTCAATCTAATGCTAAGACAAAAGGTGGCTCTCCACATACTACCTAGGACAATATCCACAGAACTCATCGAACACGAAGTAGAACTGGTGCCTACATTCTGCTGCTTTCATTGGTAAAGAAGATATTCTGCAGGCTATCAAAAGAGAAACATTACCACAAAACCAACCTCAAAACTTTTGACCTACAATCTGTCCGGTCTGCAAAATATACAGGATCTATGGTTCTCCAGAACTTGGAGTAGCCAACAAATGTCTGATTTGAATTAAGGCCTCTGATCCAGGAAAAGGAATGCATACCTGATACTGCTTGGGTGACCAAAAACCAGAGACTAGACAGGTGTAGATAAAACCAAACACTACTAGTCTAGTCTAGAAAAAAGTTAATATAACTATCACTAATAATACTTTGTTATATTTTATTGGTTATTTTGTTTATCTAATTTCACATGTTGTCCCCATTTCTGGTTCCCCCTCCACAAAACCACTATCCAATTCCCATCTCCCTTTTGCCTTTATGAGGGTGCTCTCCCACCTCCTCACAATCATTCCTGCCTCACCACCCCACAATAACCTTATACTAGGGTATCAAACCAGCACAAAACCAAAGGCCTCCTTTAACCCATTGATTCCAGATAAGCCAATGCTCTGCTTCATATGCAGCTGGAGCTGGTTTAGTACATGGGAGCTCCGGGGTGTCTTATTAGTTGATATTGTTGTTCTTGCAATGGGGCTGCAATCCCTTTCAGCTCCTTCATCCCTTCCCCTAACTCTTCCATTGAGGGCCTGAGCACAGTCCAATGGTTGGCTGGGAGCATCTGCATCTGTATTGGTCAAGTGCTGGCAGAGCCTCTCAGGGGACAGCTATATCAGGTTCCTGTCAGTAAGTGCTTCTTGTCATCAGCAATAGCATCTGGGTTTGGTGTCTGAGGATGGGTTGGATCCCTAGGTAGGGCATCCCTGAGTGAGCTTTATTTCAGTCTCTGCTTCATTTTTTTGTCCCTGCATTACCTTTAGATAGGAACAATTATGGGTTAAAAATTTTGAGATGGGTGGGTGGCCCCTCTGTCAACTGGGGGCCATGCTTATCTAATGGATATTGTCTCTACAGGATGTATCTCCATTTATTTTGGCTAATATCATCACTCTTGAGTCATAGGAATCTTTTGCTTCACTGGAATTTGGGACTTTCTAGTGGCTACTCACAGTTCCCAACCCCACCCCCTGCTACATATACCTATTCTATTTCTGGACCCTTTGTACTTCACTCATCTCCCTTCCAATACCTGACCCTGACCTCTACTTTGTCCCTCCCCCTCATCTCTCCCTACCAGATCCCTTGCTACCTCTACCTTCTGTGATTATTTTGTTCCTGCTTTCATTTAGGATTGAAGCAGCCACACCTTGGTTTTCCTTCTTGAGTTTCATACCTTCTGTAAGTTGTATACTGGGTGTTCTGAACATTGGAGCTAATATCTACATACCAGTTCGTACATACTATGTGTGCTATGTGTGTTGTTTTATGACAGAGTTACCTCACTCAGGTGGGTATTTACTAATTCCATCCATTTTCATAAGAATTTCATGAAGTCATTGTTTTTAATAGCTGATTAGGACTCCACTGAGTAAATTTACTACATTTTGTGTATCCATTCTTCTGTTGAAGGACATCTGGGTTCTTTTCAACTTCTGGCTATTCTAAATAAGGCTGCTATGAACATAGTAGAGCACGTGTCTTTGTTGTGTGCTGGAGCATCATTTGGGTATATGCCCAGGAGAGGTATAGCTGGGTCCTCAGGTAGCACTATGTCTAATCTTCTTAGGAATCTCCGGACTGATTTCCAGAGTTGTTGTACCAGCTTGCAATCACACCAACAATGAAGGAGTGTTTCTCTTTCTCTACATCTTCACCAACATCTGCTTCTGTTTATGTATCTAGTCTGATAGCCTGTCTTTTTATTGGGGAACTGAGTCTATTCATGTGAAACCGGGAAAGGGAATAACATTTGAAATGTAAATAAGAAATATCCAATTTAATAAAAATGGAAGAAAAAAAAAGAGAGAAACATTGAGGACTAATGGTTGTTGCTCCCTGTTATTTTTCTTGTTAGATGTGAAATTATGTTTGTGTGGCTCTCTTCTTTTAGTTAGTTGTAAGATTAATTTCTTGTTTTTCTTGGGTGTAGTATCTGTCCTTGTGCTGTAGTTTTCTATCTATCCTGTGTTACTGGACTATTCAGCCCATGGTGGCTAGACAAGTAGGCAGTGTTAGAGATGGGTTCCCTCTCAAAAAAATGGGCCTCAAGCTAGATAAGACATGGATTGTTATAGTTTATTTCAACATGTTTGCTTGTTACCTCTTAGAAGCTTACTCTTTTCAAAGGAAAGACAGAAAGGAAATGGATCACAAGGAAAGGATAGGTGAGGAACATCTGGTAGGAATAGAGGAAAGGAAACTCTAATTAGAAAATACTGTATGAGAAATTATAATTATTTGTCATATATTTAAAATATACAAATATTTTTTCAAGAAACTTTATATGGAAACAAGTGAACTCTCTTGGCGCCTGAAAGAAGTCTCTGAAATAAAGTAACAAGTAAGTAGTAAACATTGTATATATAAAACATTGTAAACTTGTACAGTGCTATTTTGAACTAGATACATTTAAGAATGTAGTCTGTAACATATGTTAGAGACTAAAGATGAAGATAAATTTTATACTTTTCAGTATATATAAACATCTCTTTTCCTGGTGGCTATTGGTCTATATTCCCAAGTCACTCAGTGGAAGTGGTTGTTTGCATTCCTCAGCCTCAAATTACATGCTTTTCCCTAATCCATGCCAAATCACCATTGTACTCAACACCTAATAGATAATAACATTCATCTCATATTTACCCTTGCAAAAATCACCAAATATGGTCACTATGAAAAAGGAAAATTAAATTTCTCCCAACTTTCAAGTTACATATAATTCTGTCACTACCCCAGAATTTTAGCCATAAATTATTCTTGTTTTTGATTTATAGTCCTCATGACACTATTTCTTCAAATACATTTGTATCAGAAGTCCATCAAATTAGTCTTGTTTTTAGTTACTGGTATAATACTGTGTCTTCTTGGTGAGATTTTTTACTTATAATAATACAGCATATATATATATATATATATATATATATATGTGTGTGTGTGTGTGTGTGTATTGCTCTTTATTTTGTAATTTATATATTAATTTCTTTTAAAATGAAAGCATTTTCTTTAAATAAAAATAGTATTTATGTAATACTTTGTTAGAACCTCAGGACAAGCTCTTCTGTACTGCATACACTTTAGCCATACTTAACTTTAAGAATCTCAGGTACACCCAAGTGAACGTGATTGTTGGGGGGAGGGCGGTAATGAGGGGGGGATGGGGAGAGGAACACCCATATAGAAGGGGAGGAGGAGGGGTTAGGGGGATGTTGGCCCGGAAACCGGGAAGGGGAATAACAATTGAAATGTAAATAAGAAATACTCAAGTTAATAAAGATGAAAAAAAAACTTAAACAAAAAAAGAATCTCAGGTACAGAAATAAAATAATAACTTCCTCATTGAAAGATCTTGTAAAATTATTTATATATTTCTACTCAATGGATTTTTCAGTATATTTAAATACTTCCTTATTTTCAATGATAATTTTGGAGGATGAAAATGTTTCTGACTAAGTTGTCCCTTCTTAAAATTCCTGAAATATACAAAAGGAGGTCAAAGGGATACAGATCGGAAAAGAAGAAGTCAAAATATCACTATTTGCAGATGATATGATAGTATATTTAAGTGATCCCAAAAATTCCACCAGAGAACTACTAAAGCTGATAAACAACTTCAGCAAAGTGGCTGGGTATAAAATTAACTCAAATAAATCAGTAGCCTTCCTCTACACAAAAAGAAACAGGCGAGAAAGAAATTAGGAAATGACACCCTTCATAATAGATCCAAATAATATAAAGTACCTCGGGGTGACTTTAACCAAGCAAGGGAAAGATCTGTACAATAAGAACTTCAAGACTCTGAAGAAAGAAATTGAAGAAGATCTCAGAAGATGGAAAGATCTCCCAAGCTCATGGATTGGCAGGATTAATATAGTAAAAATGGCCATTTTACCAAAAGCAATCTACAGATTCAATGCAATCCCCATCAAAATTCCAATCCAATCCTTCAAAGAGTTAGACAGAACAATTTGCAAATTCATCTGGAATAACAAAAAAACCCAGGATAGCTAAAACTACCCTCAACAATAAAAGGACTTCAGGGGGAATCACTATCCCAGATCTCAAGCAGTATTACAGAGCAACAGTGATAAAAACTGCATGGTATTGATACAGAGACAGACAGATAGAACCAATGGAACAGAATTGAAGACCCAGAAATGAACCCACACACCTATGGGCACTTGATTTTTTGACAAAGGAGCCAAAACCATCCAATGGAAAAAGATAGCATTTTCAGCAAATGGTGCTGGTTCAACTGAGGTCAACATGTAGAAGAATGCAGATCGATCCATGCTTATCACCCCTGTACAAAGCTTAAGTCCAAGTGGATCAAGGACCTCCACATCAAACCAGATACACTCAAACTAATAGAAGAAAAACTAGGGAAGCATTTGGAACACATGGGCACTGGAAAAAATTTCCTGAACAAAACACCCATGGCTTATGCTCTAAGATCAAGAATCGACAAATGGGATCTCATAAAACTGCAAAGCTTCTGTAAGGCAAAGGACACTGTGGTTAGGACAAAACGGCAACCAACAGATTGGGAAAAGATCTTTACCAATCCTACAACAGATAGAGGGCTTATATCCAAAATATACAAAGAACTGAAGAAGTTAGACAGCAGGGAGGCAAATAACCCTATTAAAAAATGGGGTTCAGAGCTAAACAGAGAATTCACAGCTGAGGAATGCCGAATGGCTGAGAAACACCTAAAGAAATGTTCAACATCGTTAGTCATAAAGGGAAATGCAAATCAAAACAACCCTGAGATTTCACCTCACACCAGTGAGAATGGCTAAGATCAAAAACTCAGGTGACAGCAAATGCTGGCGAGGATGTGGAGAAAGGGGAACACTCCTCCATTGTTGGTGGGGTTGCAGACTGCTGCAACCATTCTGGAAATCAGTCTGGAGGTTCCTCAGAAAATTGGACATTGAACTGCCTGAGGATCCAGCTATACCTCTCCTGGGCATATACCCAAAAGATGCCCCAACATATAAAAAAGACACGTGCTCCACTATGTTCATCGCAGCCTTTATTTATAATAGCCAGAAGCTGGAAAGAACCCAGATGCCCTTCAACAGAGGAATGGATACAGAAAATGTGGTACATCTACACAATGGAATATTACTCAGCTATAAAAAACAACGACTTTATGAAATTCGTAGGCAAATGGTTGGAACTGGAAACTATCATCCTGAGTGAGCTAACCCAATCACAGAAAGACATACATGGTATGTACTCATTGATAAGTGGCTATTAGCCCAAATGCTTGAATTACCCTAGATGCCTAGAACAAATGAAACTCAAGACGGATGATCAAAATGTGAATGCAGATCGCTCATGAGAGACACAGCCAGAATACAGCAAATACAGAGGCGTATGCCAGCAGGAAACCACTGAACTGAGAACAGGACCCCTGTTGAAGGAATCAGAGAAAGAACTGGAAGAGCTTGAAGGAGCTCGAGACCCCATATGTACAGCAATGCCAACCAACCAGAGCTTCCAGGGACTAAGCCACTACCTAAAGACTATACATGGACTGACCCTGGACTCTGACCTCATAGGTAGCAATGAATATCCTAGTAAGAGCACCAGTGGAAGGGGAAGCCCTGGGTCCTGCTAAGACTGAACCCCTAGTGAACTAGACTGTTGGGAGAGAGGGCAGCAATGGGGAGGGTGGGAGGGAACACCCATAAGGAAGGGGGAGGGGGAGGGGGATGTTTGCCCGGAAACCCGGAAAGGGAATAACACTCGAAATGTATATAAGAAATACTCAAGTTAATAATAAAAAAAAAAAAAAAAATTCCTGAAATATTAAGATGGACACATAAGTTTACATTTAAAATTAATTATATTTAAATTAAGTCTTAATTTAAAAGTATTTATGTAAGTATGCCATACTGATATTTTAAATTGCCTTATATTGTGACTATATTTGTCTGTGTTTGAATCTGTGTCCTTCATTTTTAATCAATTTTTATTTTTCATTTTGTATTCCTATCATACTTAGATTTGAGATCTTTTACAATGTCTTTTCCTGTTTTGAATACTTTTATATGCTTCTTTTATAGCATCAGTTTAATGCACATGGAAGTTCAAAGAATTGGCACTTTTTTTTAATTAAGATATAAAATTATGTATTTACTTTACACCTTGACCACAGTTTCTACTCTCTCTTCTCCACCCCGTCCTTCCACCTGTACCTCCCCCATATATTCTTTTCACTGGGGTTCAGTCTTGGCAGGACCAAGGGCTTCCCCTTCCACTGGTGATCTTACTAGGCTATTCATTACTACCTATGAGGTCAGAGTCCAGGGTCAGTCCATGTATAGTCTTTGGGTAGTGGCTTAGTCCCTGGAGGCTCTGGTTGGTTGGCATTGTTGTTAATTCTCTAAATCTATTTATGTTTTTATTCTGGGAAGGTAATTTATTAAAAGAATAGTTTTCATGATTCTAAAGCATTGATCGAAGCCACAAATAGTCTTGTTGTTGCATGTATAGATAGGACATCTGTGTAAACCAGGCAGAACATACATTCTTACACAACATTTTACCCTACATTGACAGAAAAAGATGGAACTTGGGGGAAAAAGCATCATAAGTGAGATTTTCAATATTACTTTGCATTTAAATAACACCAATAGTTAAAATTCTGTCAACGAATGTTCACATACTTTAGATATATTTTTATGCATAAAAATTAAATTGTATGGGTTGGGATTTAGCTCAGTGGTAGAGCGCTTGCCTAGGAAGCGCAAGGCCCTGGGTTCGGTCCCCAGCTCCAAAAAAAAAGAACCAAAAAAAAAAAAAAATTAAATTGTATTAGTGTGTATGAGAAAGTAATGGAAGATAGGATAGATAAAATAAGGATTTTGACTTGTGACATGATTCAAAAATGAATAAGATATGAATTAGTAAAAATTTACAATAAATTGTGCAAAGCTTGTTTTCAAGAAATTAGCATGCATAGCTTTGTTCTTATGTGGATTATGCTTTTGTAAATCTTTAAACTTATCAGTTTACTTACTATTCTGTGTTCAGTTCCCACTATGGAAGAACCTACAAATATTTATGCTTATTTTAGGCTTCTAGAGCATGTAGCCTCACTAAAAATAAAAATTGTGATTTTTGAAGGAGTTAAATAAAGAACTCTTAATATTCTGAAATTTGTCACTCCATTGCTTATATAGAATCACACTTTTTTTTTGGGGTTGGAGATTTAGCTCAGTGGTAGAGCGCTTGCCTAGCAAGCACAAGGCCCTGGGTTCGATCCCCAGCTCTGAAAAAAAAAAAAAAAAACCAAAGAATCACACTTTTGGATAGCAGTTATTTGTATTTGATCTATATTTGTATTAGTATTTGATATGCAATTATTCATGAACATAGAATCTTTACAATATCAGGGATGTGCCAACAAATGCTTATGGATCCTTTTCGAAAGCAGTATTTCTCAAAATGTTTATGTAAGAGTGTTAGTTTCATTGCTTATGACACTCTCATTGTTTTCTAACCTTGTAAAGACAATAGATTACTGATATGATTCTTAACAGTGCATTTTAAGCTAGGATAACAACTGGGGATTGTTTGATGTAAATTTCCCTATGAACAAATAATATCAAGAAATACACTTTAGCAACTTAAAAAGTCTTTCCTTTAGAACTTCTTAGAACTATAACAACCCATATATATTGTAGTTAAAAGGAAGATATAATGGACTGAGTTTGTTGTAATTATTTCTAAAAAGATCATTCAACCTTTATATAAAACATTTGCAGAATCTTTTTCAATACTCACATAACTCTTATATAATAATATTCCTAGTGAATGATTTGAAATGTTCATGAATTGCTGCCCTAGCATAATTTATTCTGCCTAAAATGATTAAAAAATATCTACAAGCCTTGAAAACAATTACTACATGGACAGATTTCACATGAACTGTTGTGTGATGTAGTTGATACTTTTAAGACAACACAGATCATTACAAACTTATAATAGATATCATTATTGTATCTAATAACATGAATAATGTCTATTAGTACAATTGTGCATATACTGTTGATTGAGATGTATGTTTGTCCTTTACATTATAAAAATTCATGTCTGTAGTCTATTTAACTACGGTGGTCCAATTTACACTTTTGTCCTTGATGAGAACCAATACACTGTCAGAAAATATAATCTACTTTCTTCCATCAAAGTAAAACTGCGAAGATTTTGTTTGTTTCAGTTCGGAGTGTTCTACAGTATAATAGCAGGAAAAACAAAAAGAAAAAGAAGAGAGCATTTTTGGTTGTTATGCTGTAGAGCTGCTAAAAAAATATGAAATATATGACTATTGTGTGGAATGGTGAAGAACTCATACTCAACAAATTCCTGCTATGCAGGGCTGACCAAAATAAGAAAATATCTGGTATAGAAGGAGAGACTATATTGGTCTAGGAAATACACAGTGCATTTAAAAAACACCCATAAAACATTTTATTTTGTAAAGATATGTTTCTTCTTTGTATGCAAATGTTTTGCCATTACGTATGTATATATACCACATACCGACCCGGTGCCCAGCAAGGCAAAAAGAGTGGGTCAGATCTTCATGAAACTGGAGTTATCACTGGCTGTGAACTACCATGTAGGTTCTGGGAATAGAATCTGTGTCTTCTGCAAGATCAACACATGTTCTGAATTACTGAAAAATCTCTGCATCCACAAAACATCTTCCATATTTGTATCAATCATTTTAGTTGTTTGTATTTCAAATATTATCCTCTGTGAAGCCGGCGCCATCTTGTAATGGCGAATGCTATCACGGCTTTCCACAATCCTCCTTCCAGTTCTTCCCTCAATGAAACCCCACCCCTTACAATCCCCTTTGCCTCTAAGAGGGTACTCCTCTACCCATCTACCCTCTCCTGCCTCATCCTACTCGCACCCCACTTGTCTGGGGCATCAAGTATCAACAGGATCAAGAGTCACCCTTCTCACTGATGCTAGATGAGGCTGTGCTCTCCGCTATATATGTAGTAGGAGCCATGGATACATCCATTTATACTCTTCAGTTGGTGGTTTAGTTGAAAGTTTCGAGGGGTCCGGTGAATTGATACTGTTGTTCCTTCTGTGGTATTGTAATCCGTTTCAGCTCCTTCAGTTCTTCCCTATCTCTTCCATTGATGTTCCTGGGCTCAGTTCAATCGTTGGCTGTGAGGAATCTGCATCTGTTTTATTCTTTATTCTGGCACAGCCTCTCAGAGGAAAGCCATATGAGGCTTCTGTCTACAAGCACGTCTTGGCATTAGCATTAGTGTTGGGGTTTGGTGTCTGATGAAGGAATGGGCCTCATGGTGGGGCCTTTCCTTCAGCTTCTTTTTAACTTTCTTTAAATGCCATGTGTGTATATGACGCTGTCTTATTATAAAGTATAATGAATATAGACGATAAAATATGAATGAACTACTCAAAGTGTCTCTGAAAACTTAGTTATAATCCAGTTTTAAAAAATCATATTTTAATTCTGAAACAGAAACTCTTTTAAATTTTCTATGCATTCTAGCACAAAAGAATAAATAACTGTCCTTTGTTGGATGAAGAATGAACTTAGATAATGGTTGATTCCTTCCCAAAGGACATGATTCATACTTATCTAAAATGTGGTCATAATGAGTATTAGGATTTATCGTTTAAGAAGTTAGTGCCATCCCCTAGAATTATAAAATATATAACAAATCTAAACCATAAATAGGATTAATTATGAATAATAAAAATGTGTTATAATTCAGTCAGATAATAGCAATACCAACACAAGTATAGACTAGTTCAGAAATAAATGTTTTACAGGTGTCTGATTGATTGAATGAATGTAGTTTGAGAAACTCTTAACTGGATATATTATTTCTACACTATTAAAATAAACCATTATTATTAGTTTAAAAATTATGATACATGATAGGATTTGGAACTGTGCAGTTTACTATTTAAGCATGTACTAATTTAAGTTGGCATTTTTCATTATTATCATGAATATCATATCAAAATATTAAGTTAACGTCTGTCTCTTCAACCATTATGAATGTTAGGTATAATAATAGTATCTTCTTTATAGGGATTTTGGCATACTTGTATGAAATAGGTTATGGAAAGCAGCTACCACAGAGGAACACACTTTTTGTCAATGCTATTATGGACATCAGACATCCATTTTATATTTAGTGGGCGTTACTGGAATGGTAATTCACTGTGTTTATTGACTTCCTTCTATATACTAAAATGTGGAATACAAAGTACAATTCAAAATAGTTCCTGTATTTCTGTCACTTTTAACCACATGCCAAGTCAAAATTGTATTTTGGCAAAGCTGTTCTTGAATTTCAGCAAGCAATAAAAGGAAAGGGAAAACATTAGGTGGATGGTAAGAGGAAAAGTTCTGTAATAATCAAAAATGAAACACAGTTTGGACTAATTATCTAAGAGTTCAATTGAAAAATGGGATAGTAAGTGGACTTACTATTGTCTGTATTGTAGAATTGTCTATTATGGAATATATGTAAAAAAATATCTGAAGGATGGTCAAGTGCAAGTCATTCATTTCACACAGGTGAAAATAAAAACTATTTGAAAATCATTGCTTTGCTGAAATATAGTAGAGTCTGCCTACAGGTCTTTTGGTCTATTAAGCACGTTGTGTTCTTATTCTAAATGAGGTGATATTGTCACCATATTTTCTAATATAATTTATTTGAAACAAAATTAGCGTGAAACTCTAAGATTTTAAACCCAGCCAAATACTTTTCTTAAATTACATTCCTTTGCTTTGTTATCTCTGGATTCCATTCACATGTGTACATGCATATGTCACCCTTATGTACCACTACACCCTCATATACATGTATACATATATTCATGCATGAAATCTTGTGCACAAATTATTTCTAACATTCAATACTAAGGAAAATATGGTATGACACACAAACTCTTCTCATAGTGTTTATCAGTGAAATCATTTCTAATGGCTTCTTCAATGAGCAGTTAATATCTGTTTTACATGTCTACAGCTAAGGAATTACAATCAAGAATATCATCAATATTCTGTTCATTTAAACAAATTATTATGTATATTTTGATATATAAAGGGAAGTGAACCTGCAAAAAATAAAGACAATCATGACTATACTGTGTTAATGCTTATTTTGAAAATAAACTCAGCATTAACTAAAATCATCCTTATAAACAGAAGATAGACAAAGTTGTTTGTATCAATTATTAAAGAGCAGATTTTAATATAACTTCTCAGAGACTAATTTAGTCACAGCAATTAAAATAGTTTATTTCCCATAGCAATTAATAACATTTTATTTATATTGTGTTCTGGTGTTTACCTCTTTTTTTAAAAGATTTTTATGTTCCCCTCTTCTCCTCCTGTCCCCTTTCCCATCCAGGTCGTTTCCACCCTTCTGTGTTTACTTCTTCTTCCTTCCAAGTGAGATTGAGGAATCTTCACTTGGGACCTTTGACTTGTTAGTCTTTTTGAGTTCTGTGGATTGTATCTTGGGTATCATGGGTATCCTGTACATTTTAACTAATATCCACTTATTAGTGAGTATGTACCATGCATGTCCTTTTGGGTCTGAATTACATCATGGGATCAGGTACTGTAGGGGAGGGAGTAGACAGGAATGAAGTAAGCAGAAGGAATAAAAACAGGGAAACTCAGAAGGTAAGAGGTGGGGGGGATCATCTAGAATGTACCAGAGAACTAAGAGGTTAGAGACTCTCAGGACTCCAAAGGAAGGACCCTAGATGAAATCCCGAACAGTGGGGAGAGGGAACTTGTAGAGCTCACCTCCAGTAGAAAGACAGGGCATCAAGTGGAGGGATGGGGTTGTAATCCCATTGTCAAGAACTCTGACACAGAATTGTTTCTTTCCGAAAAAACTACAGGGACAAAAGTGAAAAAAGAGCCTGAAGAAAAGGAGGTCCACTGACAGGTCCAAATTGGGATCAAGTTCTGGGTGAAGTGCCATGGCCTTACACTATCACTGATGCTATGGTGTTATTACAAACAAGGACCTATCATGACTGCCCTCTGAAAGGCCAACGAGCAGATGAAAGTGTCACATGCAGATATTTACACCCAACCAATGGACAGAAGCTGCTGACACCTGTTATTGAAATAGGGAAAATCTGAAGAAGTTGAGGAGAAGGGCAATCTCATAGGAAGACCAGGAGTCTCAACTAACCTGGACCCCTGATATCTCTCAGACACTGATTTGCCAACCAGGCAGCATACACCAGGTGATATGAGGCCCACAACACATATATAGCAGAGGACTGCTGGGTCTGGACTCAATCAGAGAAGATGCACCTAACCCTTGAGAGGCTTGGGGCCCTGGGAAGTAGGGAATTCTGGTGGAGTATGGGGTGGGGACATCCTCTTGGAGACATCCTCTTGGGGAAAGATGTGTGGGATATGGAAAATTTAGAGGGAGGACCAGGAGGGGCATAAAATCTGGACTATAAGAAAGATTAAAGAATAAAAAATATATCCATGTATGAGATTTTCAATCAGTAAATATTTTTAAATACAAGGTGGATATGAAGCTGGGAACAAATAAAATATACGTGTAATTTTAATTCCTGTGTTTCTGATAAACTAGTGCAGTTGTATATTTTTGACTATACAAAGTAAAATATGATGATTTTTTTTTTAATTTTTGCTTCTTGGGGTTGGGGGATTTAGCTCAGTGGTAGAGCACTTGCTAGCAAGCTCAAGACCCTGAGTTCGGTCCTCAGCTATGAGAAAAAAATGCTTCTTAAACTATAATAAATCATGATTAAGTTTTTTTGTTGATCGTGTATCCTTATACACATGTAAGTGTAAGGATAAATATTTAGAAGGTAAACAAGGATTATGCTAGTCAAGTAAAAATGATGGTTGTAGGTTCTCTTCTATGATCCATGACTTCACTACCCTTGGGTGGCTAAGCTTCAGTTATTGTACTCTTCACTTTCCTTAATGAGAATATATTTGAGATCATCCACTATCACTAAATATGTGTAGCATGATAGGAAAGTTAAATTGAGCTAGTTTCTCAATGATTTGCTGGTCTAGGGAGTTCTTATCTCTATATTAAATGACTGTTGGATGGAGGGCTGAGGATGTACCATTTTGTTTTATTATTCAACAGCTTTTCCTTGGAATTTCTCTTAGTTACTGGATTTAACAGTAAGAAAGACATTAAAAATCAAAATACTTAAGAATGTTTAGTCCTGCTGGGGCAGTTTTCTCAAAGCAGAAAAGGCTAGTTTCTTTGCAAAGGATGATAATCTTCTCATCTCATTTGAGCAAAGTTACATGATATTGGCTGTTGAAGCAGAAAGAGGTGGATATACACAACAATATTTGTAATTAGTCCTGTGTGTGCACTTGTGTGTGTGTGTGTGTGTGTGTGTGTGTGTGTGTGTGTCTGTGAGAGAGAGAGAGAGAGAGAGAGAGAGAGAGAGAGAGAGAGAGAGAGAGAGAGAACTGAACCGGTTGGTAAGAAGTCAAGCAGTATTTTGATGGGAGAGTGAGGATGACTATAGGAAAGACAGAAAAGAAGACTCAGAGAAAAAGTTTTGAAATTGGGAGGTCTGTCCAGTCAATACTGTAACAGCCTCGAGTTTAATTCTCAAAGGCTTTATGTACTTTACAGTAATATGGAAGAGAAAGTCACAAGGTAGCAGAGACAATGGCTGACATATATTAGATATCTATATTGATCTGATGGCCTTCTTTGTTCTTTCTTCTCCAAGGTAAACAGAACATTTAGCCCTTTGCCTTGAACAGCAAGTGTATGTTAGCAGGCATGGAAATCTTTCAGTAGATGCTGGTCTACAAAATGTCTCCCAATATATATACAAACATACACACACACACACACACACACACACACACACACACACACATACACACACACACACACATCTATCTGTCTGTCTGTATGTCTGTCTGTATATCTATCTATCTATACATGCATATTTATGTATGCAAGTTTCTACTGACAATGTAAGTGAATGAAAGAGATTTTAGATAGCCTTCTTAAAGAAAGGCTAAAATAATTAAAACATTTAACCAATAAATTACAAGAAGCTCTGAAGAGGCATTAATTCATTCAATATGTTGAAAGTTTTCTATATTTTAGGACTTATATAACTCTACTGTAATCTCTGCTATGGATAGAATACTCTACATTGAAATAACTCACCGCAGCAACTCAAACACAGGGAGAAGAGTAAGATGGAAAACTGATATGACTAGAAAGTAGAAACTAACGTAACCTGAAGCAAAAAAAAAAAAAAAAGAGGACTGTGAATTAATTTTTATCATTGCCCATAACATCTTAATTTCTTGTAGTTTGTCATCTTAATTAATATAATTACATAAATATCAGTAATCTTAGATTATTATTACTCCATATAAGGAAAACTATAAATAAAATGCTGATGAATTTCAAACTCTATAAACGTTCATAGTATTAGAATAATGGTCATCACTGAAGCAACCCATTGTCAAAATAATGAAAAAATTTTAAAGGAAAAGATAAAATATATTTCACAGGATATTTAAGGGGACAAAAGAGCATGATAAATATAAACTTGATACTTCAGAAGATATCATAATATATCTTAATTCTAGATGTGGAGAACATCAAAAATTTCCTTCTCAAGTGTTTGAAGACTAGGAAGTCAATGCATAATGTGCTAGAAAATTTCATGTCTTACAAGATCTTCCTTTTATTTTGTTGTTTTTTGTTTTTATTTTTTTAATCTTTTTTTACAATACAGACTTTATCCCCTTTCCAGTCCACCATCTAACTGTTCCACATTCCACACCTCACCCCACCCCATCTCCAAGAGGATGTCCCCATACTACCCTCACCCCACCAAACCTCCATACTCCCTGGGGCCCCAAGTCTCTCAAGTGTTAGGTGCATCTTCTCTGACTGAGTCCTGACACAGAAGTCCTATATATGTGTTGGGGGCCTATATCAACTGGTGTATGCTGCCTGGTTGGTGGGTCAGTGTCTGAGAGATCTCAGGAATACGGGTTAGTTGAGACTGCTTTCCATCCTACAGGGCCACCCTCCTCTTCATTTCTTCCAGTTTTTCCCTAATTCAACCACAGGGATCAGCAGCTTCTGTCCATTGGTTGGTTGTAAATATCTGACTCTTTCAGCAGCTTATTGGACCTTTCAGAGGGTAGTCATTAAAACATTCATTCTGTTCTTATTTGGCTAAAAGTTGAAAGCTTTAAGGATTACTTTTGTAGGGCAACTAACTAGTCTTAATTATGAACGGTCAGCCTTCATAGGCCAATCACCCCACAAATCCTCTACTTTTAAAATTAATTTGAGTGTTAAAATTTCACAGTATTAACTTGGAGTAAATGCAAGTACCCAGACATCAGTATCTTCTCTGTTGTCTATAAACATATTTGTATTTCTCAAATATAAATTGTGCTTCTTTCATTCCACTAGTGTCCCAAATTTTGACTTTTCCCAACTTCAACTCTGAAATCTTAAGACTTATCTTGTATAGACACTTATGGATATGTAAGGTATGCTACACCATGAAACACATTACCCCCCAATTGATAAGCCTGTGAAATTAAGCATGTTGTGTGTTTCCAAAATGCAACAGTCGAAAAGGAACGAATTACACACATTCAAGAGGAGAATAATAAGAATGAATAAATGAGTAGCAGTTCCCAATAAGGTCATAATCAAGCAAAGGAAACTGATATTATGCTTCTAATTTCTGGACTGGAGATAAGGGCAGACTCCTACATTCCAGACAAAATAGGGAAATAATATCATCCCCATAGAGTTCACTAGTTTTGTAGATGAGGTAGCCTTGGGCAGCTATCTTACCCCTGGCATTGTTTTGAGTTGCATCCTCATAGTTGCCCCAGGCTTACCTCAAATGCTAGTGATTTAATTGGTCTATGGTTTCATACTTCATCTCACCTACACAGCTCGTACAGATATTGCTTTAAGGGGTACTGAAGTTACATTATGTTTATAAGAAATGTCTGGACTGATGATGGAAGTGATAGTGTTAATTATTTCTGAGTTACCTCTAAAATCATTCTACCATTACTTTACTTGTCCATCGTAAGTTTTATTTGATGACAGATTAATCTGCTTATCACATAGTCATTTGGTCACACACATATGTTCTCGTCTGAACACATATTTTTTGTGAAGAGATGGAAAATTTTCACATATTTCTATTCTGTTTCCACCTGAATGACAGTTTACATTTCAATAACTCCTCTTATACTTTACTCAGAGCAGCCAACAGAGAATCCACATATTTGATACATAAATGTTTCTTCAGCCAAATCCAATTTCATTGCTCATAAGGTACATCTTCCAGAAAACATTATATCACTGTAATCTCAATCAAGTAAGAAAAATCTCTTTTTCTTTGACCAAGTATCATGTTTCTTATTTCCATAAAAGAGTGCAACAGGATGGTTTATAACCACCAATCTTTAATCACTCTGTTTGACTACCAGAGAGATGTTCTGAAAGACATTGTAAATGTTGTCCATAGCTGTGATTTTCTTCTGTAACTTGTCCAGAATGACATTTTAAAGTCTGTTATGGTAATGTGGGTAGAGTTTCTAAAATGAGCATCTGAAGAACTCTGGCCATTGCACACAACACTATTCCAAAGCCAGGCTATCGTTTTCAGTATTAGTTACAATCAGCACTCTTATTTCTTGGTACTGTTTTGTTTTAATATCTTATGAATTATAGACTAGAAATTCAAAGACTAAAGTAAAGTACACTGGTTGTCTAATAAAGAATGGATTCCTAATAGTTATCCATTTTCACCTACTTTTCATAAGACAAATGAGATTAACAAAATTTGTAGGATTTTTATTTTCAAAAATCCTGTGTTCTAAGTAAAGGGCTCTACTATCCTCAAGAAGTGATTAGAATTTTTGCATACAAACTTTGGAGGTACATAAATATTCAGATTAAAGCACACAGAATGAAAGAAGTATCTTTAGAACAGTCCCAGACCATTATTAAATTGCAAAGACAATGTTTGTGTGTAGAATTTGAGATATGAAAAATAGTAATGGGTGAAATAGGCAGATGATAAAAAGAACACTAAATATACTTATAACTATATAACCTTAATTGGAAATTTTGTTCATTTTTTAAGTACTATTCTTTTCGTAGAATTGTGTATTGGGGAGGTAGTGAGCCTGTGTTATTTGTAATATTTCTATTTAAGGATTTCTTTTTTTTTTCTTTATTCTTTTTTCATTTTATTAACTTGGGTATTTCTTATTTGCATTTCGACTGTTATTCCCTTTCCCGGTTTCCGGACCAACATCCCCCTAACCCCTCCTCTCCCCTTCTCTATGGGTGTTCCCCTCCCATCTTCCCTTTCTGATACATATTCTGTTCTTGTTTCAAAGTCCTCTGAGCACAGCTCAGGCTATGGAGACAGGACTATTGTCTTAGTTAAGATTTCTACTGCTGTGATGAAACACTGTAAAAAAAAAAAAACTTGAGAAGAAAAGGGTTTATTTCATCATATGATTCCATATCACATTTTATAACTAATGGAAGTCAAGCCAAGAACTCAAGGTAGAAACCTGGAGGCAAAAGCTGATGAAAAGGACATAGAGGAGGTCTGCTTACGTATTTGCTCCTCACCCTGATTTTTTACATATCCCAGGAGCATCTACTCAAGTGTGGCACCACTATCATGGGACAGGCCTTTCCACATCAATCACTAATTAAGAAAATGTCCTACAGGTTTGCCTATAGGCCAATCTTATGAAGGCATTTTCTCAATAGCAGTTTTTTTCAGACAACACTTGCTTTTGTCAAGTTGAATAACGAAAAGGCATTTTGTTTAAAAAATTAAGGCAGACCATTCACTTGATGTTGGCAACAGGCAACAAGATTTATTGTATAAACAAACAATATGTAATTAAAGTAAGCTGAAGAATATATAAATTTCTTCTCAAATGGATTTGGGCTTAATGGTTTGGGTACATTGCCTGATGATGCTGCAAATCCAGTAAGCTGAAACACAGTTCAGCAGTGATGACAGTTAATATTGGTACTAGAATTTGGCTTGTTGTATATGTCAGGGATTATATGTAATTCAGAAAAACTTTCAAAGTCTTTGTTCACACTAGGAAACCTAGTGAACTGGTCTAGTCAATTATATGTCAATGAGATCATATGATTAGCATCATTAATTATCAAAGGGATGTATGTTTCACAGTTTTGACTTGCTGAGAGGACCACATTTACCTTAATGATAAACTTTTGCTCATAGCTCACTAAGTAAAACAATTTTAATATATAATTATTTTCGGGAAAATTCATAGTTTTCTTAAGGTTTAAAAAATTAATTATAATTTTCTAAGTCACAGCAGTTAAACTTAGAAATATGTAATTCCTAGACTTTGACCTTTCTCAATGTACTTCTTTTAATATTCATTAATTTTTTAAATTCATTTACAAGTTCTTAGAACGAGAAAATAGTTACCCTACAATGACCTCACTCACTTTCTGCACCATAGGAAGCAAGTTATTAGATTTTACAGATATGAATGCATCAAAAATATTCAAATTACTTTTTACTAATTGTTGTCATAGACTACTGTGCTGCCACATTTCATAAACCTCATTATTAGTACCTTTCCTCAGTAACTATAAATTGAAGTAGTAAAAAGCAATAATTGAACATTAATTTTTACTTTATCTCTCACCTTGGCATTTTTTGACATAACTGCTTTAACTTTTTTCAAAATATGATTTTCTCTTTTTCACTCATGATTATATATGAACAGTAGAAAATTTATGTTTCACTATTTAAAAAAGTCATACTACTTTTTTTCTATCTCTATTAAATGGTATTAAGTAATGTTTTTCTAATCTCTTCTAAAACTTTACCTTTCACAGGTATAACATTTCATCAAACATCAAAAGTCATACAATTTTGGAGAATGTTAGTTAAATATATGAAACATGTTGGTGTTTCACTGAGGGCTTCTCCTATTAAATGGAAAAATAGGTAACAACAATAAATTTATAGCAATTGTGCTTTGATATTTACTAGATCATTATTTAATTCATATAAAGCTGTCTAACCTTTTATTTTCTGACAGTATTATTTTAATATTTCTATTAAGTTGTTTAGAGTTAAAAAGAATCTTAATCAGTAATTCTCCCCTTTGTTTTAATAGTAGAGACATTGGAACTCCCTCTTTAGGGTTCTTAGACTCACCTATAAGATAACTTAAGAATTTACTCAAATGAACACTCAAGGACAAATTTAATGTGGTTTCATTGTAAAAATTTATGCTGGGTAATTTGTAAATCTCAGTAGCTACCCAAAGTGAAGAATAGAGAAGAAATGGGAATGAGAGCCAAGCTGATTGAGTGAAGTTGGCCCAGATTCCAGCCACATGCTGAGCAAGATTCTACATAATAGAGAAGGAAGCTTCTTAAAAAGAAAGTTCAATGTGGTAGGATAAGCATCTTTAGGAAAATCTAGAAAGCAGAAAAAGGAAAATTTACATTCTTTTGACTAATCCAGGAAAACAGGCACACTTACAAACCTGAAACTGACTGTTCTAGGGGGACCGAAATTCTGGGAAGAAAAAGTGAATCATTTCATTAAATGACTAATTATTACTCTCATTTTTTATCTTCCTGAGGGGTGGTTCCTCAGTCAGTTTATTAACCTTGCCAACTGGATTATCTCTTAAGGGAAAACAAAACAAAACAAAACAAAACAAAGTCTGTGTCCAACTAGCCCTGAAGGCCCGTCTTTCTTTAACAATTTTATGGTAACACATTAAATACTTGTGTTTAATGACAGATCATATCACCAAATCTTAGTGCCAGTTATGTCTATTTATATTTTTATAGTAGGTAAAACAATGGTCAATTAGTCCTTGATGTATTGTGACAGCTAATTTCTGTAACCAACTTGCATACATCCAGAATCCGCAAAAATACAATTAGCCTATCATCTGTGAGATTTTCTCTATCAGTTATGGGAAATGAGAACATTAGTTAGAAAAATAGGCAGAAGGTTCTGGTAGATGACTGGATAAACTGATGTGGGAAAGAAAACTACTTTTTGCTTGCTTACCTTCACTCACTGGGGAGTCCATCCATTCTCTTGTTGCAGTATTGGAATCATCTTCTTCAGATTTCCAACACTGACTGAAAATCAACTCTCCAGTTATCTTCTAAACTCACCACCAGATTAGGAATGTTTTATCCTAGCAGATCTCCTTCTTTAAAGAACACTGACAAATAAATATATAGCCTGTTTCAGTTTTCATATGATCAAAAATTTCAAAAGCCCAGAGACCGATTTTATCCTGTTGCAGATGTATTCAAGTTGGCAACAAAAATTAGCTGTTACAATATATCAAGGATTAATTTACTCTTGTATTTCATACAGTTAAAGAAAACCAGGTTCTTGATGTTTTGCCAGTATATTCTGGATTGATCTAAAAAAGCAATATACTTAATTTATTAAACTATTTTGCACATAGAAAGAGTTTTGCTGCTATCTTCACATGTACTGCTTCCTGACTTTCTAAATTGCAGTAAGAAATATGCTAAGTCACCATTACTCATAACTTTCTTGAATTCAATGTAGGCATAAAATGCAAATAAATTTACTGTGTTTTTCATTATTATTTGTTTATTGACAAATGTTTTATTTCATACAGTATATTCTGATTAAGGATCCCACACACACTATTCCTCCCAGTTCCTTCCCATCTTCCCTCCCATCAGGAGGTACACATTTCTACCTCTCTTTTGAAAATAAACAGACATCTAAATAATAATAAAATAAGACATAATAAGATAAAGTGAAACCAAATAGATTAAAGTAAAACAAATAGAACAAGATGAGTCAAAGAAAAAACACAAGATATACGTATAGATGCTGAGATAGGCATGCTCATACTCACAGAAATTATATAAAAACAACAAAAAGAATGCCTTAACATGTATGCAAAGAACCTGTAAATTTTAAAAAAGAAATGCTCAACAAAACATGATTGGAAAAAGAACAAGACCATGGAATTTGTTTTGTGTTGGCCATACACTGTTGGGCATAGGGTTTACCCTTGGAGTGGTGTAGTTCCATGGTCAGACTTGCTAGGAGAAAAGTAATAATTTTTTCATTCACAAGTGGTTTTCAATTGGATATAGCTTCTGGGTTTAGAGATATGAGTATGTGTCTACTTTTTTAAACTCTAGGAATCCCTATCTGGTGCAGACCTATAAAGACCCTATGCATGTTCCCATAGTATTTGTGAATTTGCATATGTGTTTGTCATTTTGTGTATGAAAGCCTTGTTTCTGTGGTATCCTCCAACCCCTCTGGCCCTTTTACTCATACGGCATACTTTTCTTGGAATTCTTTGAACCCTGAAGGTAGAGATTTGGTGGGTATATCTATCTATTTAGGACTGAGTGTTTCACGGTCTCTCTCTCGAAATATTGCAAACTTGTTTGTCTCTGAATTTATTCCCACTCATTGCAAGAAGGAATCTTCTTTAATGGTGACTGAATAATGAATTGATAACAAAATTTCATTCGAATATTGTATTAGTGCATTGATTTATGTGAACAGTAGTATTTTATTTTCCTTTACGTCTACAGTTTGTCTAGTGTTATGTTCTTGGCCACCCAATAAGAACTGAGTAAGGGTTCCATCTCATGGTGGGCCTTAAATAAAATCAGATATTGGTTGGTTATGCCTGAAAGCTTTGTGCCACTATTGTACCATAATAGTAGGTTGAAGATTTTGCAGCTGGGTTGGTGTTTACATTTTTTTTTTTTGGTAGACTATAGAATACTTTTCATTGCCTTGCACACTAATTTTTAGGGCAGAAGGCTCTAGATAGGCATTGACTTGACTTCTCTGTGTTCAGTAGGTTGTATAGGCATTGTGTTCAGCAATTGGACTTTACCATCAGTTTATGGAGAACATTTGATAACCTTGGCATTAGCCTGGTTGTTTAGAAGTTCCCATGTTTTTTTTTTTAATTTAACCAACAATTCAATTAGATGTAACCCATTTCTGATATTAGAATATTCATTTGGTGAGAGATGTCTAGATCAGTCTCCATCTCAATGATTGCTTTGTGATTTCATTTAGATCATTTTCATATATGTATATGTTTAATAAAACTTCAGCTGCATTAGGTTTTCATATAAACCTTCAAACAGTCCTAATACAAGGCCACCACATCAAAGGGGAGATACCTCATATAATGACAACAGAACAGGAATCAATGAGCACTGCCAGTTGACAATTATCAATTTCAATAGGCTCAATTCCCATATTAAAAATGACAGAAAGCAACAGAACGTGTTTGAATGCAGGATCAATCTGTCTGCAGCATCTGTGAAATACGCCTTAATATCAAACGATATTTTAACCAAGGGTAAAAGGATCGAGAATCGACAAATGGGATTTTATAAAACTACAAAGCTTCTGTAAAGCAAAGGAAACTGTTGTTAGGACAAAACGGCAACCAACAGATTGGGAAAAGATCTTTACCAATCTTATAATTGATAGAGGGCTTATGTCTAAAATATACAAAGAACTCACAAAGTTAGACTGCAGTGAGACAAATAACCGTATTAAAAATGGGGTTCAGAGCTATACTATACAAAGAATTCACAGCTGAGGAATATCAAATGGCTGAGAAGCACCTAAAGAAATGTTCAACATCTTTAGTCATAAGGGAAATGCAAATCAAAACAACCCTGAGATTCCACCTCACACCAGGCAGAATGGCTAAGATCAAAAGCTCTGGCAACAGCAGATGCTGGCAAGGATGTGGAGAAAGAGGAACACTCCTCCATTGTTGGTGGGATTGCAGACTGGTACAAACATTCTGGAAATCAGTCTGGAGGTTCCTCTGAAAATTGAACTTTGCATTACCTGAGGACCCAGCTATACCTCTCTTGGGCATATACCCAAAAGATGCTCCAACATATAACAAAGACACATGCCCCACTATGTTCATAGCAGCCTTATTTATAATAGACAGAAGCTGGAAAGAACCCAGATGCCCTTCAACAGAGGAAAGGACACAGAAAATATGGTATATCTACACAATGGAATACTACTCAGCTATCAAAAACAATGACTTTATGAAATTCATAGGCAAATGGATGGAACTGGGAAATATCATCCTGAGTGAGGTAACGCAATCACAGAAAAACACACATGGTATGCACTCATTGATAAGTGGCTATTAGCCCAAATGCTTGAATTACCCTAGATGCATAGAACACATGAAACTCAAGCGGATGACCAAAAATGGGATGCTTGACTCCTTCTTTAAAGGGAACAAGAATACTCTTGGAGGGATAGGAAGGCAAAGTTTGTAAAGGCTGAAGCCCTCTTGCTTACTCTTTATTCTTCCTGGTCTTACCCCTTCCTGTCCCTTCTGTGTCATCCTCCCCATCACCCGTCCCTCAACGTGCTCATGGCCATCCCTTCCTCTCATATACTCTTCTTTCATTAAACTTCTCCCGTGGAACCATGAAAAAACAAAAAAGCGAAAACAAAACAAAAAAAACAGGCAGAAGGAACACCCATTCAGAGCCTGCCCCACATGTGGCCCCATACATACAGCCACCAAACTAGATAAGATGGATGAAGCAAAGTAGTACAGGCCGACAGGAACCGAATGTAGATCCCTCCTGAGAGACATAGCCAGAATACAGCAAATACATAGGCAAATGCCAGCAGTAAACCACTGAACTGAGAATGAGACCCCCTTTGAAGGAATCAGAGAAAGGACTGGAAGAGCTTGAAGGGGCTCGAGATTCCATATGAACAACAATGCCAATCAACCAAAGCTTCCAGGGACTAAGCCACTACCCAAAGACTATACATGAACTGGTACTGGGCTCCAACTGCATAGGTAGCCTAGTAAGGGCACCCGTGGATAGGGAAGCCCTTGGTCCTGCCAAAGCTGGATCCCCAGTGAATGAGATTCTTGTGGGGAGGGCAGTAATGGGGGGAGGATGGGGAGGGGAACACCTATATAGAAGGGGGAGGAAGGGTTAGGTGGATGTTGGCCTGGAAACCAGGAAAGGGAGTAACATTTGAAATGTAAATAAGAAATACCCAATTTAATAAAGGTGGAAAAAAAAAAAAGAAACAAGCTGGAGTAGCCTTTGTATTATCTGACAAATTAGTATTCAAGCCAAATCTTTCCTATCAGAAGAGATACAGGATCATACTACATATCCATCAAAGGAAAAATCAGTTAAGAATACATTTCAATTTTTAGCATTTATGCCTCAAACACAAGAGCAATCAAGTTTACAGCTTAAATTACATATTGACCCTCACCTACTGTGTGGTGGTTTGTATATGCTTGGCCAAGGAAGTGGTACTATTAGGAGGTAGGAACATGTTGCAATAGGTGTGGCCTTCGTGGAGGAAATGCAACATTGTGGGAGTGGGCTTTAGCTCCTGTCCCATGGCTCCAACTGCATATGTAGCAGACGATGGCCTCGATGGGTACCAATGGAAGGAGAAGCCCTTGTTCCTGCCAAGGTTGGCCTCCCAGTATAGAGGAATGTGGGAGGGGTAGGAGGAGGGAAAGGAGAGGGGAACATCCTTATAGAAGAAGGGGAGGGGGATATGATAGGGGCTTATATCCAAGAAACTGGGAAAGGGAATAACATTTAAAATGTAAATTATAATAAATAAATAAATATTAAAAAAAGCAAACAAAAAGACCCTTGTCTTAGTTACCTGAAAGCCTGTCTTCTAGCAGCCTCCAGATGAAGATGTAGCTCTCTCAACTCCTCCTGCATCATGTCTTCCTGGACATTGCCATGTTCTCACCTCAATGACATTGGATTGAATCTCTGAACTTCTAAGCCAGCCACAATTAAATGGTATCCTTATAAGAAGTACCTTTGTCATAGTGTCTGTTACCAACAGTAAATCCCTAAGAAACACTGATAACCGGAAACTTCAATACCTCACTCTTGCTAAGAGACAGGTCATCCAAACATAAACTAAACAAAAAAAAAATGATGGAACTTACCAGATTAAAACTTACAGATGAAAAACTAACATCATAAACTAAATGGACCTAACGGATTTGTAGGACATTTTACCTAAAACACAAAAGAATATACATTGTTCTTAGCAACAAATGGGACTTTCTCAAATATTGATCACATACTTAGATAAATAGCTAAAATAAAAATGAAATAATGCAATGCATCCTTCATGACTACCACTGATTAAAGATGGATATCAGCAATAATAGAAAATTTACAAACTAATGGAAATAGAATGACTTACCACTAAATGAAAAATGGGTCAAGACAAAAATTAAGAGAAAAATTAAGGACTTCCGAGAATTGATTATAAATGAAAACACAGCATACATAAATTTAAGGGACCCAACATAGGTGGTCTTTGTAGGCAATTTCAAAGCACTGCTTGCCTATATTTAAAAAACAAACAAAAAATGTGGAGAACTCTTTACTAGTAACAACACCACATCTAAAAGATCTAAAAAAGATAAGGAATAGTATCTAAAAGATGCATTCTGCCTGAAATAAACTCAGGGCTGAAATCAATAAATTAGAAACAAACAATAAAAATACAAAAATTAATGAAACAAAGAATTTGTTCCTTGAGATAATCAATAAGATTGACAAAATTTATATAGAAATTAATTAAAGTGTATAGAAAAAATCCAATTCATGAAAATTAGAGACAAAAGAAGGAACATAGCAACATACACTGATACACTGATGGAATCTAGTCAGTACTTTTCAACCTCCAACTGTTTTATCGAATATTTATTTTATTTTATGTATATGAGTATGTTGTCACTGAGACAACAGAAAAGGGCTTCAGATTTGATTACAGATGGTTATATACCACCATGGAGTTGCTGGGAATTAAACTCAGTTTCTCTGTAAGAGCAGCCAGTGCTCTTAACCGCTGAGTCATCTCTCCAGCCATGTTCCCAGGTTTTATGTAAGGAAAACTTAACATTTCTCTGTCCTTTTAAACAGTACAGCATTTGGTAATTGAAATCAAACTAATAAAAAGATCATAATATGTTTAGTTACCAAGGTGCATGAATTACTTGCAATCATATGTTTAGTTTTAATTATTCCAAAGTGATAAAATGATTTAAGCTAATAGAGGTTCTGATATACTAAAATCAAAGATATTTCTTGACTTATAACTTAAATAATGTAGAACTGAGATAATCTAACCATGAAGTCCAAAAGCAAACCAAAAATTCTATGGAATTTTATATTAACTACTTACTCTTTTTGGTTAAAGGAATCACACTGTACTGCCTTTGTATTTTCAAAACAGAATTGTGATATACAAAAGAGAAAGCTAAATCCATATGCAAAACTAGGTATATAATTGTATTTTAGGTTCCACTAATTACTAGAAAGTTCTATTTTACATAATCTCTAAAGGCACGAAAGTGACATTTATAGAAACTTACCTTATGAAGATTAAATTCTTTTGCATCACAAGGCTTTTATAAAAGTGTCACAACCTTGCCTTGAACACTGAAGATTACAGTGTAATATATAACATCCAATCCTGTAGGAGAATGTGAGTAATAAAATGTAGGCCTCATAAACCCTCTCAGACTATGTACCTGGCTTGCATCTTAATATGAGTTCTCTACTTTCAGTATCATTAAATCTGACATATCAAATTTTATTCTTTTTAGCCGTGTGGTTAGGATGACTGCCCACAAAATATGAACCTCGTGTGAAGATTGCTTCACCTTGATACTGTTCTTTCTTTGCTTCAATTAACTTTAATACTTACCCTGTAGCAATTAAGTGTGTAACATCTGTTGGTAAAGTCTTATTATTAATGCAGAACGTTTCTGTAAGAAAGTAAAACCCATGTTCTAAATGTATAGTGTCATGCAGGGGTATATCTTCACTTTCATGATGTAAGTGAGTGGGGAAAACAAGTTGGAGGGCACAATGAAAACAAACATTGCAAATGATCCTTATTTTCTCTCTTATATTTATAATCATGACTTCCTTATTTGCTATCAGTCACTATATTTTCTATGGAATTGTGTAATAGAGCACAAAGCAAAGAGTTATAATTCAGCGAATGCTGTGAGGTTAATGAATTACTTAACCTATTAGCCTGTAATACAGCTATGTGTGGTCATGTGACCATACACTATAAGTTTTCCATGGTCACATTTAGAAAAGATTTTCTAGTTGAATGGAATAATACTAGATATTATCTGTCCTTGGCAACCCTTTCCTATATATGGATAAAATAGGTAAAACTATAAAATCCATATTGAAGCAGTTAAAGGAAAACAAAAGAGAAGACACTCCTAAAATGCCTTGTACATCTATTTACTATGCAAACATACTTATGTGCCATGAAAATAAACATATATGGATGGTTTAATCAATTAAAGTAAATATTATTGTGCTTATAACTTATGCTAGATTTTGTTGCACTTGTAGACAACCAAAGGTCAAATATGATACAAGTACTTCTTTTTCAGCCATGAGACTTTAGGTTACTCATTATTTTGTTAATATTTAATCGTATTGATTTGAATTCATCGAAAAACTGGGACATTAAATTTGTTAATTTTCTAATTTGGGGACCCAGAGTCAGTTACTATCCATTATATGGCAGGTAAACTTGATCCTGCAGGCAACTATTAGACTTTCATGAGGAATGTCAGTGATGAGCATTTATTACATATTTATGCCATTTCTGTATGCATACTTTGAACAGATAAAGTATATCTTTAAACCAAACATTATCAAAATATATCCTCCTGACTGCAAGTGAGAAAAGATACAACTGAGCATATTTATCCTGTAATGCAACTTGCACACATAATTTTGACCACAGATTTATTATGGTACGGCATTAATCATTTGCTATTTTTTATGTGTATACGATATAATCTCATATACTAAGTATAGTTTGAAAGCTTTGTAAGATATTTCATTTAAATCATCAACAATATGTTATGTCAAGAAAGAATTTTAATACATATAAGGAACTAAGAAGCACAAGAAACTGATGACTGAAATTGAGTATTATTAGGATAATAAAAAATTATCATTATTCATGTAAATGAGTGTGTATAAGTACGCTGGAGAGATTTAAGTCACTAAATAAATAATAAGTTTGTACAGAATATGAAAGTAAATGGAATGGTTTTCACCAGCATCCTTTAGGTAGTTTATATCAGGCAAACTTTGACCTAAGTGATGAAGCCAAATGTGAAGAGATCTTTTATTTACTGATGATTTTGCATATTATTGAGAAAAGCTATACCATAAATTCTTTGACAAATAAAATTTATTGTAAATAATTAAAAATGAGACCATTTTATTTACTTTTGCCTATATTTGTCCTGAAGAAGATGATTGCAATACAGACATAAATCTATGATTAGATAATTTAAAATTACAAACTTGCTTAAATACTACTTTCATTATTTAACTTATATTTAGTTCAGTAAAGTCTCTTTCTGTAGGGCCAAAATATCACTGCTTTCTACTTACTAAAGACAAATGTACATGGCTCCTGGCAATTACCTGTTTCTCCCTGCTCCAAATTTACTTCATAATCTCACGATTCATAAAAGGACATAATGAAGATTTACCCTTTGATATCTTATAACTTGTTAACAAAGTAAAAAAAAAAAAAGGTTTTATTTTCTATCACTGTGACCAATTACCTGACATAGACATATTAAATGAGGAAAGATTTATTCATACTAAGGTTTGAGAAGATTCAGTGTACCCTGACAAGAATGCACGTCAGAGGAGCCCAATCGAAATCATGACATTAATCAGAGAGATGTTGCTGCATTTTTGCTTCCTTTGTTCTTCTGCAAGTTGCCAGTCCATGACCTAGTGCCACACATATTTCTGTAGATCTTTTCTCCTTAGCTAATCCTCTTGATGTTTTCACAGAAATAACCAGAAGTATGTTTCACTCATCTATACTATTCTAAATTCATTTAAGTTTACAACAGACACAAACAATTGCTGGGGCATTGTGATATTCTAATACAACTATCAATAATATGGGAATAGTGATAAATCCATAAGAACCCAAACTGATAAAAGGGGAAAATATTTGGTATTGTAATGAATATAAAATAAAAAGTAATTCCTATTATTATTAAACAACAGCTATTTCTAAAACTCCATAACCATTTGAAAATCTCTAATATGCTCAAATTTCATATTTATACTAAAATAATTAAGAAAAATGATAACACTGGTAACCAAACCTGACAGAATATTTTGCTATTGAATGTATCAAAAGGTAGAAGCTTATCATGAGTCAGAAGGTAAATTTGGGTAAGAAAATTATGCAAGGATTTACAGTATTTCATTTTGTTTATCTGTGTATCCATGTTTCAAAGAATCACTTTAATGAGAATATTATATTTTTACCATTGTCATAATTATATAATATATTTTCATAGAATAACAAAGTGCAATTAAGAAAAATTATTAAAATTAGCATCTTTTTATTGTATTTTATTTATTTACATTTTTAACGTTATCCCTTTCCTTGTTTCTGCTCCAGAAACCTGCTATTCTATCCCCTACCCTTCTTCTCTGCAGGTGCTCCCTCACCCAACCACCTACTCCCCCCCACCTCACCTCCTTGAAATTCCCCTACACTGGGTCATCAAGTCTTAACAGGACCAAGACCTTTCCTCCCATTGATGCCTGACAAGGCTATCCTCTGATATATACAGAGCCATAGGTCCATCCCTGTGTTCTCTTCGGATAGTGGTTTAGTCCCTGGGAACTCTGTGGGGACTGGTTGGTTGATATTGTTGTTCTTCCTATGGGACTGAAAATCCCTTCACCTACTTCCGTAATTTCTCTAATTCCACCATTGGAGACCCTGTTCTCAGTACAATGGTTAGTATCTACCCCAGTATTTGTCAAGCTCTGGTACAGCCCCTCAGGAGACAGCTGTATCAGGTTCCTGTCAGCATGCAATTTTGGTATCCACAATATTGTCTGGGTTTGCTGACTATAATTGGAATGGATTCCCCCAGATAGGGTACTCTCTGGATGGTCTTTCCTTCGGACTCTTCTCCACATATTCTCTCCATATTTCCTCCTGTTAATATTTTTGTTCCCCCTACTAAAAAGGTCGGAAGCATCCAAATGTTGGTTTTCCTTCTTGAGTTTCATGTGATTTGTGAATTGGATCTTGGGTATTCCAAGCTTTTGAGCTAACATTTGTTTATGAGTGAGTGCATACCATGTATGGTCTTTTTTGACTGGGTTACATCATTCAGCATGATTATTTCCTAGTTCCATTCATTTGCCTAAGGATTTCATGAAGTTATTGTTTTTAATAGCTAAGTAGTACACAATTGTGTAAATGTACCACATTTTCTGTATCCATTCCTCCGTTGAAGGACATCTGGGCCGTTTCCAGCTTCTGGCTATTATAAATAAGGCTCCACTCCTGTGAACATAGCAGAGCATGTGTTCTTGTTATATATTAGATCATCTTCCAGGTATAAGCCCAGGAGAGGTATATCTAGGTCTTTAGGGAATACTATGTCCAATTTTCTGAGGAAGTACCAGACTGAATTCCAGAGTGGTTGTACCAGCTTGCAATCCCACCAACAATGGAGGAGTGTTCCTCTTTCTCCACATCCTTGCCAGCATCTGTTGTCACCTGAGTCTTTGATCTTGCCATTCAGACTGGTGTGATCAGGATTCTCATAGTTGTTTTGATTTCCATTTTTTCTGATGACTATGGATGTTGAGTATTTCATTAGGTGCTTCTCAATCAGTTGATATTCCTCAGTTGAGAATTCTTGATTTAACTCTGTACCCTATTTTTTAATATGGGTATTTGTTTCTCTGGAGTTTAGCTTCTTGAGCTCTTTGTATATATTGGATATAAGCCCTCTATCTGATGTAGGATTGGTAAAGATATTTTCCCAAACTGTTGGTTGCCATTTAGTCCTATTGTCAATGTCCTTTGTCTTACAAAAGTGCTGCAATATTATGAGGTCTTATTTTTCAACTCATAAACTTAGAGTTTAAGCCATTGGTGGTATGTTAAGGAAATTTTCCTCTATGCCCATGTGTTCAAGGTTCTTCCCCACTTTCTTTTCTATTAGTTTCAGAGTATTTGGATTTTTGTGGGGCTTCTTGATCCACTTGGACTTGAGATTTGTACAGGGCTATAGAATGGTTCTCTTTGCATTCTTTAACATGTTGACCTCCAATATAACCAGCACCATTTGTTGAAAATGTTGTCTCTTTTTATTGGATGATTTTAGGTATTTTGTCAAAGATCAAGTGACTATAGTTGTATGGGAACATTCCTGGGTCTTCAGTCCTATTCCATTGATCTACCTGAGTATCTCTGTACCAATACCATACAGGGTTTTTTTTTAATCACTTTTGCTCTGTAATACAGCTATAAGTTATGGATTTTGATTCCCCTAGAAGTTCTTTTATTGTTGAGGACAGTTGGCTATTCTGGCTTTTTGTTATTCCAAATGAATTTGCAAATTGCTCTTTCTAACTCTGTAAAGAATTGACATGGGATTTTGATGGGGATTGCACTGAATCTGTACATTGCTTTCAGCAAGATGGCCATTTTTACTATATTAATGCTGCCAATATAATGAGCATGGGAGATCTTAACATCCTCTGAGAACTTCTTCATTTTTTTTCAGAGACTTGAAGTTTTTGTCATACAGATCTTTCACTTGTTTGGTTAGAGTCACACCAAGGTATTTTATGCTATTTGGGACAATTGTGAAGGGTGTCGCTTCCCTAATTTCTTTCTCGGCCTGTTTATCCTTTGAGTAGAAGAAGGCTACTCATTTGTTTGAGTTAATTTTATATTTAGCCACTTGCTAAAGTTGTTTATCAGCTATAGGCATTCTCTGGTGGAATTTTTGGGGTCACTTAATTATACTATCACATCATCTACAAATATGGATATTTTGACTTCTTTTCCAATTTTTATCTCTTTGACCTCCTTTTATTGTTTAATTGCTCTGGCTTGGATTTCAAGCACTATATTGCTTAGGTAGGGAGAGAGTGGGCAGCCTTCCTTAGTCCCTTATTTTAGTAGGATAGCTTCAATATTCTCTCTGTTTAGCTTAATTTTGGCTATTGATTTGCTATATATTGCTTTTACTATATTAAGTTATAGGCCTTAGATTTCTGATTATTCCAAGACTTTTAACATGAAGAGGTGTTGAATTTTGTCAAATGCTTTCTTGGTATCTAATGAGACAACCATGTATTTTTTTCCTTTGAGTTTCTTTACATAGTGGATTGTGTTGATGGATTTCAGTATATAGAACCACCCCTAATTCTTGGGTTGAAGCATACTTGATCATGATGTATATTCATTTTGATGTGTTCTTGAATTCTGTTTCAGAATCTTATTGAGTAGTTTGGCATAGATATTCATAAAGGAAATTGGTCTGAAGTTTTCTTCAGTTTTTTGTATCTTTGTGTAGTTTAGGGATAAATGTAATTGTGACTTCAAAGAATGAATTGGATAGTGTCCATTCTGTTTCAATTTTGTGTAATAGTTTGAAGAATATTCTTATTAGGTCTTTTTTGATGACCTGATATAATTCTGTACTAAAACCGTGTTGTCCTGGCCTTTTTTGGTTGGGAGATTTTAATGACTGATTTTATTTCTTCAGGGGTTCTGAGACTGTTTGGATGGTTTATCTGATCCTGATTTAACTTTGGTACCTTTTATCTCTCTAGAAAAGTGTCCATTTAATCTAGATTTTCCAGTTTTGTAGAATACAGGCTTTTGTGGTTCGATCTGATGATTTTTTGATTTTCCTCAGTTTCTGTTGTTATGTCTCCCTTTTCATTCCTGATTTTGTTAATTTTTATTCTCTCTCTATACCCTCTGATTAGTCTGGCTAAGGATTTATCTATGGTTTTGGTTTTCTCAAAGAACCAGCTCCTGGTTTGGTGATTCTTTGTATAGTCCTTTCTGTTTCTACTTAGTTGATTTCAGCCCTGAGTTTCATTATTTTCTGCTATCTACTACCCTAGGGTATATTTGCTTCTTTTTGTTTTAGAGCTTTTAGGTATGCTCTCAAGTAGTTCATAGATGCTCTCTCCCTTTATATTTGGAGACACTCAGAGCTATAGGTTTTCCTCTTAGCACTGCTTTCATTGTGTCCCATAAATTTGGGTAATTTATCCATGCATTATTATTAAAATTTAAAATGTCTTTACCTTTTTTCTTTATTTCTTATTTGACCAAGTTATCATTTAGGGCAGTGTTGTTGAATTTTCCTATATATGTGTGCTTTCTGCAGTTTTGGTTGTTATTGAAGACCAGTCTTAGTTTGTGGTGATCTGATATGATCCATGGGATTATTTCTATTTTCTTATATATTATAAGGCCTGTTTTGTAATCAATTACATGGTGAATTTTGAAGAAAGTAGCATGAGGTGATGGAAAGAAGATATATATATATATATATATATATATATATCTCAGATGAAATGTTCTATAGATGCTTGTTAAATCCATTTGGTTCATAACTTCTCTTAGTTTCGCTGTGTCTCTATTTAGTTTCTGTTTTCATGGTCTGTCCATTGATAAGAGTAGCTTTTTGAAATTACCCAGTATTATTGTGTGAGGTGCAATTTGTGATTTGAGCTTTAGAAAGGATTCTTTTATGAATATAGGTGCCCTTGCATTTGGAGCATAGATATTCAGGATTGATAGTTCATCTTGGTAGGTTTTTCCTTTGACTTGTATTAAGTGTCCTGCCTTATCTTTTTTATTAACTTTTGGTTGAAAGTCAACTTTATTTAATATTAGAATGGTTTCTTCAGTATCTTTCATGAGACCATTTGCTTGGAATATTTTTTCTAGTCTTTTACTCTGAGGAAGTGTCTACTTTGTCACTGTGGTGTCTTTCCTGTATTCAGCAAATCCATAAGTCTATGTCTTTTTGTTGGGGAATTGAGTCCATTGATGTTGAGCAATATTAGGTACCAATGATTGCTCTTTCCTATTAATTTTGTTTTTAAAGGTGGAATTATGCTTGTGCGGCAATCTTCTTTGGGGTTAGTTGAAAGAAGACTACTTTCTTTTTCTAGGGTGTAGTTTCACTCCTTGTATCTAAGTGACATTATGATAACTAAAATGATTTCAAATGATATATTAAATTTATTAGTGTTTTACAAACTGCATATGTTAGAAATATATGCATATGAATAAGTATTAGAAAAACTTGCTTTTAAAGACATTTTTAGATGCTCATATTTTGCTTTGTAGTTTAATATTTTTCAATGAGTGATCTGAGGTAATTTGGTAGAAAGTGTAAAATGAGCTTGATGAACATGAGTCTCTGGCAATTCCCAAGTAACTCATTCTCATGTACAGTAAACTGAACATAAGTGGCCATAAATAATAATTGTATTGGTATTTAGCACAATATTAAAATGAAATATTCATAACTCAAATTTAGAAATTGTCCCTAAGGTATTGATACAGAGAATAGATTACAATACCTTAAGGATGAAGGAAGATTAGACAGAGCTAATAAAAGAGGATAGTGAATATTGGAATCACTTATGAAACATCATAAAGCTAAGCTGTGGGGAATTTATATTTTACTGAATGCTGAAGAGAAAAGAAAATAGAAAAGACTTTTCTAAGTTATATGACTACATGGCAAATTTTATCAGCTACAATGGCAAAGAAAACAGAAGGTACAGAAAGCATGATGGATAAAGGACTAACAATGTTTGTTCATGAATTTAATCTCTATGGGTTATACAAATGTGTCTATAATAAAGAACGTTTAGCATATGTTGTCTAAGCTAAAGAGATCTATTGGAAGTTTTTTAGAATGTAACATGATATTTGAATCCTTAACTGTTTGTAACATGTATTATGTTTGTATAGAATGAGAATACAGATGCCCCAGAGTAGGGGAGGCTAAAAGGGTGAGAGGGAAGTGGGTAAATGGGTGGAGGAGTACCATTATAGAGGCAATGGGGAGAGGAGTTTGGAGGTATGGCATGGAGGTTAGTGGAGGGGTAACCTGGAAGGGGGAGAGCATTTGAAATGTAAATGAATAAAATGATTAATAAAAAAAGAATAGAGTGTGAATCTTTATGGAACTTAAAAGACTGTCAATATTTAATATAATATTGAATAAGAAGAGTCAATATAAAAGTAATACGTGGAATGTACTCACGTATTATAGAAAGGGAAAAAGCAATGCCAGTACCCAAATCCCATAGGAGAGAAAGATAGACTCTCAGAAGTTCCAACAATCCTGAGAGCTCAAGGGATACCACCACTTCTGTTCACATTCTTAGCCAAAGAGGAACCCACCTAGAGCCCTCTAGACACAGAAACCTAGGAGCAGTCAGGGAGAGGCTCCATCTGGTCTCTGCCTGCATCCAGAGATGACAGCCAGATAAAGGAGCTCTGAAACACCTGAGGGCAGTTGTAAGACCACCACTTCTGCACTGCAGGACCTACCTGGAGCCCTTAGGACACAGGAAACCAGAAGCAGTCTGGGACAGTACACTTCCAGTTTCTGCCTGCACCCAGAGCTGACACTGTGAAACAGCTGTCTGTACACAGATCCTGCTGGGAGAATTTCAGTTTCCAGGAATGCTGACACACATACTTACAGGAGGATCAAGCCACTGCCAGAGACAGCAAGACCAGCTAACACCAGAGACAATCAGAAGGCAAGAGGTAAGCACAGGAATATAAACAACAGAAATCAAGACTACTTGGTATCATCAAAGCCCAGTTCTCTCATCAAATCAAATATGGGATATCCCAAAACACAAAAAAAGCAAGACTTGGATTTAAAAATCACATCTCATGATAATGATAGAGGACTTTCAGAAAGACATAAATAACTCCCTTAAAGAAACACAAGCAACACAGGGAAACAAGCAGAAGCCTTTAATGAGGAAATACAAAATTCCCTTGAAGAACTACAGGAAAATACAACCAAAGAAGTGAAGGAATTGAATAAAACCATCCAGGATCTAAAAATGGAAATAGAAACAATAAAGAAATCACAAAGGGAGACAACTGTGGAGAGAGAAAACCTAGGAAAGAAATCATGACACATAGACACAAGCATTAACAACAGAATACATGAGATAGAAGAGAGAATCTCAGGGGCAGAAGATACAATAGAAAATATTGATAGAACAATCAAAGAAAATGTAAAATGCAAAAAGCTCTTAATCCAAAACATCCAGGAAATCCAGGACACAATGAGAAGATCAAACATAAGTGTAATAGGTATAGAAGAGAGCGAAGATCTCAAATTTAAAGGACGAGTAAATATCTTCAACAAAACTATAGAAGAAAACTTTCCTAACCTAAATAAAGAGATTTCCATGAACATAGAAGAAGCTTACAGAACTCCAAATAGATTGAACCAGAAAAGAATTTCCCCACCTCACATAAAATTTGATCAAATCATCAAAGGCACAAAAGAAAGAAAGAATATTATAAGCAATAAGGGGAAAATGTCAAGTAACATATAAAGACAGACCTTTCAGATTATACCAGACTTCTCAGCAGAGACTAAGAAAGCCAGAAGATTCTGGGCCAATGTCATACAGACCCTAAGAGAGCACAAATTCCAGCCCAGGATACTTTATCTAGCAAAACTCAAAATTAACATAGATGGAGATACCAAGATATTCCATAACAAAATGAAATTTACACAATATTTTTCCACAAATCCATCCCTACAAATGATAATAGATGGAAAAATACAACAAAACAAGGGAAAGTACACCTTAGAAAAACCAAGAAAGTAATCTTCTTGCAACTAACCCAAAAGAATAGAGGCACACAAACATATTTCCATTTCTAATAGCATGAAACAATTATCAATATATCACTTTAATATTCTAAACATCAGGACTAAATTCTAAATAAAAGATATAGACTAACAGACTGGATACACAGAAAGAGACCCAGTATTTTGCTGCATACCGAAACACACCTCAGTGACAAAGACATATACTACCTACAGTTAAAGGCTAGAAAATAATGTTCCATGCAAAAAAGTTCCAAAAAAAAAAACAAAAAAAAAAAAAAAAAAAAAAAAAAAAAACAAAAAAAACAGGAGAAGCCATTCTAATATTGCAAAATTAACTTTCAACAAATACCTATCAAGACAGATAAGGAAGGACACTTCATATTCATTAAAGGAAAAATCCACCAAAATGAGTTCTCAATCCTGAATATCTGTGCTCCAAATTGAAAGGCAGCTACAATCATATAAGAAACCTTGCTAAAGGTCAAAGCACATACTTCACCTTACACAATAATAGTGGGAGAATTCAGCAACTAACTCTCATCATTGGACAGATAATAGAAACAGAAACTGAACAAAGACACAGAGAAACTAAATGAAGATATGTACCAAATGGATTTAACAGATATGGAAGATTTCATCCTAAAAATGAAAGAATATACCTCTTCTCAGCACCACATTTTAGCTTTTCCAAAATTGACCACATAATAAGTCATAAAACAAGCATCAACAGATACAAGATAAAAATAATCCCATGACTCTTATCAGAACAACAGGAATTAATGCTTGTCCTCAATAACAAAAAAGACAGAAAGCACACATACATATTGAAGTTGAATGGTGATCTACTCAATGATAACTTAGTCAAGGAAGATATAAAGAAATTAAAGACTTTTTAAAATGTAATGAAAATGAGGGCATAATATACAAAAATTATGGGACACAATGAAAGCAGTGCTAAGAGGAAATATCATAGCTCTGAACACCTACAAAATGCAACTGGAGAGAGTATACACTAGCAGCTTGAAGCACACCTAAAAGTTCAAGGACAAAAAGATAAAAATTCAACCAAGAGGAGTGGAAGTCAGAAAATAATCTAACTCATGTCTGACATCAACCAAATAGAAACAAACAAACAATAAAACTATACAAAGAATCAACAAAACCAGGAGCTGGTTGTTTGAAAAAATCAAGAAGATAGATAAACCTTTAGCCAGACTAACCAGAGGGCACAGAGTGAGTATCCAAATTAGCAAAATCAGAAATGAAAAGGGAGACATAACAACAGAAACTGAGTAATTTCAAGACATTTTCAGATCCTACTAAAAGAATTTGTTAAACAAAACTGGAAAATCTGGATGAAATAGACAATTTTCTAGATAGGTAGCAGGTAAAAAAGATAAACCAGGATTAGATAAACCATCTAAATAGTCCTATAAGTCCTAAAGAAGGAGAATCAGTTATTCAAAGTCTTCCAACCAAAATAAGCCCAGGATCAGATGGGTTTAGTGAAGAATTCTGTCAGATCACCATAGAAAACTAATGCCAATACTGTCCAAACTATTCCACAAAAGAGAAACAGAAGGAACTCTGCCAAATTCCTTCTATAAAGCCACAATTATGTTTATACCTAAAACACAAAAAGATCCAACAATGAAAGAAAACTTCAAATCAATTTCCTTTATGAATATCTGTGCCAAAATACACAATAAGATTCTGAAACAGAATCCAAGAACACATCAAAATGAACATCCATCATGATCAAGTATGCTTTAACCCAGATTAGGGATGGCTCAATATACAGAAATCCATTAATTTAATCCACTATATAAACAAACTCAAAGAGAAAATAAAACACATGGTCATCTCATTACATACTGAGAATGCATTTGACCAAATTCAACACCCCTTCATGCCAAAATCCTTGGAAAGATCAGGAATTCAAGGCCCATACATAAATAAAATAAAAAAACCCTATATACAACAATCTAGTAGCCAACATCAAACTAAATGGAGAAATAAATGAAGCAATCCCACAAAAAACAGGTAACAGACAAGACTGGACACTCTCTCGCTACTTGTTCAGAATGGTATTAGATGTCCTAGCCAGAGCTATCAGACTGTAAAGGAGGTCAATGGGATACAATTGTAAAGGAAGAAGTCAAAATATCTTTATTTGCACATTATATGATAATATAGTTAAGTGACCCCAAAAGTTCCATCAGAGAACTACTAAGCCTGATACACAACTTCAGCAACGTGGCTGGATATAACATTAACTTAAAAAATCAGTAGTATTCCTCAACTCAAATGATCAGCCGGCTGAGAAAGAAATTAGGGAAACTACATCCTTCACAATAGTCACAAATAATATAAAATACCTTGTCTGACTCTAACCAAGCTAGTCAAATGTCTGTATAACAAGAAGTTCAAGTCTCTGAGGAAAGAAATTGAAGTTCTCAGAAGATGGAAACATGTCCCTTGATCACGAAATGGCACAATCAATACTGTAAAGCAGTCTACAGATTCAATGCAATTCACATCAAAATTCCAACTCAATTCTTCATAGAGTTAGAAAGAGCAATTTGTAAGTTCATATGGAATAAAATAAATAAAACAGGATAGTGAAAATTCTCCTCGACAATAGAAGAATTTCTGGTGGAATCACCATCCCTGACCGTATTACAGAGTAATAGTGATAAAACTGCCTTGTATTGTTATAAAGAAAATCAGGTAAGCCAATGGAATAGAAGTGAACACCCAGGAATCAATTCATACACTTATGCACACTTGATTATGAAACCAAAAATATACAAAGGAAAACAGGAAGTATCCCTAATAAATGGAACTAGTTCAACTGGAGGTCACCATGTAGAAAAATGCAAATTGAACCATTATTATAACCCTGTACAGTGGTCAAGTCAAGGGGGATCAAGAACCTCCACGTAAAACCAGATAGGCTCAAGCTAATAAAAGAAAAATTAGGGAAGAGCCTCAAACCCATGGGTACTAGATCAAGCATTGACAAATGGGACCTCAAAAAATTGCAAAGCTTATGTAAAGCATAGGACAATGCCATTAGAACAAAATGGCAAACAACAGATTTGTAAAATATTTTTACCAATCCTACATTAGATACAGGGATTATATCCAATATATACAAAGAACTCAAGAAGTTAAACTCTAGAGAATCAAATAACCCTTATTAAAAATGGGGTATAGAGCTAAACAAAGAATTCTCTGCTGAGGAATATCAAATGTCTGAGAAGTACCTAAAGAAATGTTCAACATCTTTAGTCATCAGGGAAATTCAAATCAAAACAACCCTGAGATTCTTCCTCACACTTGTCAGATGGCTCAGATAAAAAACTCAAGTGACAACAGATGCTGGCAAGGATGTAGAGTAAGAGAAACAGTCCTCCATTTTTGGTGGGATTTGCCAGCTGGTACAACTACTCTGAAAATCAGTCTTGAGGTTCCACAGATAATTGGGCATAGTACTACCTGAGGACCCAGATATACCACTCCTGGGCATATACCCAGACAAAGTTCCAACATACAACAAAGACACATGCTCCACTATGTACATAGCAGCATTATTTATAATAGCCAGAAGCTGGAGAGAACCCAGATGTCCTTCAACAGAAGAATGGATACAGAAAATGACTACATGACTACAATGACTTCATGAAGTTCATAGGTAAATGGATGGAACTAAAAACTATCTTTGTGAGTCAGGTAACTCAATCACAAAACAAACAAACAAACAAACAAACAAAAAAACCCACATGGCATGTACTCACTGATAAGTGTATATTAGCCCTAGAGCTTGGATTACAGAATATACAATCCACAGAATACATGAAGATCAAGAAGGGGGACTAAAGTTTGGATGCTTCAGTCCTTCTTAAAAGGGGGAACAAAAATATTCATTGGAGGTAATATGGAAACAAATTTTCGAGCAGAGACTGAAGGAATGGCCATTCAGATCCTGCCCCACCTAGGGATCCACCCATATACATACAGCCACCAAACCCAGACAATACTGAGGAAGCCAAGAAGTGCGTGCTGGCAGGAGCCTGATAGAAGTCTTATGAGATGCTCTGTCAGTGAATTACAAATACACTGGCCAATGCTTGCTGCCAACCATTGAACTGAGAATGGGTTCTCCATTGGAGCAGTTAGAGAAAGGATTGAAGGAGCTGAATGGGTTTTGCAATCCCATAAGAAAAACCACACCAATCAACCAGAGTTCCCAGGCATTAAACTACCATCCAAAGTGTACCCATGGACAGACCCATGGCTGCAGTTTCATAGGTAGCATAGGATGCCCTTTTGGGGCATCAATGGGAGGACAAGCTCTTGGTCCTGCCAAGGCTTGACCCCCTACCCCCCAAATATAGGTGAATGTCAGGGCAGGGAGGCAGGAAGGGGTGGGTGGTTGGGTAGAGGAACATCCTCATATAAGGAGGGGGAAGTAGGACAGGATAGGGGGTTTGGGAAGAGAAAATCAGGAAAGGGGATATACTTGAAATGTAAATAAAATTATCCAATTACAAAATCAATAAAAAAATCAATACCCATGAAACATAAGGCAGAAGCAATCTTCCTAAGAAATATTAACAACATAAATTAGTATATAGAAATGCAATTTAAGAAAAGAAACAATATGAATTTGCTAATATATATTGAGTTTGATATAACTAAAAATGAATAATTTGTATTTGGTAATTTTTAAACACTCACAGATTTCTGCATGTACACTCCAGCAAAAGATTAGTTTGTATAATTTGTCTTAAAATCTCGATTATTCTTACTGATAATTCCTTTCTAACAACTGGAGTGAACATTTATATATTTATAACATTTTCTTTGTGGAACACTTAGTTATTTTATGGCCATTGATTTAAAGATATCTCACATTTTAATATGAAACCTTATTATAGATTTACTATTACTATGTTTGGTATTAAATGGTTGAAATAAGAGTAGGCAGAGCTAATAAAAGAGGATAGAAAATATTGGAGAATATTGGAATCACATATGAAACATAATAAAGTTAAGCTCAGTTATATATGTCTATTTGTGTGTTGTGTGTCAGTATTGTTCAAGCACTAACTTCTTCTGTACATTACCTTCAATTCCTTTGTTACAGTAAATAAAATAAAGCAAAATACCTCACAATCTCTATTTTCTTCATTTTAGAATACTCAGATTAAGTATTCTGGACTGAGTAAAATATAATACATTTCATATCAAATATAAGTTCTTTCCTTTATTTGGTATTTTACAAAGTATAATGGTAAAAATTTTTGTTATGCAAATATTATCTAGCAAAGAATGAAGAAAGTGCTTGGAGAGTGGGATAACTCAGCTTTAATCATGGGAGCTTGTACCTAAACCTGACAGTTTCATAGTTTTATAGCAGTTGGATAACTATTGAAATCTCTGTGGACATGACCACAAGATGTCATGGTTTTTGAATCAAATAACCACCAAAGGAAATATCTAGCGAAGTCATACATGTTTACAGAAACAACACTTGCCAGTAAGAATTAAAACATTCCTTCCTTAGCAAACAATATCGGTGGTTTGACCATAGAGCTATATATTACTTATGGCATTTTCTTGCAAGGGTGTGCCTTCCCCAGCTTAGAGAAAGTGACTTTAAAAGGTAGCCGAACTTAACACACTTAATGATTACAGAAGCAACACTCTAACTTATTTTATTCTTACACAACTCTATACTTTTCTAGTCAAGGATTGCTATAGGGCTCTCAAAGTACCAAGCTGTGATTTGATTTTTTTTAAAGATGTGTATATTTACTTCCTTCACTTGGATTTCAAGTAAAATAGCAATTATAGATCTTTATATTGTTTGAAAGTATACCTTTGCCTTCTAGTGTGAACCTGTGCCTTGAACACATTTTGGGAAATGGTTCTGCACCCAGTCCCACAACACCTAGTGAAGCCCAACTCCCAAGTTCTCTGAATGGGCAAGGATCACAAATGAAAATGTTACAACAAGTGCAACAGAACCCAGAGTAACTTTGAACCAAGAGATCTAGGAAAGCAGGAAATCTGCCCTCACCCCCAGGTCTGGCCAGTGTCATGGGTTCCTTCCAGTTGGAAGCAGAACTTGAATGATGACTCTGTACTCACTCCTTCAACACCCAGAGGGAGCCAGACTCCAAAGTGCTCTGAAAAGCCCAGGACCAAGGAGAGGAGAACACAACATCTGCCCCAACACCTAGAGTAATTGGGTCCCTTGGGATTCAGGGATACAGAAATTCTCAACCAGAGGGTCATGAGTCCCTGCTGGTCTGAACCTGTGCACTGAGCAGACCTTGGGCACTGGCTCCACACCCAGTCCAACAACACCCAAGGAAGCCCAATCCCAGGTGGTCTAAAATACCCAGGATCACAGGTGAGGAGGCCATAACATTTGTCCCAACACCCTGAGTAACTGGGACCCCCAGGATCCAGGGACTTAGGAACCCCCACCCAACTAGTACATGGGTTTCTTCCGGTTTGAACCTGAACAGAGAACAAATCTGGGGTGCTGGCTCTGCATCAACTCTTACAACAGCCAGGTGCTCTGAAATGCAGAGGATCACAGGTTCACAGAGGAAGCTCGACTCCCAGAAGATCAGACCCAACCAGGTGCACTGGAGTTGTGACACACTCAGGATCACATTTGAGGCCATAACATCTTTCCTAACACACAACATAAGTAGAATCCCACACAGGAACCAGAGAAACACACACCCTGCCCAGCTAGAGGCACCTTCCAACTTACACCTGTGCCTGGACCAAACCCAGGGCTCTGGTTACCCACCCACTCCTGCAATAAACCAAGAAGACATGACTCCCAGGATCTCTGAAACAACAGGATCTCAGAAGCTTGGTCACATCAGAATTTCATGATCTCAGAGGGAGCTTGTCTCCTAAGAGCTCTAATACATCCATGATCTCAGAATCACAGGATACCTGAATCACAGGATTACAGAGACAGCTGGACTCAGGAAATCTGACACAACAAGGAACAGAGGAGGTACAGACTCCTGCCAGAGACATCAAAGACAGGTAGCACTAGAGATAACCAGATGGCAAGAGGCAAGCTCAAGAACATAAGCAATAGAAACGAAAGTTACATTGCCATCATCAGAACGCAGATCTCCCACTAGAGCAAGTCCTGGATAACTCATCACACCAGAAAAGCAAGATTCATATTGAAAATCACATTTCATTATGATGATAGAGAACTTTGGGAAGGACATAAATAACTCCCTTAAAGAAACACAGGACAATACAGGTAATTGGGTAGTAGCTTTGGAAACACACACACAAATAATTCCCTTAAAGAAGTACAGGAAAACACAACAAAACAGCTGAAGGAATTGAAGAAAGCCATCCAGAATCTAAAAATGTAAATAGAAACAATAAACAAATCACAAAGGGAGACAATTCTGGAGATAGAAGACCTAGCAAAGAGATCAGGAGTCATAGATGCAAGCATCACCAACAAAATACAAGAAAGAGAAGAGAGAATCTCAGGTGCAGAATATCTCATAGGAAACATTGAAAGGACAGGCAAAGAAAACTCAAAATATAAGAAACTCTTAACCCAAAACATCCAAGAAATCCAGGACACAATGAGAACACCAAACCTAAGGATCATAGATATAGAAGAGATTGACAATTCCCAATTTATAGGGCCAAAAAATATCTTCAACAAAATTATAGCAGAAAACTTTCCTAACCTAAATAAAGAGATGCACATAAAAATAAAGGAAGCCTCAGAACTCCAAGTAAATTGGATCAGAAAACAAACTCTTTCCATCACATAAAAATCAAAACAACAAATGCACAGAGAAAATATTAAAAGCAATAAGGGAAAAAAGATTAAGTAACATAAAAGACAGAATTAAAACAAACTTTTCATCAGAGAGTATGAAAACCAGAAAATCCTGGGAAGATTTCATAAAGACCTAAGAGAACACAAATGCTAGCCCAGGCTCTATAACCAGCAAAACTCTCTATTAGCATACATGAAGAAAGCAAGATATTCCACACAAAAAAAATTACGTAGTGTATTTACACAAATCCAGCCTTATATACAGTAATAGATGGAAAATTCCAATAGGAGGGAAACTCCAGTCTAGAAAATGAAAGAAAGCAATTTTCTTTCAACAAGTACAAAAGAAGACAGCCACACAAAGATAATTCTACCTATAACAATTAAAATGACAGAAAGGAACAACAACTATTCATTAATATCACTTAACATTACATTAATGGACTCAATTCCCCAATAAAAATATATACACTAACTGACTGAACACATAAACAGGACCCAGCATTTTGCTGCATACAGGAAACACACCTCAGTGACAAAGACAGACACTAACTCAGAGTAAAAGACTGGAAAACAGTTTTCCAAGGAAATTGTCCCAAGAAAAAAAGCTGAAGTAGCCATTCTAATACTGATTAAAATCGACTTTCAATCAAAAGCTATCAAAAAGAAAAGGAAGGACACGTCATATTCATCAAAAGAAAAATATACCAAGAGGAACTGTCAATTCTGAATATCTATGCTACAAGTGTATAGGCATCTATATACATAAACTGTACAAAAGCTCAAAGCACATATTGCACCTCACACAATAATAGTGGGAGTCTTCAACACCCCACTCTCATCAATGGACAGATCATGGAAACAGAAACCAAACAGAGACACAATGAAACTAACAGAAGTTATCAACCAAATGGACTTAACAGATATCTATAGAACATTTCATTCTAAAGCAAAAGATATACCTTCTTTCAGCACCTCATGGTACCTTCTCCAAAATTGACCATACAATTCATCACAAAACAGGCCTCAACAGATACAAAAATATTGAAATAATTCCATGTTTAGGTTGATGTCCATATCAGCAGATGAGGGCTGGCACCAGTTATGTCAAGGCCATGATTGGACAGTAATAAAAATAAGGCAGAGATTTTATTTTAGTTTACTTCATTTGTTTTGGATTGTTTTAATTTTCAAAATGGGTGTTACTATGAGTTTTGTGATAATATTATTTCTCTGGGAAAGAATAAAAGGTACAAGCTTTTCTGTTTGCCACCTGAAGGATATGCTGATTTTAGAAAAAGGTTTTGTTTTTTACACTTTTAAAAAAAGGTGAATCAGCTTTGGACACCTTCCAGAGTTATACTGATTAGATTTGATAAAGGTAGACCTCCTGAAAAACTAAATTCAAGGTAATCAAAGAAAAAGATACCTATATACTAAAACTTTTGTCTTGAGAATTATATATTACAGAATATACCTGCTTAGATTCTTGATTGCAAGGACTTTCAGCTGGGTCCAGTCAAAACAGACACATTAGGCTTCAACCTTCCTTCCATTTTCCTTAACTGCCCCCCCTCCACCATTCCTGCCACCAAGGATATCTCAACACTTACATATAGCTTCAAGAAGTTATTAAAGTGTAGTCACCCTGATTTCCTAAACTTTAGGAGGCTAAAAGTGGGTACTCTCAGGTTATGTTTTAAGAGAATTTAGAAATGGTCATAATTTAATAGCGAGGAATTAACTAGAATGGATTATGTAGCCATAATCTCATTTGATAGAGATCAGTATGTTGTTATTTAAAGTTATAATCATTTACACTGGTAAAAGAATTTATTTGATACCAAATTTCTTTGATAAAATTCTCATCAATTTATTGTTATTTCATATATAGGCAATGTGCCTATACAACACATTTAAGTACATAAGGCTTATACCCAGTTCTTTACTGCTATTAAAAAACTAATCTGAGATGATTTCACATGTGACTTAGGGGCCAGATAGGAAATTCATGGCTCTAAGTATATTATTAGTGTGCTTTCAAGATAACTTATTAAGATAATCAACAGACAACTGTCCAGATTACCTCCATCTTTAGATGGTTTTGAAAAACATCAGAAATTCATAAAATCTGACATTTAATGTTACCTTTTGTTGAGACATGTCTGCTCCTAACAGCTCCCCTTTGGTGGGTTCAAAGAAGATATTGAACATCTCCAACTCCAGGTGAAGTGATGTATTGTGGCCAGAAAGCAACTAGGCAAAAATCACCACAATTCATCTACAGACAAAATACTGTCCAGAAAATGACACATTGAGAATAATTGACTGGTAATTTCTACCAAGCCAGAATGATCAGACCTTCCAAATTCAGTGCTTCAAGTGTCTGCCAGATGATCCTAGACCAGAAGGCTGAAGACTTGCTCTCATGTGTGGCTGTCAGGGAACTGTGCAAGTAGAAAATTGTCTCTATAACCTGTTCAGTTATAGAAACCATGCTAAGCTTCCTATATTTTCAAAAATATTGGTCATTCTTAGATTTCCAAAGGGGTTGAAGGCTCATAATAATAGTATAGCATACCCAGTATATAAGCTAGCCAGGATAAAACATGGATTTGTAAGCTTTTCTTAAGCTTAAACTAAATATTCTATTTAATTGATAAAATGTTGGACTGGGTGTTAGGTATATTTTATACTTTTAAACTACAAGATGGTAATATTTGTGCTCAGCTTATATTTCAGAAAAAAAGTTTCTTTTTTAATTAGACAGAAAGGTTGAAGTGTAAATTGATATCCATATGCAGGTGAAAGCTGGCACAAGTTAAGTCAAGGCCATGATTGGATAGTAATAAAAATAAGGCAGGGGCAAAGACTTTGTAAGGCTGGAGAGAAGGAGAAGGAACGAGAATCAAGATAGAGATGGAAAAGATGACCCACTCCAGGTGATCTTGAATTGCCAAGGTAGTTTGGATGGATGTCTGTAGGCATATTTATCGTATCTAAGTGGGCAGTTTATATTCTTATTAATTGGTTGTACTTGGAGGAAGTATATTTTTAAACTTTTTTTATTTACTGAGATAAAATTTCACTAGATCCAATGACCCATTGGAGCCAGAACTAGCAAGATTACAACTACAAAGGTACACTTGGAAACCAGTTCTGCCATATTTTTATTTTTATCTCAACACCCATGCATTCTATCAGATCACCATGGACCAAGGCTGGAGTTCAATAAAAAGGAAAATAACAGAAAGCCTGCATACACATCACATGGAAGCTGAACAACAATTTTCTCAATGGTCAAGGAAGAAAAAAACATTAAAGGCTTTTTAGAATTTAATGATAATCAAGGTACAACATACCAAAACTTATGGGACACAATGGAAACAGCTTCAAGAGGAAAACTCATAGCTTTGAGTGCCTTCAACAAGAGACTGAAGAGAATATACAGTAGCAGCTTGACAGCATTCCTGAAAGATCTAGAGCAAAATAATGCAAATACACCAAAGAAGCATAGGCTGCAGAAAATAAGCAAAATCAAGGCTGAAATCAATTAAGTTGAAACAAAAAGAATAATACAAAGAATCAACTAAACCAGGGGCTGGTTCTTTGAGAAAATCAAGATGATAGATAAAACCTTAGGCAGTATAACAAGAGGCTACAAAGAAATATCCACATTAACAAAATCAAAAATGAAAGGGAGGCATAACAACAGAAAACAAGGAAATTCAAAGAATTATCAAACCCTATCACAAAAGCCTATACTCAACAAAATGGGAAAATCTGGATGAAATGGACAAATACCAGGTACTAAATTTAAATCAGGATCAGACAAACCATTTAAATAGTCTCTGAACCCTGAAAGAAATAGAAGTGATTATAAAATTCTCCCAACCAAAAAATAGCCCAAGACAACATAGGTTTAGTGCTGAATTCTACCAGACCATCAAAGAAGAACAAACCAGTACTGTTCAAATAATTCCACAAAATAGAAGCAGAATAAATACTACCCAATTCATTCTATGAAGCCACAATTACATTTATACCTAAACCACAGGAAGACCCAAGAAAGAAACAGAACTTTAGAACAATTTCCCTTATAAATATTGATGCAAAGATATTCAATAAAATTCTCACAAACAGAATCCAAGAACACATCAAACAATCATCCATCATGATAAAATAGGCTTCATCTCACAGATGCATGGATGGTTCAATATATGGAAATCGATCAATGTAATCTACTATATAGACAAACCAAAGGTGGGGGGAAACATATGATCATCTCATTAGATGCTGAGAAAGCATTTGAAAAAACAACTCTACTTCATGTTAAAAGTCTTGAAAATATTAGGAATTCAAGGCCCATACCTAAACATAGTAAGAGCAATATACAACAAACCAGTAGCCAACATCAAACTAAATAGAGAGAAACTTTAAGTAATTCCACAAAAATGAGGGACTAGACAAGGGTGCTGACTTTCTCCCTACCTATTTAATATAGTACTCAAAGTACTAGCCAGAGCAATCAAACAACAAAAGGAGGTAAAAGGGATACAAACTAGAAAGGAAGAAATCAAAATATCACTATATGCAGATGATATGATAGTATACATGAGTGACCCTAAAAGTTTCACCAGAGAACTTCTAAACTTGGTAAACACTTCAGCAAAGTTACTGGATAGAAAATTACCTCAAGAAAATCAGTAGCCTTCCTCTACTAGAACAATAAGCAGGTTGAGAAAGGAATTAGGGAAATAACCTTCACAGTAGTCACAGATAACATAAAATACCTTGGTGTAAGTCTAACCAAGCAAGTGAAAGATCTGTATGACAAGAACATAAAGTATCTGAAGAAAGAGTGAAGATTTCAGAACATGAAAAGTTCTCCCATGCTCATGGATTATCAGGATTAATATTGTAAAAATGGCCAAAAGCAATGTACAGATTCAATGCAATACCCATGAAAATTCCAACTCAATTCTTCATAGTTTTACAAAGAGTAATTTGCAAATTCATTAGAAAGCACAAAATCCCAGGGTAGCATAAACAATCCTCGACACTAAAATAATTTCTTTGAGAATTACCATCCATGACCTCAAACTCTATTGCAGAGAAATAGTGATAAAAGCTGTATGGTATTTGTACAAAGACAGGCAGGTCGATCAATGGAATAGAATTGAAGACCCAGAAATGAACCCACACACCTATAGTCACTTGATCTTTGATGATGGAACTAAAAAGACCCATTGGAAAAAAGATAGCATTTTCAACATATGCTGCTGGTTCAACTTGAGGTCAGCATGTAGAAGTAGACAAAATTGGTACATACTTATAGCCCTGTACAAAGCATAAGGCCAAGTGGATCAAAGAACTCTACATAAAACAAGATACACTCAAACTAATAGAAGAAAAAGTGGGGAAGAGCCTCAAACATATGGGCACTGGGGAGAATTTCCTGAGCAAAACACCAAGGACTTAGGCTCTAAGATCAAGAATCAATAAATGGGACATCATAAAACTGCAAAGTTTCTGCAACGTAACAGACACTGTCAATGGGACAAAATAGCAATCAACAGATTGGGAAAAGATCTTTACCAATCCTACATCAGATAGAGGTCTAATTTCCAATAGATACAATGGACTAAAGAAGTTAGACTCCCGAGAGACAAATAACCCCATTAAAATTGAGGTGCTAAGTAAACAAAGAATTCTCAGCTGAGCAATATCAAATGGCTGAGAAGTACCTAAAGAAATGTTCAACATCCTTAGTTATCAGGGAAATGCAAATCAAAATGACCCTGAGATTCCTCCTCACATGTGTCTCAGGTAGTGCTATGTCCAGTTTTCTGAGGAACCTCCAGACTGATTTCCAGAGTGGTTGTACCAGCTTGTAATCCCACCAATAATGGAGGAGTGTTCCTCTTTCTCCACATCCTTTCCAGTATCTGTTGTCACCTGAGTTTTTTTATCTTAGCCATGGACCTGAGGACCCAGCTATACCACTCCTCAGCATTTACCCAAACGGTGCTCCAACATACAACAAAGACATTTGCTTCACTGTGTTCATAGCAGCCTTATTCATAATAGACAGAAGCTGAAAAGAACCCAGATGCCCTTCAACAGAGGAATGGATACAGAAAAGTGGTACATCTACACAATGGAAAACTACTCAGCTATCAAAACAATGACGTCATAAAATTCTTATGCAAATGGTTGAAACTAGAAAATATCATCCTGGGGAAGTAATGCAATCACAAAAAACACACATGGTATGTGCTCACTGGTAAATGTATAGTAGCCCTAGAGCTTGGATTACAGAATATACAATCCGCATAATACATGAAGATCAAGAAGGAGGACCAAAGTTTGGTCTTCCCATTGATGCCAGATAAGACAATGTTCTGTTACATATGCAGCTGGAGCCATGGGTCCCTCCATTTGTCCTCTTTGGTTGATTTAGTCCCTCGGAGCTCTGGGAAGTCTGGTTGGTTGATATTTTTATTCTTCCCATGGGGTTAAAAACACCTTCAGCTCCTTCAGTCCTCCGACATTGGGGTCCCTGTGCTCAGTGCAATGGTTGGCTGTGAGCATTTACATTTGTCTTTGTCAGGTTCTGGTAGAGCCTCTCAGGAGACTGTTATATCAGTTTCCTGTCGGGAGCATTTCTTAGCATCAGCAATAGAGTAGAAGTTTGATGTCTGCAGACACGATGGATTCCAGGTGGAGTAGTCTCTGGATGGCCTTTCACTGAGTCTCTGCTCCATACTTTGTCCTTGTATTATCTTTAGACAGGAGCAATTCTGGGTTAAAAATGTGGAGCTGAGTGGGTGGCCGCATCCCTCAACCGAGGGCCTTGCTCCAGATATGGTCCCTACAAGTTCTCCCTCCTCTTAGTTGGAGATATCAACTAATTTTACCCCCTCTGAGTCCTGGGAGACTCTTTCTTTCCTAGTATATAGGACTTTCTAGTGCTTATGACCAGTTCCCCATCCCCCATTGCTACACACCTCTGTTCTATTTCTTGACCCTCTGTATATCCTCTCAGTCTCCTCCCCCACCTGATCTTGCCCCCACCCCCTCCTTCCACCCATCCCTCTCCCTTTCCTCCCAAATCCCTCCAACCTTCTACCTCCAGTGATTATTTTGTTCCTCCTTTTAAGGACTGAAGCATCTAGAATTTGGTCTTCCTTCTTCTTGAGCTTAGGCAAATGAATAACACACATGGTACGTACTCACTGATAAGTGGATATTTTCCCCAAAGCTTGGAATACACAACATAAAATTCACAGACGATATGAAACTTAAGAAGGAGGACACCCAAAGTGTGGATTCTTCCATCCTTCTTAGACGGGGGAACAAAATACTCACTAGAGGAAATACAGGGACAAAGTGTGAAACAGGGACTGAAGAAAAGGCCATTCAGAGACCCCCCCCCGGGGGGGGATGCATCCCATATGCAGCCACCAAACACAGTCACTATTGCTCATGCCAAGAAGTGATTGTTGCCAGTCTGATATGAATGTTTCCCGAGAGTCTCTGCCATAGCCTTACTGATACGGATGTGGATGCTTGCAGCTAACCATCGAACTGAGCAAGGTGAACCCAAAGGTGGAGTTAGAGAAAGAACTGAAGGAGCCAAAGGGGGGTGCAACCCCATAGGAAGAAGAAGAGTATCTATCAACCAGATCCTCCAGAGCTCCTGAGGACTAAACCACCAACCAATGAGTACATGTGGAGGGAACTTTGGCTCCAGCTACATATGAACCAGAGGATGGCATTGTCTGGTATCAATAGGAGGACAAGCCCTTAGCTCTGTGACTGCCTGTTCCCCAATTTATGAGAATGCCAGGATTTTTATGGTGGGTGTGGGTTTGTGGGAATGGGAGCATGTTCATAGTGGCAGGGAGACTGGGAGGGGGCTGGGAAAGAGGTGAAAGGGGATAACATTTGAAATACAAATACATAAAATATCCAATAAAATAAATAAATAATTTTCAACAATGAAAATTAAGCAGAGGTTAAAAATGGGCTGTAGTCAGGCCCCCATGGCCGAAAGCTGTGTTCTCACATGAATATCATGTATTCCTTACATTCAGGGGCAAGCCCAGGACATGCATATTGCCATTGACCTACAGTCAGCTTCCTGCCCTGGAAGACATGCCCTCATACCTCTTTAAAAAAGGAAGAAAATCTTTGGGAATAATGACAGACACTTTCCTTTTTTTTCATTAACCTTGTAGAAAGCATTAAATCACACACTATTAATGTTTCCCTTTATAATTTGAATAATTAAATACTATCTTAGGTTTCTTGAAATGATGGATTTATTTTAGAGCATCTTTTTTTTATTGGATATTTTTATTTACATTTCAAATGTTATTCCCTTTCCTGGTTTCCCAAACATAAGGCCCCTATCCCATCCCACTCCCCTTCTTCCACACGGGGGTTTCCCTTCCCATCACTGCCTTCCTGCACTTCCCAACATTCTCCTACACTGGGGGATTCAGCCTTGTCAGGACGAAGCTACCTCCAGATTAGATGGACCAATCCTCCCGTTGGTGCCCCAAAAAAAAAATCCATCCTCTGCTACACATGCAACTGAAACCATGGGACTATCCATATGTACTCTTTGGGTAGTGGTTTAGTCCCAGGGAGCTCTGGTAGGTTGATATTGTTGTTCTTATGGGGTTGCAAGCCCCTTTAGCTCTTTCAATCCTTTCTCTAATTCCCCCAAAGGGGGTCCCGTTCCCAGTTCAGTGGTTTGCTGCTAGCTTTCGACTCTGTACTTGACATGCTCTGGCTGTGTCTCTCAGGAGACAGCTATATCAGGTCCCTGTCATTGTGACCTTCTTAGTTTCATGCTTTGGTTTGGTTGTACACACACACACACACACACACACACACACACACACACACACACACACACACACACACGCCCAAATATTGGCTATATACGCATGCGGGGCAGGCTCTGAATGGCCATTCCTTCAGTCTCTGCTCCCAAATTTGCCTCTATATACTCTATTATGATTATTTTTGTTCCCCATTTTAAGAAAGACTGAAGCATCCACAGTTTGGTCGTCCTTCTTCCTGAGCTTCATGTGGTCTGTGGATTGTACCCTTGGGTAATTCAAGTTTTGGGCTAATGTCCACTTATCAATGAGTGCATACCATGTGTGTTTTTCTGTGATTGTGTTACCTCATTCAGGATGATATTTTTTAGTTCAATTCGTTTGCCTATGAATTTCATGAAGTCATTGTTTTTGATAACTGAGTAGTATTCCATTGTGTAGATGTACCACATTTTCTGTATCCATTCCTCTGTTGAAGGGCATCTGGGTTCTTTCCAGCTTCTGGCTACTTTAAATAAGGCTGCTATGAACATAGTGAAGCACGTGTCTTTGTTGTATGTTGGGGCAGAAATGATGAATTCTTTTAATGAAGTTTTGATTAATATTTGTTATATTAATCACATTTTATTTACTATATTAATATAATACACTGCAATTAAGATTCTCAGTTGTTGTTTCAGAAATAGGAATTCAGTTTAAGTGTATTTTACTGTTTTCTATGTGTTGTTGGACTTAATTTTTCTAACTAGTTACTGTAATTTCATTTGTTTTTGTTTTTTTGCTGGTTTTCTTTGTTCTTGAGAAATGTTCACCTTCTTGTTATTTTAGTTGACACAGAATTTATTTTCTTTGAAAAATTCTTATTCTCTACAGATTTCTAAATAAAATGCAGAATGTCTATTAATTGATGATATGTAATTTTTGTATACCTTTAATGAAACCCATGTTTCTTCATAAGCATATGTTTCTATTATTTTCCTTTACTGTTTGGGGATTATAGTAATAGATTTTCCACAGACTTTAATATTATTCCATATCTCCAAATATTATTTTATGTTTTCCTTGCATTTTTAAGTCCTTTTGTTGTTGTTACATCTTAGACAATTTCTACTAAACTTGTTCAAACTGTACTTCAGTGCTTTTTTTCACTGGTGTTGTTTATACTTGAGTGTTTCTATAATGTCCATCTAAATCTGCTTCGCGTTCTCAAATTTATTAATTTCATAATGTTTTCATTTTTCTATAAAATTGTGTTTTTTACATTGCACATCCTTAAATGATTTTTGATACAGGATCTCTTTTTATATACCTAACTAGGATAGCAAGTGCTAACTCTATAAAAAAATGACATGAAGGACAATATTCTTTCCCTGTCCTATTGGAGGCTCTTTTAAAACAATAAATGCATTACCAAATATTTCTAGTATCTGGTAAATAGAGGAATTTCGATTCAGCAAAATGTCTGCTCTGGGGAAAGATTACATCCAAAGACCTAGGTCTGTGTGGTCTGGCTGGGATACAGACACACCTTCAATCCCAGGAAACAGAGGCAATTAGTTCTCTTAGTGCAAGTCCAGTCTGGTATAGAATGCATTTCAGGTAAAGAAAAGCTTGAGTCTAGGTACAGTAATGCATAACTTCATTCCTGGCACTTAGGAGACAGAGGCATGCGGATCTCACAGTTCAAAGTCAATCAATTCTGTTGAATCAGTGAGTTGAGATACAGTTCAATGGAATAGAGTTTGTGGCATTTTAGCTCCTGGAGGTCAGAAGCAATATTTACAGGGATAGTTTTACAGAAATAACTTGCAGGGAGATTAAACCAGACACAGGTGAACATAGAATGAACCAGAGAATGAAAAGGAGCCATAATATTAGTACAAATTGCCAGTTAGTTTGAGGTCAAGCAGAGAAATTCACTCAGAAGCTGAGAGAAATCAAATTTAATCTGTCAGTTTGGAGAGGAGTTTGGACCAGAACGACTGCATTTAAACAGCCAGCCAGAGTTCAGAAAGAACTAGAAAGGGTGCGCTTATTCAGCAATAAGACTACAAAACAACAATGTAAGGCAAATAAAAGATACTTTTACATTGCACCACATAAGGACTGGCGTGTACTTGATCCTCTGTCTCTGGTTTATATACCTGACTATTCTGTCCTTTTCAAATTTGTTCTAATTTGGTGATAAAATCAGGCACATTACCTAACCAGTAATGAAAAGTTAAATTATTCCTAACAATGATTTTGCTGTTATTTCTACTGCATTTTTACATCTAATATCTATGCGCCCAGCAATATCATTTAATAATGACCTAAATATGAAAGTAGATACATAGATACTATTTAGTTAAACACATCAAGATCTACAGATAATTATGGGTTTCCTAGTTAGATCTTTAATGCAGGAATATTGTCTTAGTTAGGGTCTTATTGTTGTGAACAGACACCATGACCAATTTAATTTTATAAAGGACAGCATTTATTTGGGGCTGGCTTACAGGTTCAGAGGTTCAGTAAATTATCATCAAGGTGGACTTGGCAGCATGGCAGCATCTAGGCAGGTATGGTGCAAGAGGAACTGAATTCCACTTCTGCACCCAAAAGAAGCCAGGAACAGAGTGAGCATCCTCAGGCAGCTAGGAGAAGGGTGTCAAAGCCCACCCCTACAGTGACACCCTTCCTCCAACAAGGCCACACCTTCTTATAGTGCCACTCCGTGGGCCAAGCATATGCAAACCATCACAAATATCAATCTATTTACAGAAAGAGAGAGAGGAATATTTGGTAAAGATAAGTAGACAAACCATTGAGAATATATACTTAGAAATTAAAAAGTATAGTCTTGAAAAATCTGTAGTATAGCTTCAAGAAGCTAGAAGATAACAGCAATTAATTCTCCACACGTTTTCGAAGGTGTACTCTTGCCATCATGTTGCCTTTAGCCCACTGATGCTGTTGTTTGACTCTAAGATCATGCACACATAATATTTAGAGATACACTCATTTAAGCACCCCAAACACATTGAGAGAAGGAGAAAGAGAGATAGCCTGACCTAGAATTCACTATGCAATTCATGGATTCAGCTTACTATTTTCTTCCTGTTGACTTAGACCATTCAAATTTCTATTGGCCTATTCACCCATTCGTCCATCTGGATCAGGTACACATTACTTTAATAGGATCTTGACTTAGCTTCACCTCATTACTGCAGCTCAGCTATCACTTAAAGTCTAGTAACTGTAGCATTTCTTCAGTTTATACTGTAGCTATGCTACATTAGTTTTCCCATCTCTTCATAGACTACTTTGTTTTTCTCTGTTTCTTGCATTAGGCCTCACATCTTTCTTTGAATCTCTGTTGCTGTAGACCTTTGCGGCCATTCTGTAATCCACATATGTAATACACACTTATATGTTTATATGAATTCTATGGATGTATTTACTGTATGATTTTTTAATGAGTAATACTAACAATTAAATTTGGAATAAATGAATCAGTGTTTTTCTCATCCAGGGTATCATGGAAATAGTGACTATTGGGCAAGTCACTGTCGAGAATGCAACAATAACTTGTGAATTGAAAGTTATTCAATCAACTCTGACTTTGTGGATTTTATGTATTTTATATAGTATATATTTATCTAAGTCTATTCATCTATGTTGCATATAGAATATATTCATTACACATACCTTCTGTACATTTCACAAGATATTTTATATTTTAAAGGAAAGATTTTTAATCTCTGCTATTCTGATTGATATAAGGATTCTTCTCAGGGTCATTTTGAAAAAAATTTCCCTGATCACTAAGGACTTTGAACATTTCTTTAAGTGATTCTAGGTCATTTGAGATTCTTCTGTTGTAGAATTCCTGTTTAGCTGTATGCTAAACCCATTTTTTGATTGTTTTTTTTTTTTTTTTTGAGTTTAACATCTTGAGTTCTTTATATATTTTGGATATTAACCCTTTATTGGATATGGGGTTAGTGAAGATTTTCTACCATCTGTAGGTGGCTGATTTGTCCTATAGATGATATCCTTTGCCTTACAGAAAAATTTCAGTTTCATGAGGTCCCATGTATCAATTCTCGATCTTATAGTGTGACCCATTGGAATTGTGTATAGGAAATCCCACCCCCCACCCCATGCAAATGAGTTTGAGGCACTTTCCCACTTTCTCTTCTATTAGATTCAGTGTATTGGGTTTCATGTTGAGTTCCCTGATCCACATGGACCTGAGCTTTGAGGAAGGTGACAAATATGGAACTACTTTCATTTTTCTATATATCAACTGCCAGTTAAACTAGCACCATTTATTGAAGACACTTGTTTTCCAATTGTATATTTTTGCCTTCTTTGTAAAAATCAAATATCCATAATGTGTGGTTTTATTTCTGGCTCTTCAATTCTATTCCATTGATCAACCTGTCTGTCTCTGAACCAATACCATGCAGTTTTTATCACTGCTGCTCTGTAGTAGAGCTTTAAGTCAGGATTGGTGATTCTCCCAGAATTATTTTTATTGTTAAGAACTGTTTTTGTTATCCTGGGATTTTTGTTTTTCCATATGAAATTGAGAATTGTCCTATCCATGTCTTAGAAGAATTGCCTTGGAATGGAATTTTGATGGGGATTTTGTTGACTCTGTAGATTGTTTTTGGTAGGATGGCAATTTTTATAATGTTAATCCTACAATTCAACACAGGCTCCAAGGCCTGACACTGTTACTGATGTTATGGCTTGTTATAGACTGGAGCCTATCATGGCTGTCCTCCAAGTGGTTCAACAAGTAGCTGACTGCCACAGATGCACATATTTATACCCAACCGATGGACTGAAGTCAGAGCACCCTGTGGTTGAATTAGGGAAAGGCTAGAAGAAGCTAAGAAGGAGGGTGACCTCATATAAAGACCAGCAGTCTCAACTACTCTGGACCCCTGAGATTTCTCACACACGGAACTGCCAACTAGGCAGCATACATTAGATAGTATCAAGCTATACCCTGATACATATATAGCAGAAGACTGCCTTCTCTGACCTCAGTGAGAGAAGATTGCTTTACCTTGGAGAGATTTGAGCTCACAGGGAATGGTGAGGCCTGGCAAGGCATGGGATGGAGACATCCTCTTGGAGACAGTTTGGAAGAGGAATTGGCTGAGAAACTGTGGGAAGGCAGACCAGGAGGGAATCACAACTGGACTGTAAAAAATGAACAGGAATAAAAAAAGGGAGAGATTTTTGTGATATCTCAACCTTATTTTATCTAAAACTGTTCTTGGAAAATATAAGATATACTATAATATTTCCCAAAACACAGCAGATAAACTTATAAGGAAGGAACATGTTCCCAATGTTCTTCAAGCCTCTTAATTTGTAACTATTTAGCAAGCCTCACTTTATTATAAATGGTGATATATTTCATTTAATTTTATTAACTTATGTTTTAATTTAATGTAAAAATTCTTAAAAGAATACACAATTCAGTGTTTGACAAAGAATCTTAGTATAGTAATCTAGCCATGTTGGCAAAAAGTTAAAAGTCACAAACTAATAATTTCCTGCTATTCAAGAATACATCATCTCTTTACTAATACCAGTAGTTAAGTTCTAAAGTCAACAGATAAAATAGATGTAGACTGTTCAAAAGATTCATCCTTGTCAACTCAAAATTTCTTGTGACTCTAGTTTTTGACTTCTAGGTATTTTACAATAATCTGCAGTTCATTGCTAATATCCTGTGTTCTCTCTTCCCTGTCTTGTGTCCTTAACTTGATAAAAGTTGAAGAGCTTTTCATTTTGAAATAATTTTACAATCATTGGTTCATATGGGTAGGACTATAGCCTTCTCTCACATACCTAAACTTCACATCACATACAAAGTATATTCTTCCCATTATGATAGTCCCGGGATTTAACCCAGGACAATATCAGTCTATGTCAAAAACCTCATCTATTTGATATCACATTTCATTATTTAAATTATAATGTAGTTTTTAGAAATATAAATGAACATGTAGATATAATTTATACTGAGTAAAATTCACTCTCTATATCTGAAACCAGAAAGCTACTATTGTGTTACAAGACTGATATTAGGTTTGCACTTTCCAAAAGGTAAAGAGGAGAAGGATTAAATCAGTCACTGGCTTCAAGTCAATAATTTATATTTTAATCAGCCCTATATATTTCAGTGGATTTTAAGACCTCAAAAATAATCTACAGTTGCTCTGGCTAAGAGATTAGGATGATTTCTCAGCAATTTACAGCATCCTATGGTACTGATAGGCTCTGTTGCTTTTATTACCATTACTTATGGCAGTTTTATTACCTTAAAAAACTATAATTCCAAATACATTTCTCAATAAAGTCTGTATTCTAACAACCTTTGTTTACTTTGCTAAGAGTTAGGTAGCAAAACATATTTTTGAAAGTTTTATTAAATTCCTAAAATTTCTTTATTTTTAGTATGAGAAAAGTTATATTTTATTATGCAGAATCATCACACAATGTTCACACTCAAAATTCTTTTTTTTTAACCGATACTATTTTGTTTCTATTACAGGTATTTACCTCACTCCCAGTACCCCCTCCTAGAGTTGCTCATCCTACTTGTCCTCCTCCTTGCCTCTGAGAGGGTACTTCACCATAACAGGCCTCCCCCTTCCCTTGGTGCCTCAGGTCTCTTAAGGATTACACTGTAAATTCTTAACTTTGATCTTAAGCATATCTCCCCTAGACTGGTCACCTGTTAGACATTTCTCAGCTTAAGGTCATATAAACTTTCTAACAGAAGTCTCTGATATGAGGGTCAGATCCTGGGGAACTGTCTCCAGACATATGGCAAATTAAAGTGAAATCTCTCCAGGTATATAGAGCAGAATATTGTTCTTCATGTCTGCTTCTATACTATATTGTGGGTGTCATGACATTCATGGATTGTGTCTTGTTATCTTGAGTGGGTGATGTCACTGATTTCGGATTATCATATGCAACCTTGAGTATAGTGGACATCACAATGAACAATTTTTCTATGTCAAAAAGGCATCTTTTTAATGATATCCATTTCTTTCCATTCCTGGATTCTTAAAGCATACAACAGTACTGATTATATATAAGATTTTTGTTTAATTTCATAGCAATTTAATAATTTGGAGATGTAATGAAGAAAGAGAAAGCATACGATAAATATTCCCATGACAAATAAGCAAATAAATACAGGAAAATAAGTCTCAGGCATTAAAATTTACGTGTATTAAGTAAAATATTCAAAACAATGTAGATCAAAAGGTATTGCCACAAGCCCTGTACCACATGTCTATTCTGCAATTTATAATTTTCAGGGCTTGATAGCGTAACTGTTTCTGAAAGGAAGAATTTCAATTTCTTTGACAGATGCTTGCATGGCTTTACTATGTTGAGACAATAGAACTTTCTTAAGTGAAGAACTGGGGGTGTTTTTACCTGCCCTAAGGGGCTTCAACACTACTGTTCGGCCTGCTGAGTGACCATGCGGAGTCTGTCTTTCTGTTTTGTTTGTTGTTGCTGTTGTTGTTTTGTTTTATTATTCATTCCATTCATTTACATCTCAAATGATATTCCACTTCCCAGTTATACTTCCACAAGCCCCCATTACACTATTGCCCTCTCCTCCCACCTCTTTGCCTCTATGAGGGTGCTCACTCACCAACCCATGCTCTCCCACTCCTACCATAAAGCATCGCCCTAAACTGGGACATCAAACCTTCACAGGATCAAGGGCCTCCCCTCGCACTGATATCAGACAAGACCATTCTCTCTTACCTATATAACTGGAGACATGAATCTCTCCCTGTACATTTCTTGGTTGGTGGTCTAGTCCTTGGGAGCACTGGGTAGTCCAGCCAGCTAATGTTCTTCCTATGAGGTTGCAATACCCTCAGCTCTTCCAGTTCTGTCAGCTCTCCCACCAGGGACCCTGAGTTCAGTCTGATGTTTGGCTCCAAGCCTCCACTTCTGTATTGGTCAGTTGCTGGCTGAACCTCCCAAGGAGCAATCATACCAGGTTCCTGTCAGCAAGTGTCTCTTGGCAAAGGCAACAGTGTTGAATTTGATGTCTGCAGACTGGATGGATTCCCCAGGTGGGGCAGTCCTCAGATGCCATTTGCTTCAGGTTCTGCTCTATTTTTTGTCTCTGTTCTTCCTTTGGGCAGGAACATTTCTCAGTTAAAAATTTTGAGATGGATGTGGGGCCCCATCCTACTACCAGGGGCTGTGCCTGTCTACTGGAAGTTGTCTCTACAGATTCTATTTCTCCTTCTCTGCTAAAATCATCCCCTTTAGGTCCTGGGAACCCCTCATTTCCCTGGTGTCTGGGACGCTCCAGTGGCTATCGCCCCCACTGCTACATATTTTTATTCCATTTCCTGACTCTCTGTACCTCTCTCCTGTCCCCTCCAGTACCTGATACAGCCTCCGCCTTATTTCCTCCCTCTCCTCTCTCCCTCCCACGTTCCCCCTCTGCCCACTTCCTTCGATTATCCTGTTCCCTACTCAATGTAGTACTGGAGCAACCACACTCTGGTCTTCCTTCTTCCTAAGCTCCATATGATATGGTCTGTGGGTTTTATCACTAGGCATTGTGAGTTTATGGGCTATTGTTTTGTCCTATTAACAATGTCATTTGCCTTACATATTCCTTACATTTTAATAACTGGGCACTTACATTTTTTTCCCAATGTTAATATATAAATTATATGTTATATAATTATATATTTTACCATTTATATATAAGACATATTTATATTAACAATCATTCAAAATATTACTATAACACATAAATTTAACTGTGAGGTCAATTTTATACATTTATTTATTTATTTATTTATTTATTTATTTATTTATTTATTTATTTACTGATGATGTCCAAAGTATTTAAAAGTATCACATACACGTATTACTTAGTTATCTTTCTAAAAAGATACACTCCAACATTTTTATGAATAAACATTAAAACTTCAATTTGTCCATTCTCACAGCATTGTAGTGAAATTTGCAGTCAGTTCGTTTACAAATAGTCCAAATACATCGAGGGTAAGACCCTTAGTTGTGTTAAAATTTATTTTTCATATATCTTTTACATTGATACTATGTTCTATTTTGGGAATCTGATTCATTCAGATTACACACACACACACACACACACACACATATTATATATATTTGTATAGGTATTGATATAATCAATCTTTCAACCACTTAAATATTTTTCTGTATATTTAATATGAAACAGTTCCCTTATAGTTCATTGTATTCATAAAGTAGACAGGTGCTTGATAGTTCATAAACTTTATCTTAATTCAGTAGTGATGGACACTTCCTGCAATTCATATTCTGAACATCATTAGCTTTAGTTTTAATTACTATTTATTAAATAGTTATGTTTTCCCACTAGTCTAACCAATACATTTCAGATGATCAATTTCCTTTCAAATGTCTTTTTATTTACAAATAGAAGAAAAAGCAAGTATCTCTTCTAAGTATGAGTTCTTGAGACCTAAAATTATTTTATTATCCAAGGGCTTTTTTCTCTACCTCTATCTGTGGGAATAATTAGTGATGTTGTATTTGCTTTACAGTTATATATGTTAGGAGAAAGTAGAAGTTAAAATAAAATGCACTCTGCTGATTAGAGTGATGAATGCTAAATTTTCGTAATAAAATTTTTCTTAAGTTGTTTTGCTAAAATGGAATTTTGTGGTTTGTTATTATATTCCATTTTTAGTTTATTTTGAAAACAAAATAAACTATGTTTAACAATAAAAATAGATTTTTATTTTCAGGTTAAACACATATTTTCATAAGTCAATAGTAATTGGATTAATATTAAAGTTGGTAGAAAGATTAATGTTTTATGAATTTGAAATAATTTTATCTATATATGGCATACTTCAAATATCATACATAGTAGTTTTTAAATTTTTTAAATAATTTTTTAAAGAATTAGGGTTGTTTACAAATTTACATTTTTTATTAGACTCAAATTAGCAACAAAACCAATCATTTGTCATACTGTTTACACATTTCATTTAATCTTTTATAATCACAAATCTATGTTTATATACTATATGTGCTAATAAGCATAACATCCTCAAAGTTTTATAAGCTTTTATACTTTTAAAATTTAACAAATATTTTTATTTGAGTTTTTAGCAATTCAACAAAATGAAATAATTTTTCTTCACTACCTAGTTGAAAATCCTGTGTCTCACAGGGATGAGAAAATCTGCAATGTATGTAATGCTGCCAGATGTTAAAGCTGTGACTGGCCTTGTAGCTTGCCAGATGACATACTTCACATTCTTTGCCTTTGGGATTCTAAACTTCTGTGGTTGCAGTGATTATTCTCTTCTTGATCCTGTAGTCTTCAAGGAAATTTGAGGATCAGAGACTTTTAATTTTCTATCTGAATATTCCTCTTAACTCTATCTGAACAGTCCTCTTAACAGGCAGAACTTATTAGAGTACAGATTTTATTTTACTCTAATGTCACTGTTTTATATTTTCTATGCTGAATTCTTTGGTAATAAGATTTTTCACAACTTCTTTTTGTTTGATCTGAGATTGCATAGCTTGTGTGCATTCTCTCAGTTGTGAGTTCATATGTGCAGTTTTCCTGTTAAATATGGAAATGTTTCTTTGCAGCCTTCCATAGCCTCAGACCTTACAGTCCTCTGTCCCTTTTTTTAATCACCTGTATCCTCATACTGTCAGAAAAAAAGAAAAGACAAAATCCTGCTTCAGCGAACACATACATTTATGCTTCCTTAAAAAGAACAAAATAGAAGTTTTTAGTTAAGTATAGATGTGAAAACGAGTCAACTCTGAAGATACTACCCTCTAATAATCAATATATCCATATGTGTTTTTCCTAGTGTATATGTCCACTAGAATTTTGTGGTTTCAAGCCAGCCACAGTAGCTCTTGCATATATTTCTAATACTCAAGAGGCAGGGGCAAGAGGATCACTACATGTTCAAGGCCAATCTCAACTTCAAATGTGTGTTTGAGGCCAGGGAGGTTTACATAGTAAGACACTATCTTGAAAACAAGAACAAACAAACAAACAAAAAAATCAAAACAACAAAAAACAATCACATAAAATATAAACAGATGACTATAGTTTTACTTTGAGGTCTTGTGTAAAATATGTTTGCTCAAAAATAGAGATGGTGATTGCTGTCATTTTGTTTGATGATTCCATGTACCAAACAGTCCAAGTCACCATAAAATGAGTTCTCAGTTTTATTTTGTTTTTACACACATATGATGGTACTTCCATTTCAAAACATGGAAGCTTGTCTGTGGTCATTAATGCTGAGGACTTTGATTTTTTTCTATACCCAAGCCAAAGCTTTTACTTTCGTTTCTCCAAGAGAAGACAGGAATGCCTGACTTGATATTTTTTCTTTATAATGTTACAAAATCCATACAAATTCAGGGAAAACAATGAGTTGAATTTTGGATTTTAACCCCAAGCAGCCACATGTAGTAAAATTATCCATAGTAGTATGCAACCCACAATGACAGTGTAATAGTTCCATGCTATACTAGACTGCAGCAGAGGTGAGGTCTGTCTCCTAATCAAACACAAATCAAAGCAGTAAATGAGTCCATAACTTCTTCTGTTGCTACTATGGTATGCGGAACATATGTATTTGTACTTTATGTCTATAAAATGTCAGTCTATTATGAAATGGTATATTGATCACTTTATTAAGAAATTTACTTTGGGTTATATGTCATTGCCCAGCTTTAGGCTAATATTAAATTTATAGCCAAAGACAAGTTTCAACATGTTTAGGCTAACCTAAGCTAAGCTATAACATTCGATAATTTCAAGTAAATTAGATGCACTTTTTATGTAATGCATTTTTAAATTTTGGTTTGTCAAGATACTACTCCATTGTAAGTTTAGAAGTCTCAAAATGATCTTGCATTGTAGCCTAGGGTTCTGACAGTTTCCTGGGTAAGGGTAAAATATTCCAGTTCAACAGGAGGAAAAAAACTGGTGTGTTTGGTGAATAAATATGATAATTTTATTGAGTCATCCATGGAACTACACCCCACACACACAGAGAGAGGGGGGGGGGAGAGAGAGAGAGAGAGAGAGAGAGAGAGAGAGAGAGAGAGAGAGAGAGAGATTATTGTAATATGTTCCTCCTGTTTCTAGGCTCTTTACAGTTTCCTAAAATTACTCATGTAATTCATTTTATGTACATGTGTTTGCCTGAGTTTACATGCATACAATAGTTGCATACAGTGCCATTGAAGATTAAAAGATGGCATCAGATTCTTTGGGACTATGTACTAAGTAGTTAATTGTGTGCTTCCTTGCAAATGTTAGTAACTGAAAATGAGTTTTCTTTAAGAGCAGCAAGTGCATTAAGCAGTTAAGCCACCTCATTAACCTCATTCTGCACAGCTTTTTTTTTCTTTTCTTTTACATCATGGAAGGATATTGAAATTTATTGAGGAACCCTTCTTATCTATTGAAGTGATTATGTGATATCTTTCTTTTGGTTGTATGTTCTATTATATTGACTGAATTTTATTGTTAAACTAAACTTGCGTATACAGAGTTAAACCATCTTGCTCATGGTATATGATATTCTTTATTTATTTTTATTCAATAAAACTATGACTATATCTTTTCACTCCTCCCTCTTAGCCTTCCTCCTTCTATCATGTCTGCCACTCCCTCCCAAATTCGGGGCCTCCTTGTCTTTAATCATTGATATCATATATACATATACATGAATAAAAGTCCAAGAAGCAGATTGAGTTCAGTATTTTTAAATTGTGTGTGTGTGCGTGTGTGAGTGTGTGTGTGTGTGCGTGCGTGTTTATATGTGTGTTCAAGCTTAGGGCTGACTATTTTGTAGTGTATAACCACTCAGGGGTCTCGTCCTTTTCCCTCTACCAGCCATTAATTGCCTGAAGCTCTTCTTCTATTCACAGGGGGGCCTTGAGTGGTTTCTCCCATTAATATTGTTGTGTCAACTAGAGTTATAACTCCTCAGGTCTTGTACAGAAAGCATTGTTAAATTACATGGGTGTGGCTTTCGTTTCATACTGATGACACAATCTCAATACAGAATCCTCAGGTTCTTGCAAACTTTGTGCTATCTTTACTGAAGCAATGTTCTCAAAGACTCAGTTGCAGGAATTGTGTTGTAGATATATTTATTTCAGTTAAGAATCACACATTCAGTTTTCTCTGCATTTTCACAATTCAGGAATTTCTGTAATGGTCTTCACCTTCTTCAAAAAGATGCTTCATTGATGCAGGCTGAATTCTATCCTTCTCTGATTAGAAAATCTCAAAGGATGTTACCCCTGATATACCTTGGTGGTGGGGAAAATATCTTAATAATTAACTATGTAACTTTATTTGCAGGTGTTCTAAATAAGACATTTTCATCTATGTTCATAAGGTTTCAGTATCAGGACAACATCGTCTTCGCAGAATAAGTTTTACAGTGCATTATCCTTTTCTGTTTTGTTTAACAACTATAAAAAGTTTTGTTTTCATCCCCTCAAAAGATTGGAAGAGTTTACATTTACATTGGTAAATTTTGCTTTCACTTCGGTCTGATTCTAGGAATTCCTTAATTTGCTCCTTGACTGCTTCAATGAGTCACTGGTCATTCGAAGATACAGTATTTGTTCAGTCTCCAAGTGTCTGTGTAGTTCATAAAGTATTTTCAGTCATTTATTTCTGGGTTACTCCATTATGATCTGGTAAGAATCAAGAAATTATTTTGGATTCCTTTCACTTTGTTAAGACTTGGTTTTTGGGCTACAATATGCTTTACTTTAGAAAATGTTCTATGTAAATTTAGGAATAATCAATATCTTATATGTGTTGGTTGGGTTATTCTAGAGAATTTTGTCAAATACTTTTGAAGTATGGCATATTTTCCTTATTGATGTTTATTTCAAATAACCTATTGGAGGATGATAATGATGTATTCAAGTCACTTACTATTATTTTATCAGGAATTTTATTATCAATTTTTACTCATTGGTATTTATTTTATGAAATCACCATCTCAAATATTTATTAAATGTCATTTTAAAATTAGGACAACTTATTGATGGATGAATTTTCTCCATACAATACCTTCTTTACTTCTTCTGACTTATTTTAGGATAATGATGTTTGCTGGACTAGGGTCGTTTGCAGGTAAAGACAACACAGATTCAGGTGAATATTTTTTCTAACAACAAATTATATTTTCATCTGCTTTGTCCATGATATTTACTGCTGGTGGCTATCTGCTATATACTTGTACCATTCAGCTTAAACACAGCTTACTCTAAAGTGATTTTTGTAAGTAGAAAAATATGAACATATGACTAGATGATACAGAAATTAAATTAAATCAAACTCTATAAGGGTCAATTATGTATAGCCTTTGTCTGTTGAATAATATCTAGGCAGCACACTTTTTAGTGTGTATTATCTTTGAAGAAAGTTTATACTACTACAGTTTTTTTCACCCTGCTTACATATGAAAAACAGGAAAGAGAAATGAAAAAAAATATTATTCAGTCAAAGTTATACCATTTAATAAATGGCATAGGCCAAATTAGATACTAATTTGAGGTTTTGAATCATTGTACTAGTTTGCCTTCTGTGTAATCTAGCATTTAATATCTGGCAACTCACCAGTGTTTGGTGACCAAAAATGAAAACTATTTCCAAGGGCTAATGATTTTGGCTAACTGCAGTAATTAATATTTTTATTAATTTCTTTTTCTCTTAATTTAAACTTATTTAAAAAATAAAGTGTTGAACAGTGGATATATGGTATTTGTTATAAATATTTAAAAAAACAATAGATAGATATAATTGAGAAAACAGGAATAGCCAGGTAGAAAAACTATAAGGATATAGATTAATATAAATGAAAATAGGGAAATGTGCGATGAACCTTATTTTGCTTTTGAATTAGCAATAATAAATTACAAGACTTCAATTTCCTTTTTTTCTAGCTGAAATTAAATAAGTATTTAGGGAAACATGGGCTAACACTTTAGGGAAATGATTTACAAATGGGATTTTACTTCAAAGTTGACTTCTGATTATCTACACTTGGGTTTTCCTCATTGCAGGGTTGGGAAAACAGCTATGCTGTGTGGGAAAACAGCTTGGATTCAGTTAGGTAAATTCTCATTTGTTTTAATTTTCTAAGCCAATTTTGCTTCTCAATTATACATTGAATCTGAAGATGACCAGATGTCAGTTTTACAAATTTTCCTTTGAGGATTGCACATGGAAATAGCCACTAAAGAATACAAAGAGGTTTATCCTATATTAAAACATTGGTTACAGAGCCACAGCAATGGAAATGATGAGAGAAGGCTCTGGTGTATTTGCTTCCCCCGGTAAAAAGTTTATTCTTAATTTCCTATCCAGGTCTGCTGGTTATAAATACCATTTGAAATAAATGTGTGCTCCTCTAAATTTATCCAACTACACATCAAATAAACTTCAACATAAAGAGGATCTAGAGGAAAGTTTCTACCTTTTATTAAAAATAGGTTAAGAAAAATTAATTGAAACGTATTATTGAAGAAAATAAAATTCTATAAGTTCATTTATTAACATTAGGTGTAACCATTTAAAAATTGTCTAATTATGACTCAAGTTTTGTAGAAATCGCTGTTTTCAAATATTTGACCTTTTTCTACTTGTCTAACTAGCTGCCTACATGTAGAAATATGAAAATTATCAATGAATATTTATCACATTGCACAAAACTCAAATCCAAGTGAATCAAGGATCTTAACATAAAACATCAACAAAACTACTAAGAGAAAGTGAGAAATATCTTTGGATACATTAATATGAGAAAATACCAATGGTTCAGTTTCTAAAGTCAAGAAATGATAAATGGGACCTATTCAAATTGAAAAGCCACTATAAAACAAAGTACTTTTTCGACAGGACAAAACAGGAACCTACAAAATGGGGAACGATTTTCATCAACCCTATATCTGACAGAGGGCTAATATCCAAAATTGATAAAGAACTCAGGAAGTTAGATACCACCAGTCCAAATAACCCAATTAAAAATGGGGTATAGAACTAAATAGGGAATGCTCAATAGAGGAATTTTGAATGGCAGAGAAACATTTAAAGAAATGTTCAAAGTTCTAGTTCATCAGGGAAATGCAAATCAAAATAATTCTGAGATTCCAACTCACACCAGTCAGAATGGCTAAGATAAAATGCTGTTCATGTCCCTTTCGCACTGCGTTACCTCATTCTGCAAGATAGTCTCAATTTGCATCCATTTGCCTGCATAAGTCATGATTCCATTGGTTTTTCACTTGCTGGCAAGGGTGTGGAGCAAGGGGCATACTCATACACTGCTTGTGAGAGTGCAAACTTGTACAAACACTTTGGAAATAAATTTGGTGGTTTCTCAGAAAACTGGGAATAGTTCTATTTCTGTCTCATTTCTGAGCATATACCCAAAGATGTTACAACATCCCACAACGACAGTTGTTTAACTATGTTCATAATAACCAGAAACTGGAAACAACCTAGATGTACTTCAACTGATGAATAGATAAAGAGATTGTGATACATTTATACAAGGGAATACTATTCAGCTATGAAAACCAAAGACATAATGAATTATGCAGGCAATGGATGGAAATTAAGAATATCATGCACAACGAGGTAACCCAGTCCCAAAAGGACATGAATGGCATGTATTCACTTATAAGCAAATATTAGCCATGAAATACCAGATGCCTTTGACTCCATAGACATAGGGAGGCAGGAGAGGAAGAAGAGCACAAACAAGGATGCTTGCTTCTCACTTGGACGAGGGAATGGAATGGTTTTGGAAAGCAGATGGAGGAAGGAAATTGGGTAGGAGAAGAGATCAGGAGAGGAGTACAGGGCTCATGGTTGCGTGTGGAAAAGGGCAGGGGGGTTGGCTGAATGGCCATGAGCATAATGGAAATCTTCAACTGACAGAGAGTAAAGGTAGAGAACATCTTTAGGAAGAGAAGGAGACCTGGGAGAGGGTAGTCACCCAAGAAACAAAGGAGGTGTCCTTAGCTGGGACTCACAGCATGGGAGATATGGAACTTGGGAAGGCCACCTACTGTGACCAGGCAGGAACCCCAATGGAACAATAGGGATACCAACCCACTCACAGAATTTTGGTCCCAAAATGTATCCTCTCTACAAGAAATGCAAGGATTTTGGATGTAACAGAGACCAAGGGAACAGTCAAACAATCAGCTGCCCGACTTGTGACCCATCCCATGTGCAAGCAGCAATCCCTGATACTATTAATTATACTCTATTACACTTGCAGACAGGAGTCTAGCATAGCTGTGCTCTGAGAGGCTACACCCACCAGCTTACTTAGACAGTTGCAGATACCCATAGCCAAATAGTACATGGAGCTGTGGGACCCTTAAGGAAGAATAGGAGGAAGGATTGCATCCCCTCAAGGGATAGGAACTCCACTGAAACACAAACAGGATCGACTAAACTGGACATTTGGTGTTCTCAGAGAGTAACCACCAACCAAGGAATATACATGGGCTAGTCCTAGGCTTCCCATCACATATGTAGCAGACAAGCAGCTTGGTCTTCATTTGGGTCCCGAAAAACTGGAGAGGGGACTATCCCAAAAGCTGTTACCTGTCTGTAGGATAAATTCTTCTAGCTAGGCTGCTTTGTCACTCTCAGCGGGAGAAGCACTTAGCTTCACAGAGACTTGAAGTGTCAAGGTGAGGCATACCCATGTGGGTAGTAATCTACTCACAGTAAAAACAGAAGGTGACATAGGGGAAGTATTTTGGGAGGGGTTGATCAGGATGGGGGCAGTGAGAAGGATATAAATTTAATAAGTAAAAATAACTAAAAATATTTGAACTTTTCTTTTTGGAATTTTTTATTATTAATAATAATTTATTATGTACATCCAAAATGTTACTTTCTCTCAGTCTCTATTTTCAGACTTCTTCCCCTTCCCCCTCTCCTTTGCCTCTGAGAGGGTGCCCCCCCCACACACACACAGGTACCAAGTTTCTACAGAATTTGGCCCAACCTCTCCCACTGAGGCCAACAAAGTAGCCCTTTGCTATATTTGTGCCAGGAGTTGAGTAGGGGCCTGTGTATGATCTTTGGTTGGTGGCTCAGTCTCTGGGAGCTCCCAGGGGTCCAGGTTATTTGATACTGTTGGTGGTCCTGTGGGTTTGCCATTCACTTCAGTTCCTTCAATCCTTCTAACTCTTCCATTTTCAAACATAATACAATGAATGGAGAGTGGTATTCATGATGCCTTCCTAATGCTTACATACAGATTTTTAGCGACTCGGTATAATGAAGAATTAGAAATCTTGTCTTACAAATGAAGTTATATTTTTATTACATTTATAGATTTATTGGTTGCACTTGCATCCATGTATATATAGCCACAGACCTCATATACTTACACTGATTCTTTAAAAACACAATGGTAATTTTATAATATCTTTCCAGGATTTATAGCCTTAGGAGAAGTAATCACTTCGTAAAAATTTTTCTTTCCTCCTGAATATACTGCTAAGTGAAATGAGAGTACAGCTTGCCCGGTTTGGCAAATTTCTCTCCTTCTACCATAAGAGTCCTGGGGATATAATACAGCTTGTTTAATCTACCATGGAGTTCCTATTAACAATTTACTTTTTACTATTAATTTATTCTTTGAAAATTTCATGCATATACATAGTTCATTCTGGTAGGATTCCTGCTTCTACTTGTTATCCATCTCTCACCCCGTCAACTTCCCTGCCTTTTCCCCACCAACTCCCTATCTTATTTTCTTTTCCTAATGTTTAGTTTTATTTTTGTCTTGTGACCTACAGTATTTAACAAGGGATACTTGTGTTGACATAGGGATGACACTATCCACTGGAACTCAGATCACACAGCAGTGGTTATATCACTAAAGGCAATGAGTTCCTTTTTACCAGAAGCCTCCAACTGACAGTAGCTTTCTTGAATGATATAAGACTTACCTCCAACAATGACTGAATCTTCATTGGGTTAGTCTTTTGTATTCCCTGTCCAGGAAACCATAGCTGTTTTGAGATTTTGACTGAAGTTGCAATGCAGAAAACTTGGAGAAAAAAAAATGAACAGTCTTAGTCACCTTTATAATTCATATGCTATAATATCATTTTATCAAGCAAGAAATGCTTATTGGTCCAATAGTTGTTTGGATATTATGGGAGTAATCAAGTTATTTCTGATCAGATCTGAGGTCCAGTTCATCAGAGAATTCTCAGATCCCTTAGGTATTATAGACCTGGTCAAAGGTCCATGACTTTGAAAGTTGTAGATACCCTGGCCTGGCCTATTACTACTACTATTCCAAATAGTTGACCACTACTTGGAAATTTTGTCAATATGCCTCTTGTATATTTACCAATAGAGAAGTTCTACTCTCAGTTTCGATCAAAGAAGTTTCTCTTTTCTGCAAAAAGCAGTTAATAGCTAAGGTAGAGAGCTACTGTTAGCTGAAGTCCTGAGAATAATTTACCATTTAATATTAACATGAAATGTGGCACACTATCAATGAATAAAATGAAAGGGAGAGATAGAAAAACTGTAAGAGACAAATAATAGGGAGGAGGGCTATGAGGGCCTTATGGACATGACTTGGCAGTGACACTTATAAACTGATGTTTTGTAAAAATGATCAGTTTGTGAGAAACTGGTGCTCATTCACAGCTTTATTGTTTATGGAGCTGTACAAAGTGTCCTTCTGAAAGTATCTGAAGGATAATCAAAAGTCTCAAATTATTTTCAATATATGCAGTAATTCATTATACACTGTAAACACATTTGCAAAATTTAGTCACCTCTACTATAGATAAATATGGACATAAGAATGTCATATTATCAACTCCATAGTAATATGTCATATACATAAAATAGAATTTTCACACCAATTATACAGCAGAGTTTCTCATCTTAATTTCATATTATATGACAATGGCACACATGGTCTATGACAGGCTTTACAAAGCAGTATTTGTGGATTTATATTGAAAGAATATTAAACAATAGAATGATATAAATAATAGCTTTCACATCTTTAGCATTATAAAGTAACTTACTGTTCTTATTTGCTAACTGTATATGTCTCTAGACTGGTGCCATACAGATACTGATTCAATCACATCTGTTCTAATTTTCCAGTTCTTATGATCAAAAGTATTCGGAAAATAAGGCTTGTGAAAATGTTTCCTTCTAATTGAAACATTCCCTTTATGGAGGAAATTCACAGTAAACTTACATGCCAAAGAGGGTGCTTCCACAGATTATGTAAGAAGAAAACATTTACTAGTAAGAATCAGTCCCTTGGCTTGAAATACCTTTAAATAGTCCAGAAAATACAGTAATAGATTTTTCTGAGTTGTTACCACACTAGGGTAGAGCTTTAGTTGATGTGGTAATCTAAATCACCATGCTTCTGTGGATAACCTAGCACACATTTTTCTGTGAGTAGCCTCAGTAATGTAGTTTTGTATGTCATTGTTGCCCTACCTGGAGTAAAATGATATTTTTTATATCTTCAGAAAAAGTTACACAACAGAACTCTATCCAATTCAGCTCAGAATGATTTTTATATCAACTCTCTCTATAAAGTTGAAGAAAATAAAAGTTAGGAAATGATGTCCTGTTCATTGGTATTGTGAGATATCAGCCTGGTCTTCCTGAAGCTGACTACCAGGACCCACCATCTCTATTTAACTGAGAATAAAGCCATATTTACTTCATTTACCTCTTATAGTGGATTTTCTTTATATGTATTTTATATTTTCAACTATTGACATTATTTTAGCTGATGAGCTGAAGTATTGAAAAAGGATAGTAATAAAATCCTTACCTTCAAAGATACTGTTCACATGCATAAATGCTGATACAATAAACCAGTTTACTAAACAAAATTTGACCTTAAAATGCTAAAATAGAAAGAATATTGGAAAACCTGTCAAGTAAACAATGTTATAAAATCTAAAAATAATTACTTATTTTATTTTTAATCAACAGATACCTTTATATGTGAAAGAAAAACATGAACTAATTTCCATACAAACATTTCTATTCCTGATATTCCTAATATTCCTTACTAAAAAAAAAATAAGAAAAGAAAAAAAACGAATTGAGTGATGAGAGAAGGAAAGAGAGAGAGAGAGAGAAAGAGAGAGAGAGAGAGAGAGAGAGAGAGAGAGCCCAAAAATGATTTTTCTTTTGTAATTTTGGACAAACATTATTACTTTAGAATACGAAATAGGAAACTCTAGGTTTTTTTTTTTTAAAGTACATACGAAGTGTCAAAAAAGCCCACACACTTATAAGATAGCATACATTCTGTAATAATTAATTGATTCAGAGCATGTACCACTCAGAGACCCCCAAGGGACATATGTACTTCAGTCTGAGAAAGTCTGCTTTCTAACACTTAGATCACAAAGGGACCTACTGTTTTTGCCGACTGTCAGTTTAGTAGCCAACCCAACCATAAGCACATATTTTAGTCTTCGAAAGGTTCATAGCACATAAGTTATTGATTCATATATTATTGAAAGATACATACTTAATTAGGTATCTTGAAAATAATTTTTATTACTTACAAATATTATTTCCTTCTTATAAAATGTAAGATTTCACTGTGCTATTTTCTCCAGTTATTGGAAAATTCACACTATTTCACTTTATTACCTATGTGAGATATTTAAAATAACCAGACCCTCATTTTTGCTTTCCGGAGCTGAGGACCAAACCCAGGGCCTTGCGCTTGCTAAGCAAGTGCTTTACCACTGAGCAAAATCCCCAATCCCTAGGCCCTCATTTTAACATTTATAATTTAATGCTTAAATTTTAATATTTGATGAATTACCCAAACTTTATTTTATGGGTATTGTAATTGAGTATGTAATTCACCATGCAGATCTCATCATATTAGAGTTTTATAGGTAAGATAAAAAAAAACTACATTGTTATTGGGTTTGGTATAAACTATACACAAAGGGCTCTTCTTCCCCACAGAATATATTTTTTAGTCCTTTCTTAGTTCTTATCCTTCAGCATCAATGCCCTAGACCCATGTAAAAAGAAACAATTACATGGGTAAAGACAATGTCATAGTTTTTAGACTGGGTTTTATAGAAGCTGTAGCATCAAAGGGAATATTGATAAGATCAGTGAGTAGCAACTTTATTGTCTCTCTGTACACTATACTATTCATTAAGAAAGATAGAAAACAGATATACTTCATTGAATATACACTTTAATATTTTGGATGCAAACATAAATCTTACTCTTTTAAAATGTGTATGCTTTAAATTTATTCCAGGAAAACAGTTAAAATCAGATATACTCTCTTTGAAACATTTAAAGTATGCACTATAATATTTATAGTGATTGGCATTATGCATCATTAAATATCAAAGTTTGAATTCTTCATGTATTATAGAAATAGAATGTATGATAAAACACTGGTATCACATGTTTTTCTTGGCAGTCTAGTAAGGAAGGAAAAATAATGATTAATGGTTTAGATACTGTCTTCATTTATGACTTAATTTTTGAACTTGTATGACACAGTTTTGTCATATATATGCAATATGACAATGGTAAAACTCTATTAACCTCAAGGCTTTATTATTATATACACAAATTGCATTTCTAAAGGGGCTATGGATATAGATAATGCTTGAGAAACTATTATATAATATCAAATTATACACCTAACTCAAAATCAGTTATTAATTCTGGTTTATAGTGTTTCCACACCTAAAATGAGAATTAGGAAAGATCAAGGGAGTTTGGGTCCAAAAAAAAGTAAAGTTATACATCACATTTAATTTTATTGTGGGAAAAAGTATGTCAAATCAAATCAAGTCCCTTTGCAACTTTTAAAATATGAATTTTATTAGAAAGTTATTATGGTGTATCATTAAATTTTAAGTTTTAGGTGTACTTTAGATTCCAGTTCTGTATGCAATTTCATAGAAGTAGTAGCTCTTTCTCCTAACACCATAGAATACTGTTTTAGTTCTACTGAAACTAATGAGAAGGCACAATTTCCAGGATCCACTTGAGAATTACAGATCCCATTCATACTATCCTTGCATTATATAGTAGACTGTAGTAAAAGTGATAACCCTTCTGACCTCTGAAATGCCTTCAGGTTCATTACTTTGTGTTTTGTTGTTGTCATTGTCTGTTTTGTTACTGTTTTTATTTTTATTATTTTTCGTTTTGTTTATCACTGTAGCACAAGAGTTCTTTTGGTCTATCTATAAAACCTTAACATCTAACATCTAAAGTCCTTAAATTATTTGGTCACATGTCTGTCCACTTCAACTGAGGCTGACAGTTCTTTAGAAAATTTGTAAAAAGCTTTTTTCGATTTCCATAAGTCTCATAGATATGGAATATGCAAATGTATGTACATACAAATGTTTATAAACTATAATTTTATGAAGCTTGATTATGGCTTCAATATATAAGTAACTGTGGTGAAGAGAATGTTATTTTCATAGACCCTACTGGTGCCATATCCCAACTACACATTCTTATTCCTTCTCAAAGCTATTATCTCTATATCTCATGCTATAAGTTAACATTATAGTTCAGATATCAATTAATTCAAATATGATTGCATGTATAATTTACAAATTTGTTTCTTTTACTTAATAGTCTTGTGAGTTTTATCTATGTTGTTAATAGAATTTGACAACTCATTCTCATACAGTCATTACATAATATATAAGTACATGAAATTGTTGTCTATTATAAAATTGTACTGAATTGACCATCATTGTACATGTTTTTTAATGCACATACACACTTTTTCCCTAAATGCATATTTCAGAGTCAAACTCTTTAGGGTTGTGCTATGCATATATTGATCATAGATAAATATGAATAGTTATCAATTTTTTTCTTGTTAACTGATATTTTATTTTGATAATTGATTTGCAAATCAAGCTTTTTCAGATTTACTGAATAGTTTTAAGTGTACTGCTTGCTTTAAATCTGAAAAAAAAGTACACATTTGTTTTAATAGCATTAATTTTGAACCATAATGACTGTTTTCTGTAGTTTGGATTTTCACTTCTCTTGTTATAAAGAAAAGTAAACAAATTTACATATCTCCATTGCTATCTGAATTGTTTTTCTTGTAGAGGGTCTACTGAAGACTGGTGTTCCCAATCATTTAGTTGTTTTTTACCTTATTTATATATGAATTAATTCCTTTCAAATGCATATTCTCTATTTCAAATATCATTAAATAAATCTATATTGTACTTTAAGATTTACTAAAATAAGTGTTGTACACATGTCTCTCATGTTGACAATCTTCATCCTATGGGTAAACAGAAGAATTTCAAAGTTGAAAGATTATTATTCATTTACTAGGCATAAATATTATTTTCATTTAAAATGTTTTTTCATGTATACCTTTAAAAAGCCAACAAATATTTATGTAGAATAAATACTATACAATAACAATTTATTTAGAGAACTGGTACCTTGAAAAACTCAGTGATATGTCTGTAATCACTTACTGAGAATTAGAAACAGGCATATTTCTCTATTGCCCAACATATAAAATTAGTAAATGTGGGATCTAGTGGAAGTCCTTGTCTCAAAAATAAAGAAATGTACAAGTGGTAAAATTACTTGATATTGACCTGTGACCTCTGTACTCCCATGCACATGTGGTACACACATATACAGATAAATGCATACACACAACACACTTAAATATACACAAATACCATACAAAACTAATATACATCTAAATGTACCTTATGATTAATATATAGTACAGAAATATAAATATGATTTATTAGATTAAATAAAAAATCTAAACAAGCCTCAAATTATATTTAGAGCACAACTTACCTGTACTTGTCCTACCTATGGTCACTTGAACTTTGACAAAGGAGAAAAAAAATCTATCCAGTGGAAAGATGGTTTTCAACAAATGGTTCTGGTTCAACTGAAGGTCAGCATATAGAAGAATGCTGACTGATCCATCCTTATCACCCTGTACAAATATCAAGTCTAAGTAGATCAAGGACCTCCACATAAAACCAGATACACACAAGCTAATAGAAGAAAAAGTGGGGAAGAAGCTCGACACATGGGCACTGGGGAAATTTTTCTGAACAGAACACCAATGGCTTATGCTCTGAGATCAAGAATTGACAAATGGGACTTCATAAAATCACAAAGCCTCTGTAAGGCAAAGGACACTGTCATTAGGACAAAATTGCAAACTACAGATTGGGGAAAAGATCTTTACCAATCCTACATTTGGCAGAGGACTAATGTCCAAATATACAAAGAATTCTAGAAGTTTGACTCCAGAGAATCAAATAACTCTATTTAAAAATGGGGCACAGATCTAAACAAAAAATGCTTAACTGAGGAATATCGAATGGCTAAGAAGAATATAAAGAAATGTTCAACATCCTTAGTCATCAGGGAAATGCAAATCAAACAACCCCGAGATTCCTCCTCTTACCAGTCAGAATGGCTAAGATCAAAAACTTAGTTGACAACAGATCCTGGCAAGGATGTGGAGAAAGAGGAACACTCCTCCATTTTTGGTGAGATTTCAAGCTGGTGCAATGACTCTGGAAATCAATTTGGAAGTTCCTCAGAAAATTGGACATAGTACTACCTGAGTTCCCAGCTATACCACTCTCCTGGCCATATACCCAAAAGATACTTCAACCTATAACAAGGACACAACCTTCACTATATTCATAGAAGTCTTATTTATAATAGCTAGAAGCTCGAAGGACCTAGATGTCCTCAACAGAGGAATGGATACAGAAAATGTGGTAATCTACACAATGCAATACTACACAGCTATCAAAAACAGTGACTTTATGAAATTCATAGGCAAATGAATGGAACTAGAAAATATCATCCTGAATGAGGCAAACAATAATCACAAAAAAAAAAAATGCACATGGTATGCACTTACTGATAAGTGGATATTAGCCCAAAAGCTTGAATTACCCAAGATATAATCCACATACCACATGAAGCTCAAGAAGAAGGATGACAAAAGTGCAGATGCTTCAGTCCTTTCTAGAAGGTGGAACAAAAATATTATAGGGAGATATGGAGATAAAGTTTGGAACAGACATTGAAAGAATAGGCATTCAGAACCTGCCACCCTTGAGATCCAACCCATATACCTGCAGCCACCAAATGCAAACAATACTACTCATATCAAGAAGTGTATGCTGACAAGAGCCTGATATAGCTGTAACCTGAGAGTCTGTGCTTGACCACGGCAAACACAAAGATGGATGCTCACAGCCAACCATTAACTGGGAATGGAGTCCCCATTGGAAGAGTTAGAGAAAGGATTGAAGGACCTGAAGGTGTTAGCAACCTCATAAGAACAACAATACCAATGAACCAGAGCTCCAAGGGATTTAATCACCATCCAAAGAGTACACATGGACAGACCCATGGCTCCAGCTGCATATATAGCAGAGGATAACCTTTTTGGGTACCAATGGGAGGAGAAGCCCTTGGTCCTGCCAAGGCTCAATGCCCAGAGTAGAGGAATGTCAGGGCGGGGAGGCAGGAAGGCGTGGGTGGATGGAGAAAAATGCCCTAATTGAAGCAGAGGGAAAGGCCATGGGATAGGGGGGTTATGGACAGGAAACTGTTAAAGGGTATAACATTTGAAATGTAAATAAAAACTATCCAATAAAAAAGAAAACTAAAAAAACTATACTTGTATAAAACAAGTATTTCATATAGTAATTATAGTTCACAAATTTTAAAAGTTTTGGATTTTTTTTTTATTGTTTCAATCATTCTACCCAAACTTGTTTGAAAATCAGGTTGTACATAGAGAAAAGATTTTATCAGATCAATATCTATATATAACATTCAGTATACCAAATATGATAAGAGGAGTTAGAAAATGGAAAATAACTAATTTAGAGACAAACCTTGATCTAAGCTTTCCTTGTGCCAGTGTGTTTCTAAGTGTTCTGTTTAAAACCATCACACAGACATACATACAGGCAAAATACCAATGAACATGAAATAAAACTAAATGATATGTATAAATTTTAAAAGTCATGTGTTTTGTCAGTTGCTGGTTTGCATAAGTTTTTTTTTTCTTTCTTTCTTTTTTTTTTTTTGCAGGTGTTCTTTCTAAAATCTATAAGGTGACCCTAGAAAAGGCTTCTGCTATTGAGCATAAAAAGTCTGTAGTGACTTAGTGACTATCTTTTTTTTTTTTTTTTTTTTGTAGCCTGGCTAGGCAAGGCTACCAGTGTTAGGACTAGGTTACATTAGATTGAGTTGTTGGCCAAGATCCAAGATCATCCCATGGAGATCCTAAAATAACTCAAAATAGTGATGTTAGGACAGAAAGATACAATTTGAAAACTGGCAGTTGGGGTCCCATTCCTAGGACAACTTCCACAGAGATCATTGAACATAAAATTCAAGATGGTATAGTCTTGGAGCCTTAATCCCTACATTCTTATCTCTTTGGCATACAAAGGTACAATGAAGGATACTACTGAAATAGAAATCTATATACCAAACCAACCACAAAACCCTCTACCTATAATCTGTCCTCCCTACAAAATATGATGGGGTAACTGAGGTGAAGAACTTGTGGGAACAACCAATCGAAGTTTGACTCAACTTGAAGTGGATGCCTTGTATCTGGATGGCCAGGAACCAGAGACCAGGTAGCCCAGAGACAAAGGACAGAAACAGACAGGCTTTTTTTTTTTTTTTTTATAAATCATAGAATGGTGGCTTATCCAGTAGTGCTCAGAGAGATTTCTTGTAGCAGAAGATAAGAGGTAGAGAGACACATAGCCAGACATGCATAAAAAGCATCTAAATTGGAGGTCTGTATTGGGTCCCTCCCACTGGGGATGTGAGAGTCTTATGGAAGAGGGGAATAAAGGGTTACAAAAGTCAGAGCAGATGGAGGACACCAGGAACATGACCCACTGAAACAATTAAGCAGAGATCGTATGGGCCCACAAACAACTGAAGTGGAAAGCAGGAGTCCTGAATACATGTGCAGCAGTCCCTCCGCATATACATAATGGCTATTAGCTTGATGTTTGTGTGGTTTTCTTTTCTTCAGAAAGTATGCATCTTTAATTTTTTTATTGGATCTCCAGTTTTAAGAGAGAACACTAATGGCAATTTGCCTCATCATTTTATAACCAGGACCTTGTTTCTTTGATAGATGTGCATTCTTCTTAATGATACTTGACCCACTGAACTTACATGCTATTGCAGAGAACCCTAAAGGAAGAAGAATTCATCAAACTCTAAATTGTTGCATCTTTCCATTCCACATTAGATGGAAATTTTATTATTTTTTATTGGATATTTTTAATTTACATTTCAAATGTTATTCCCTTTTCCAGTTTCCCAGTCATAAGACCCCTATCCCATCTCCCACCCCTTCTTCTATGAAGGTGTTATCCCTCTCCACCATTCCCCTTCCCACACCCCCAACATTCCTCTGCACAGGAGTGGGGGTTCCAGCCTTGGCAGGACCAAGGGCTTCTCCTCTCACTGTGCCCAACAATGCTATCCTCTGCTGTGGGAGCCGAATTGGATTTGGGCCTAGTTGCCTTGTCACTGTTTGGCCTTAGTCTTAGATTGTAGGATCAAAAACCTCTCCCTGTTATTTACGGCACAAGAAGTTTGCATTCACGGAATGTTTTCAGCAGGAACAAGACCCTTCTGGGTCTCCAGCAAGGTTTGACCCCTGCTGAGCCCTGCCCTTACATGTGGAAGCCTTTTGTTCCTAGTCTGGCCAGGTACTTCTCACCTGAGTCAAAGAATTAGGCTGGCCTTCCTGGTTATTTCCCTAATTTATTCAGGCCACATAGTCGGTCCTTTGTTACCAAAGTCTAGGCCAGGGTTCCCCACTGTGCTTGGCAGATTCCTGCTAAGTGCTGTACTTGGGATATATAGTTGGTCAATAAAGAAACCAGAAGCTCTCTTCCTCTTCTGGCTTGACACGAATAACCTGTGTGTGTGTGTGTTTCTTTCATCCCACAGGCTTTTGCCTGATACTCAGTACCGTGTCGGTGTTGGGCCGACACTCTGCTACATATGCAGGTGGAGACATGGATCTGTCCATGTGTACTATTTGGATAGTGGTTTAGTCCCTAGGAGCTCTGGTTGGTTGTTATTGTTGTTCTTATGGTGTTGCAAGCCCCTTCAGCTCCTTTAATCCTTTCTCTAATTCCTCCAGCAGGGACCCTGTGGCCCTTCAGAGTCTGCCCCACCTGGGTATACATACAATTTATATACAGCCACTGAAACTAGATAATAATGATGAAGCCAAGAAGTACATGCTGAAAGGAGTCTAATATAGCTGTACTCTTACAGGCTCAGCCAGAGCATATAAAATACAGAGGTGAATGCTAACAGCAAGCCATTAAAGTGTGTAGGATGTATAACAGTGGGAGTGGGTGTGTCTCTTACTCTTTTGCATGCTCTTAAGACTATTTTCCTCCTTTGGGTTGCTTTGCCCAACATTGATATGAAGGCTTTACTTTGTCTTATCACTTCTTGTTTTGTTCTGTTTGTCTCTGGTCTCTTGGAGACCTGCTTTATTCTGAAGAGAAAATGGAGAGGAATTGCATCAGGGGAAAAGGTAAAGAGGAAGGAGAGGTAAGAGTAATGGAGGGATGGAACTGTGCTTGTGATATATTATTTGAGAGAACAGTTTATTTTTAATGAAAAAGAAATAACACTTGTCAGGGAAAAAGCACTCAGAACAAGCCAGTAACTCTACTATAAAATTTGAATAATAACAACAATCTTCAAAGGTTGTTGTAAATGACAAAATATTTGTAATTACTTCCTACAGTCCTTTTCATACAGCAAACACTTAAAGCAGGCTAATATTCATAATGATTAACTGCAAAGCAACTCTATAGAAATTTTCTTGTCTCCATGAGCTTGCAATAATCGCTGGCTAGGAATATTGGACTGTCTCCCCCTTTACTTTATTCTAGATGAGACCTACTGGTTTAATTTTTCAGAGGACAATAGAAAATAATGATATAAATTACCTTCAAGCATGGTTCAGAGATCTATAATGTCCCCATTTCTTTATCAGTAAGGTGAATTCAGTGTCCTGGGGAAATTTAGGAGATAAATATGAAAGATAGCAAGGCCTCTGGAACACTTAAAGTAAAGGAGCAGAAATATAGCATCTATTATTTTCAACATTCCCTTTTGTTTTCCACTTAATAGTGGAAAACACATGTGATCTTAGTTAAATAACATTTTAAGATATAGTTTCTTTGTTTGAAAAATAGAGAAATAATTAGTACAAAAGTATCATTAACATATTGCCAGAAGTAGAGGTGAATAGATATTTGTCTTCCCAAAATGTTAGCTTATTTGAATAACAATAAATTTACTAGGTTTCATAATTTCATTGACTACTGTTTACTAACAAGACTTGCTTTTCTTGATAGATACCAAAGGAACATATGGCTTTTTTCATTCCAATATTAATTACTAACATTAACTTTTAGGTCATATATTACACATCAGACAGTGAGTATATGTGTATTTGTATGTGTGTGTGTGTTTATGTGTGTGTGTGTGTGTGTGTGTGTGTGTGTGTGTGTGTGTTTATGTGTGTGTGTGTGTGTGTATTGGAAAATGGACACACAGGGTTGAAGATGTATAGATGATGTCAAGGATTTTCCAAAAGCCTCAATGGTAAAAGCTGGTAATGTGTAAGTATAGTCTCTACAGGTATATCATGATGAAGGCAGTCAGAGATATTGCTGTTACTATTGCTGTAGACTTGGATTGTAGGATCAGACTTGAAACAAATTATGGTGGAAGCTACAGAAACATGATCTATGAGCAGTGCTGTGAGGTACACAGCTGTCATCCCTCACTCTAGAGGCAAATGTAGACATATCTCTATGAATTGAAGGACAGAAAGTCATATAGTGAGTTCAATGTTTAAAGACACATAGTGAGACCCTGTCTCAAAATACCAGAACAAAAAACAATAGAAGTAAATAAAAAACAAAGGGCTATATCATATTCAGAGATCAAGGAATGGAAGAATTAGTGTTCAGATAGAAATTTCAGTAGGAAACATAAACAGTGAAGACAAAGCCCAGTTGAATCCATTGGATATTTGGGAGTACTTGGGAGTACTCTGCAAGTTTTTTCCTTGATACACACAGTATATAGGAAGATAACAGTTTGGTTGGACTGTTTCTTCTACATTGTTTTATGTTTTCCCTTTTTTTTAAATAGGTGAGGTGATCACACACACACACACACACACACACACACACACACACACACCTACCTCAGTTTGGTATGTGCTATAATTCTCAGGCCCATATTATGGGCATTGATTTTAATATCCCAACCTTCATTGATAAATATGTACAGTGGAAGCCTTTATCTTCCTGAAATAAGTCACTTTTCAGTCTGTGCTGTATTGGTCATGCTAGAAACTTGGTGTTTATTCATATGTACACATAGGTATGGAGCTAGACTTCATCCTCAAAATGCAATCCAAAGCTACTTGTAAACTCTTGTCACTTAAGGCTAGGCACAATCTAAAACAACAACAATGGAAAAACCAAAATAAAATGAAACATTGTTTTATATGGTATAGAATAATTCAGAACAGGGAATGGCAAGACATGAACATATTCAATAGATTACTAGTTCAATGTAATTTCAATACCATATGCAAAACACAGTGCCTGCCACATAACAAAAACTTAATAAACTAGTTTTGAGTGAACAAATAAAATTATGTGAAGCAAAATTTTGTGGTTTCTAATAATAACACATATTAATGTAGCAAGAGATGTCCAAGGAAAAGTCAGGACTCTGGAATCTCCCATAGGCAAGACCTAGGTCCTGTCCCAATTTGCCAGTTAAAGAGATGGAGAATTTTGTGGAATAGAAAGAGGATATTTATTCAGTGTGAAACAGATAAATGACCCAGTTCTCACAAGATCATCTTCAGGATACTGACAAAGTCTATAGGCTTAAGTAGAGTAATAGTCAGGAAAGCAGACAAGAAAATAATACCAACCAAATTATGGTCTCTTGATCATCTCAGTTCCACTCTTATAACTGGTCAAAGACAGCCTTATTACTGAGGAAAATAGGCTGGATTTAAGTATATCATTACTGGACTATTTGTTACTATCTCACTTCTATGGATAATGGTCTTTCTCTTAGGGTTTGTTATCCCTGAGCAGTCCTGCTAGTCTCAGAACCTGAGTTGGACCAAAGGGAAAAGCTAAAAACTGTGACCTAGCAGTGTATCTTCTGCCAAAGTATAAGAGACAGACAGATAAAAAATTGTAGTGAAGATGTCAGGTTCTGTTCTCATGCTATTTCACCCTTTGGAACCAATAAAAAGTAGATGCTTTTAAGCAACAACAGCTTGTAAGTGTGTGTTTCATTATTCCTGTTATTTTCAATAAAATAAGAGATAGGATTTTAGTCCAAGATAAAACTGAAAGATTAAAGAAAGAAAAGAAAAAGACAAATGACTGTTCTTTAAAGTATACTTATGAATCAATAAACGAGGAACAATAGAATCAGTCAGCATAAAACAAACCCAGTGACAGATTTTTGATTATTCTTCTAAACAAAAGTGTGAAGTTGCCTGCTAATACAAGTCCAAAAATGAGAGATGAGTCAAGGTTGTACAAAACTAACAGGAGGTGAAAATTAGAATCAAACCGCCCAAATATCTTTTAAGCCAGTATTCTGATTTTATCATTCAATAAAAAGGAATGTTTACAGTCTTGGGTGACAGAGCAAATACTGCACCTAGAAAAATGCTATCTCATTCTCTTTGGCTGCCTTGTAATTCAGCATCTTTGATCTTTAAAGGTTATTTTTTATTGAAAATCAATCTGTAAAGTTCATAGAGACCAAAATCAAAATATATGCTTTGCGTTTTTATTACATATAACACGCTAAAGGATGTTTCCTTGCTTGTATTATATTTGTACCTGAACATTAGATATGTGGCATTTGCCATTACACAAATTCTGCACAGCATTTTTTTCAAAGTTAAACATTCCAATAATTTGTTGCATATTTCTATTATGCTTGAAAATTACTTAAGCTTTTCTCTATTATTTTGGCGTGTTAACAGAAACCTTTTGGAAAGAAAATATGTATATCCTAGTGGCCCAAATTATGGAACAGACAATTCATAACTACTTTTACTAAACATAATTGAGTTCTCATTTGGATCTTCAACAAAGCAAAATCCAGAATGATTTTTTTTTCCCCTTTGGCTTCACAATTTCTCTCATTTAATTGGCTGAAAACACGGGTACTAGGAATTGGCCTTAATCTTTTCTCGTGAGTTATTTTGAATTCTAGAACACACAGAACCTTTTAATACAGACTATACCCCCAGATAAGAACTCCTATTCATGAAGTGAGTCAGCACCCTGGAGAAGAAGTAATAACCTCCTGTTACCTCAAACAGTATTACTTCTTCTGGCCACTTTACCATGATCAAATTGACCACGGCTAGGCCAGGACTGCTTAACTAAGCATACCCTTTATCCATTTCTGAATTCCTCCCTTTTATTAAACATGTACTTTATGTCTGTGCCCCATAGGCAGATATAAAGTCTGTGAACCTTTTATCTTTCTCTTCTCTGTGTAGCTGCACTGAACAAATCTCCTTTCCCTATTTTTCAACATTACTTGTTCTTTTAATTAGAACATCGAAGACAAGAAGATGAACCTTGCTGACTGGGGCTGCCACAGCCAGACTTCTACACTAAAAACTCATTACAATTATAGGAAGACTAAGTTTTTAAAGATATATTTTGTTATCCTCTGATCAAAGAGGCATGGAATTGAAATATTAATTTCTTAGTCTGCATTCATCATTGAACAAACTATAAGTGTCTGCTGCAGAATAGCTCCATCTGCTGACAGTTGGTAGTGTGCTGAATTCATCATGATTTAAACATTTCATGTTTTTTCTGTTTTCAAATAACTTCAATGAAAAATAAATTGGAGTGGAAAATATTTGATGTGCATGTAATTTTTAATAAGTCATGGATGATCTTCTTTATAACTGGAGTCTTTGTCTTTGGTGTGACATACTTTACTTATTGGAGGAAATCCTATTTCTCTTGAAGTTCAAAATGAAATATAATGAGTGTCTGCAACAGATAAATGCATTTGAAAGGAAATGTTAGCATACATGCAATGTAGGACATTTAAAGATAATGAAAAAATCTGTTTAGGAAGACAGCAGTAAAGAATCTATCTCAAAAGTATATATACATATATACATATATATGGCAATTACAAGGATGGTGGATCACTGATTGTAATTCTTAATCATGCATTTCAAAGTATAAATATACTATCAGCATACCATAATTCAGATACTTATGTTAACTCTGGTATCAGAAAGAGCTATGACTAGGAAAGAAAAAACCAATAGGAAAAACACTAAAAGAGGTCAAGGGCAATTTGCCTAAAAGGAGGAAGATAACTTCAACCAAAATATTCCCATAGAATTTGGCTGAAGTTTTGCATAAGGAAAGGAGAGCAGTTCTTAACCCTGTTACCTGCGTCACTCCTCTGAGTGATGGAGAACTGATCTTCATCACAGGAGATGAAGCCCAGCCACATTTAAGCTGCGTAAATGACTTTGCACGTCTCAAGCAGTGTTTGGCACTGTTGTGTGAGAAAATAGACTCCCTGTCGTCTGCGATGTGTGCTTCACAACCACATATGTTTGTTCAGGATAACATTTCACGACTCATGGCAGGGAGCGGGTGTCTAATTGTGATCTGGATTGGAATTTGCAGGGAGGAAAGCTTTCCATCTTCACCCTCTCTTAGCAGAATTGGAAAAGGAGAGTAAGGAGTTTTCCCCAGAATAATTTTTGCCACCTTTAGAAGTTAACATCTTGGTAATTTCTTAAAGCCTTCTCATTCTCCTTTAGATATGTATTCTCCTATTTAAACGCCTCCCCCTGCAGCCTCCCATTAAGTCTACTTGTACACAAAAAAGGCTTCATGGGGAGATTTGATTGCTAAAATTTAAGTTCTTAAACAACAGTCTTCCAGATTGGCAGATGTCCATAAAATGATTTTACATTCCTAGGACTAAAGACATTTTTAAAAAGAAAATGTTAGAAATGCAGAATGAGCTGGAACAGATGGATGATGGGCTATACTTTGTTAATGACACCAGACCAATATAGCCTTGACTCAAGGGAAGGGGCTACTTTGGAAAGTAAAACTACCCCTTTCCAACATGCTTCTTTGTCCTTAACCCCAGCGACCATAAATAGAGCTTATACTTCTATCTAACACTTTGAGTGTAAAAGCCAGATAAAAGGCACAGACATTACCAGTGAGGGCTTTTTCCTAATGTGCTTTGTGGTTAGTTATATAGTGAATGATAAAGTTTTAACCCTGTAGAGATATAAACCTTTATCTTCCCTACTGAACTCACATGTGAACACTCAGAATTTGTGAAAATAGCATACCAAATCAGTTGTTTAGTTATTCTCTGAACATCAAGTTGGTTTGTTTTTCATTATGAAAGGATGATGTTCCTCCAAACTATGAATTTGCAGTACATACACATTATTTTTTGTGTAAAATCCGTGTGCAATTTTACTTGTCACAGCTCCAATCAAACATGTGAACCTTAGGATATAGATATGATGAATTAAATTAACTTTCTGATCTCACTGTGAAAAAAAGTCATTATCCTTGGTTCAAATAACTAGCCATTTCTTACCTGCTTTATTATTTCTGTGGTTTTAATTTAGTGTTATAGCTCTGATGATGAGATGTGATTTCTGAGCTAAGAGTGTAATAGGTTTTTTTTGTTTGTTTGTTTCATGTAGATGCGTTGATCTCTTCATGACAGATTTCATGAAAAATCTGTTTCATTAGCATTATCACTGGCATAAAAATCTGTGAAAGGAAATAACCACAAATAAGAATGAAATAAGAGTATTACTTATAATCATGCTACCAAGGCTGTGGAAACAAATCATGTTTTTCCATAGCTACAATAAAAATGATGAATAAAAATTCACAGTTTACAAAAATAGACATGTCCTGAATTAAAATCCAATTAACAGAGTAAGATATTTACTCGATTGCAGTTATGGCAAATTAAAATTTATTTTATTTAATTTAAAATACAGAGTTTCATCGTACTATTTTAGGACTAAAAGTTTATTTCTCATTTAATTTACAATTCTAGATGTACATTAATCAAGATATATTTTAAGACAAACATGGTTTGGTGATCTCATTGATATTTTCTGTCAATAATATGAGGCTTATTGATTTAAGACCCTTCATTGTCATTACTTTGTTAAAAGTACAACTTAATGAAATTTGTCTTGTATTTTTACTAAATTTTAATATACAGAAATACAACTTACTAAAAACTCCATGTTTGATCATACAAAATATTAATTATGACCATTTCCACATAGTGTTGCTTACCTGTGGTATAGACATCTACATTTAATCCAGGCATAATCAAATATGCAAACAAATCTCTTTGGGAACTGATTAAATCATTATGTAGAATAAATAGGGGAAATGTTAGAGGTCACAATATACAAATTAGTGACCAGAAAATAGACCTTCATTCCATAGATAGACAATGGGTGAATGGATAGATGATACACCTTCCAACAGCATATTAAATTTTTTCTTACTTCTCATCCAAATTAGACATTTTACTATTCATATCTTTTTTCTTATTAAGAATAGTTATGGCATGGCAATTTATTTATATCAACAACTAAATGAGAAAAATGATGAATTCCTTATGTTAACATCCTCTCTTTTAATAATGTTTAACTAATATTTTAATCTCTAACAATAAGTAATCCTTTCCCAAAGGCCTCGTTTAACATTATAATTAGGAATAAATTTTCATCCCGTCTATATCTTGAATGTAAAAGAATAATAATAGTACTAATAGTAATAACAGTAATAAACTTTGTAAACCTAACAATAAAAATCTCAACAAAATTCTTCTCAGTGATAACATTTATTTAAGATCTGTCATAGTTAAGATGTTTTGTTTTCAACTCTCTCTCTCTCTCTCTTTATATATATATATATACATATATATATATACATATGTATACATATATACATATATAAGATGTGCTTAATTGTGCAGATACTAGGGGGATGGGAGGAGAATACTGAGAGGGAGGACCTGATTGGGGAATATAATTTAGAATGTAAATTAATTATATAAGTATTACATTTGTATCAAATAAATATGTTGATAAAATGTTTTCTATACATTGCAAATTTATTTAAAATATCTAAACATATACAATTGAGTTCTGGGGATATGGATCCAACAGGAGGATCCCAGGGGATCGCAGGACTGCCAGTCTAGCCAAATCAGTGAACACCAAGTTCACAAACACCCTTTTCTCAAAAAATAAGGTAGAATTGTTTTCAGTTTCTGGCTATTATGAATAAAGCTGCTATGAACTTACCAGAACCCGTGCCCTGTCCATGAGGTATGATGGACTTCTTTTGGGTACATGCCCACGAGTGGTATGATTGGATCTTCAGGTAGAACTATTTTCAGTTTTCTAAGAAACTGACAGATTGATTTCCAGAGTGGTTTTAACAGCTTGCAATCCCACCAGCAATGTAGGAGTGTTCCCTTTTTCCCACATCCTAGCCAGCATCTGCTGTCACCTGAGTATTTGATCTTAGCCATTCTGACTGATGTGAGGTGGAATCTCAGGGTTGTTTTGATTTGCATTTCCCTGAAGATTAAGGATGTTGAACATTTCTTTAAGTATTTTTTCAGCCATTTGAGATTCTCTGTTGAGAATACTCTGTTAATTCTGAGCCACCAACCAAAAAGAAACAAGCACAGGCTGCTCTCGATTCCCCACCCCATATGTAGCAGAGGGCTGCCTTGCCTGGCATCAGTGGGAAAAGATGTGCTTAATCCTGCAGATACAAGGAGGATGGGAGGAGAACACCGAGAGGGAGGAGCAGGTTGGGGGATATCATTTGGAATGTAAATTAATTAATTAATTAATCAATTAAAAATGTAATTAAGTAAGTAAGTAAAAATGATAAGGTGGATAGCATGCAAAGAGGAAACCTCATGTTCACCAGTACCCTTGTCAGGTACACACATATAGGTGTAAACACACACACACACACACACACACACACACACACACACACACACACACACAATTACACACAAAGACAATATTCTGTTTCCAATATTAGATATTCATGAATTGATTGAACTTTTGGGGCACATTATCTAGAAACACTGGGTTCTAGACTATTTAAAAATTGCCTAAAGAAGAAACTCAGAACTCAAACTGATTCTTAAAAAGTGTCATTTAATTATAAAATTCTGGATAAGGTTCATATAACATCCTACAAATTAGGATGACACTAATATTGTTAATATTATTGTATTGGCAGGTTAGCTCATATTGAGACTGTTTACAGGCTTTCTAAAATAGGGCATAAAGAAAAATGATCATGGTCCCTCGAACTGCACAAGCTTTGAAACAATACTTAAATATACTGGTGATAGATGACAGGTGGTCAAGATATAAAAAGAAAGTTGGAGGTGAACTCTAGATAGATCGCATCAGGGTTTCAAAAGAAGACTGTAGAAAAATAGGTGGTTGTGATCAAATTCTCAGTCTGCTCTTTCTTTGAAGAATTTATTATTGCTAACTTGCTTGTTTTAATTAAATCTTGACTGTTTGTTTTATTGTTTCTTGTTCTGAATTCTTCACATTAGAGAACACAAGAATTGAGAGTGCCGTAGGGTTGAGACTGAAGATACTAGATTTCTCCTTAAAACATTGGCATAATTATATTTGCAGGGCATCCAGACTTCTTCTGTGAAAATGGGCATTTCATTGGTTGTAGATAAAGCTTTCTTCAAATATTGAGAATAAAAGGTAAATTATAGAAAATATTTAGGGTATAGAATTAATTACAATTTCCCCCCTAACAGAGTTTAATATAGATGCACAGCGATGTCTTGGGTAAAATTGGTGAAATATATGCCTTAAAAGGAGACTTGACTCTGGTACATTAATGATTTGCCCTTTGCCTTCACAATTTTCATGACAGACAAAACCAGGCTAGTAAGTTCTTAGAAATTTAGCTATACTGGCTTCCTTTCTTCCTTCCTTCCTTTCTTTCTTCCTTCCTTCCTTTCTTTCTTTCTTTCTTTCTTTCTTTCTTTCTTTCTTTCTTTCTTTCTTTCTTTCTTTCTTTCTTCCTTTGTCTTCCTTCCTGTCTTTCATTATTATTATTCATCTGCAAATGTAGTATTTTTCATGTTTACTATCTAATTAGCTCTCCTTTTATAGTGAGGAGCTTGCAGATACCTTGTTACACTGCACAAGCTGTACAAGTACAAATTTGATGTATTTTTCTTTGACTTATTTGTATATAATATCTTTACCCATGCATAATTACTCCGGGGACGTTTAGGAAGAAAAGACACCAAAGAACTAATGTGTTTGCATATTTTAAATTCTGCACAGTGATTATAAATTAAAACATATGATGCTAAGAATATTGATAGCTAGTTTAAACAATAATAAATAAATGTACATCATTATCTTTTATATTGAAAATGATTCCTCTGGTTTTTGGGCATATGGAACCAAATTGAGCAATTTCCTTTGGGAAAATCTACCAACGGGTTATGCATATAATGTATTTAGCTTTAGGTTTGCTTCTGGGGTAAAAAAATCTGCATAATTTGCTGTTTTAGTGTTATTTCATTATTTTCCTTCTTTGATATCACTTACTGGTTGTGATGCATCTTAGCACACCTTATCTGTTTCAAAGAAGGAGACTACAATATCATTGTGGTTAGGCACTAGTAATAATATATGATTAAATGATGAAGGAAATTAGTCTTATCCTAAGGGAAATGAGCCATTCTTTTCAGAATACTGACAGTGTAATTAGAGGCATCAATATTAAATGCAGGAAAGTAATGGTCAGAGATGCAAGCTGTTTTAACTCTTCTGTCAGTTTTGAATGTTTACTAATAATACTTAATTTCAGGCTATATTAAAAGAAATTCTAAACAGCTACCAGTTGTTTGCCTCCTGTTTTAGGTTTTTACAGAATTCCAACTCATGTAGCTGTTTTTCTGTATCTATGATTTTAGATAAAATGGAAAAATCTCTGAAAAATTGGTGCTGAATAAAGTAACATAAGACAATGATTTATAAAGTGAACAAATACATACACAGATTTTTAGAGACATGCTTCCAAATATAGAGCAATAATAAAGAACTGAAATAGTGTTTTAAAGTAACAAATATTTCATCAGAATGATGCTTTTCTTTCTTTCCTTTATGATTTTATAAATGCTTTGGATAAAATGCAAGGCCTTGTCTTTGTTAAGCAAATATTTTAACATGGAGGGAGCTAAATAACCAACCCTGAGAATATGGCATACACCCAAAATATACTCCAAAATATAACAAGGACACATGCTCTACTATGTTCATAGCAGCCTTATTTATATTAGCCAGAAGCTGGACAGAACCCAGATGTCCTTTAACAGAGGAATGGATATAGAAAATGTGGTGTATTTCTATAATGGAGTATTACTTTGCTATTAAAATCAATGACTTCATGAAATTCTTAGGCAAATGGATGGAACTTGAAAATATCCTCCTTAGTGAGGTAACCTAGTCACAAATACACATGGTATGCACTCACTGATAAGTGGATATTAGCCCAAAAACTTGGAATACCCAAGATACAATTTACTGGTCATATGAAACTAAAGCAGAAGGAAGACCAAAATGTGAATGCATCAGTCCTTCTTAGAAGGAAGAACAAAATACTCACAGGAGGAAATATAGGGACAAAGTGTGGAGTATGGACTGAAGGAAAGGTCATTAAGAGACTGCCCACCTGGGGATCCATCCCAAATACAGCCACCAAACCCAGTCACTACTGCTGATGCCAACAAGTGTCTGCTGACAGGAGGCTAACATGAATGTCTCCTGAGAGGCTCTGCCAGAGCCTAACTGATACAGATTGAGTACAGGTATCTGAATAGAGGAGTTAGAGAAAGGACTGAAGGAGGTGAAGTGTTTGCAACTTCATAAGAAGAACAACAGTATCAACTAACTAAACCCCCAGAGCTCCAGGACACTATACCACCAACCAAAGATTACACATGGAAGGACCCATAGTTCCAGCCTCATATGTAGCATAGGATGGCATTGTCTGGCATTAATAGGAGAAGCCCTTGGTCTTGTGAAGACTCTATTCCCCTGTATAGGGGAATGCCAGGGTATTGAGGTGGGAGTTGGTGAGTTGAGTGGGAGAATCTTCATAGAAGCAAGAGAGAGTACAGGAGATAACATTTGAAATATAAATACATAAAATACCCGATAAAAAAGAAACAAATAAAAGAAAATAAATTATTTAAAAATATAAACATGAGATACAAGTCAGTAAAGACTCAGATGGAATTAGTACCACAAGAAATTGACAAAATTACAGAATTTCAGGCTGAATAATGATTTTAAATATTTACATACATTTTCATTGTCTCTTTTATGTAATGTTAGGGAACTTTGTATTGGGATAAATATTTAAATATAAAGTTGCAATGATTAAGGAAAAACATTCTTAAGATACTTTAGTTTCATTTTTCTGCATTACAAGAAGGAAAAAATAGTGTTAATAACCAAATATTTGTTTCTTTTCATTTAAGAAAAGCACTCTCCAAACTAACCAGTAAATATTAGACTTATTCTGATAATGCAATTTCTAATAACATTCTTTTCCTTTTTCTTCTTAGTAAAACAAGACATATACTACTATAGAATAGAATGTAAAAAATATGGGTTGTTATGGTGTAAACATTTGAGAATTCTATAAAGCAGCATGAGACATTTTCTTCAATTTTCAGTTATAGATCTAACTGTGTGGTTGTTTAAAGATTGTCATTGCAGTTTTAATTGTATACAAGAAATATTTTATTTTAGAGAGGGTGTTTTACATGGGGAATACTCACATATACAAATTCTCCATGGTGATGATAACAAAGCCTGAAATACACACTTTCTGTGTATATTTGTTCATGTTAATAGATAACAAGATCAATCAGTAGTATTACATTGTGTAAGCAAACCACATTTTCTGTATCCATTCCTCTGTTGTGGGATATGTGGGTTGTTTCCAGCTTCTGGCTATCATAAATAAGGCTGCTATGAACATAGTGGAACACATGGCCCTGTGGCATGGTGGGACATCTTTTGGGTATATTCCCAAGAGTTGTATTTCTTGGTATTTAGGTGGGTTTATTTCCAATTTTCTGAGGAACCTCCAAATTGATTTTGAGAGTTGTACCGATCTGCAATCCACAAGCAAGGTTTGAGGAGGTTCCCTTTCTCACATCCTCACCAACATGTGTGTTATTACACAGGGTATTGATCTTAGCAGCCAATCTGAATGGTGTAAGAAGTGGAATCTCAGGGTCTTTTGATTTGCATTTCTCTCCCTGATCAATTAGGGGCATTATGGAACATTTCTTTAGGTGTTTACAGCCACAGCCATTTGAGATTCCTCTCTGTGAATTCTCCAGTTTAGTTCTATACCCCATTATTTGATTGGGTTGTTTGTTTTTTGTGGTGGTAAGCTTCTTGGTTCTTTATATATTTTTGATATTGGCCTCTAGCAGAGATGTGGGGTTAGTGGAAGATATTTTTTTTGTAAATCTGGAGGATGCTGATTTGTCTTTGACCATGTCTTTGCCTTACAGAAGCTTTTTACAGTTTCATGAGGTCCCATTTATCAGTGCTTGATCTTAGAGCATGATCCATTGTAGTTCTGTTTAGGAAATTTTCCCCTGTGCCAATGAGTTCAAGGATCCTCCCCACTTTCTCTTCTATTAGATTGAGTGTATCTGGTTTTATGTTGAGGTGCTTGATCCACTTGGACTTGAGTTTGTGCATAGTGACAAATATGGGTCTATTTTTATTTTTCTACATAGACAGCCAATTAGACCACCACCACTTATTTAAGATGCTTTTTTCCCCATTGTATTCTTTTTGGCTTCTTTGTCAAATATCAATTGTAAGTATGTTGCTTTATTCTTGGTCTTGAATTCTATTCCATTAAACAATCTCTGTACCAATATCATGCAGTTCTTGTCACATTATTCTGTAGTAGAGCTTGAGTTAGGGGATGGTGATTTCTCCAACCTTTCTTTTATTGTTAAGAATTATTTTCACTATTCTGTGTTTGTTTACCTTTCCAGATGGATTTGAGAATTGCTGCTTTCATATCTTTGAAGACTTGTGTTGTGATTTTGATGGAGATTTCATTGAATGTGTAGATACTCTTTGGTAGGATGGCCATTTTGCTATGTTAATTCTGCCAATCCATGAGCATGGGAGATTTCTCCATTTTTCTGAGATCTTTTTCAGTTTCTTTCTTGAGAGACTTTAAATTCTTATCATACAGATCTTATACTTGTTTTGTTAGAATTACCCCAATGTATTTTATATTATCTGTGGCCATTGTGAAAGGACTAATTCCCTAATTTCTTTCTCAGCCTGTTTATCATTTGTATAAAGGAAGACTACTTATTTATTTGAATTAATTTTATATCCAGCTACTTTGCTGAAGTTGTTTATCAACTGGAAAAGTTCTCTGGTAGTTTACTGCCATTTATTCCTTTTGGGTGAGTTTACTTCAGTTTGTTCTAGAGCGCTCAGGTGTGCTGTTAAGTTCTTGTATAAGATCTCTCCAGTTTTTTTTTTTCCCTAGTGCTCCTAGTGCTATAATTTTCGTCTTATCACTGCTTTCATTGTGTTCCATAAGTTTTGGTATGATGTTTCAATATTTTAATTAAATTCCAGGAAGTCTTTAATTTATTTCTTTATTTCTTCCCTGATCCAATTATCATTGAATAGACAGTTTCCAAATGTATGTGGGTTTTCTGTTGCTTTTGTTGTTATTGAAGGCCAGCTTATGCCATGGTGGTCTGATAGGATGCATGGGGTTACCTCAAACTTCTTGTATTAGTTGAGGGTTGTTTTGTGACCAATAATATGGTCAGTTTTGAAGAAGTTACCATGAGTTACTGAACAGAAGGTGCATTCTTTTGTTTTAGGGTAAAATGTCTGTAGATGTGTGTTAAATCCATTTGGTTCATAACCTCTATTAATTTTAGTATGTCTCTGTTTAGTTCTTGTTTCAATGACGTGTACAATGGTGAGAGTGAATGTTGAAGTCTCCCACTATTGTTATGTGTGGTTCAATGTGTGTTTTGAACTTTGTTTATTTAAGTGGTTTTTTTTAGAATATAAAATACATTTTGTTATATCTTCAATCACATATGTTGTTATTTTTCTTAAATCCTTATTTCGATTTTCCTTTCTTTCCTATTTCTAAATAATCCCTTACTAACAGAGCTATCTAAGTTTTAAATTGATACTTATTATGTTCAACTGTTTTTGGATTTCAAAAATAATTGAAATCAGTTTGATAAAATTTGGCTGGAGACAAGGACTTAATAATACCAATTTTATTTCTTTATTGAATAATGTGATAAGCTCAAATTTACCTCTCTAAAACATATGTGTTAAATTAGTTGCCTTAGTAAGTCAATGTGGTGATTTGAATAGGAATGGCCCCCAAAGATTCATATGTTCGAATCTTTGACTATAGGGAGTGGCACTATTAGAAGGTATGACCTTGTTGGAGTGGATGTGATCTTATTTGAGGAATGTGGCACTTTGGAGTGGGCTATGTGGTCATCTATGCTCAAGCTATGCCTGCTGTGGCACATAGTCCCCTTGGACTGCCTGCATATCTCCAGCACCATGCTTCCCATGGTGATATCATGGACTAAACCTCTGAAATTTGAGCCATCCTCAAATTAAATGTTTTCTTTTATAAAGTTGTCTTGCTTATATTGCTTCACAACAGTGAAATCTTAAGACAATTAGTAAAATGGTATTCATTAGAGTGGAACCCAAAACAAATATGTGTGTTCCCTTAGAAGAAGGCATTGGAACACATGCAGATGTATATGCAATTCGATGTCATAGACCCAAGAGTATACAAACACATCCAACAGCTTGATCATGGCCTTACAGTTTCCATAATATGAGAAAGCAAATTTTTTTATATATGCCATCAGATTTGAAAAGATAGTTCTAGAAATTAAACAGGAATATCCAACATTTGTTGACTGGCAGATTTTTCTAAGACAAAACCTTTCCATCTTAGAAGGAAGTTCATTAAATCCCTGAATGTTAAAAGGGAGGCAAATTAAGAGTTTAGTTTATCTCTCTACAGACCTTCATTCATATGTACAGTTACTTCAAGAAGGTTTCCTCTCCTAATAGTGCCACTCCCTCTGGCCCAAGTATTAAAACACTTGAATCCGTGGGAGCTATTCCTATTCAAACCACCACAAAATGCCATAAAAGTAGCAAAACTGCACTTAAAATTTAAATTATATTTTGATTGTAAAGATAGGAATTTAATGACAATTGCTTATTTTTCTTTAATATTGGTAACATCATATTACATAGGGGATTTCTTGCATTTATTTTTATTACCTATTCATGATGAATCTAACAAAACTCAGGGAGAAATCATTTTGTCTTCTATAAACTATAGTTACAATGTTAGCTGTCCTGCTTAGTTTACTATGAATTTTAAACACAAACAGGTATCGTTTAGGGAGGTGAAACCACACAATCAAGCAAAGGGACAAATTAGTTGGCCTAAAGGAAAGTTTGTGGTGCATTTTCTTCATTGATGACGTGTACAGGATGGTCAAATACAATGTAGATGTTATCCCTTAGCAGATGATCCTGGATTGTACAAGGAAGCAGGCTGAACATGTTGACCATGTGGAACAAACCAATAATGGGTATTTTTTCATGGTCACTGCCCCAATTTCTGTTTCTAGGTTCTTAGTTGAAGTCTTTCCCCTGATTTTCATGAGTAAAGGGTTGTAAAGAAGAACTAAGTAAAATAAACTCTTTCCTCCACACGATATTTTTTGCCATGGTGTTTTAGTACAGCAAATAAAATCAAACATTTGGTGAAATATATTCTAAGCCTAATTGCTTCCTAACTAAAAGAATTTCTTGCTGTTATAGGAATTATCAATAATTCTTTAGAGGTATTTTCTCTATGTTCACCATTCGTAGCTTCAAAACTTTTTCTCTAAAAATCAGTTCATTATTTTTTCAATGTTGGAGAAACCAAGCCAAATGTTTTTCATAGTGTCAGTAGTTGTGATAGACTTAATGTCATAAAATATGCTTTGACTACCCATTAGAAACTGCATATATTCATGTTTGAAAGAGAAATTTTAATATTTCAGAAAATAACTGTTCTATACTTGTCATAGATTTTTATGCTACATGCTGAAAATGTTTTCTTACTCATTAGTGATAAATATTTGAATCCTCCAAAGCTGTTGAAGGCAATTATTCACTTACTTTAAGTACATGCCTTAACAAAAGAACATTATTAGGCATAAAAGCAGTTTGATAAAAAGAAACCAACTTTAAAACATGTTAATATTTTTGTAGTTGGCTTTCCTTTCATTATTATTTACTTATAAATTAAAATTGTATGTAAGAAAATGACGTTAAAATTAGGAAGCAATTGTCTTAACATTGGAGTCATGAAGTAAATCTGAATGTTATTTGGGAACAACTAAATAAATGCTACCAGTAAGTCTGATTTAAAGAAACATTTAGGAGAATGGAGAGAGAGCTCAGAGCTTTAACCTTCTTGCATTCTTTAGGTCTGGTTCAAATTTGTAACACATTTTCTAAGGGGATAGAAGGTGTCTGGATTCTATAGGCACCTGTACTAATGTGCACATATCCACATAAATATTAATACAATAAACATAATCAAAATTAATAAAAAATAGATTATAGAAAAGTGAAGAAACTTTTACTCAGATAAATTTCATGAGCCATATTTAATTTTCAATGTTCCTGTTCCTATAAAAAAATCCCACGGTTGACCTGTAGAAATTTTATAACTGGGATATTTGTTTACTAAATGCGCAAGAATTTATATTTATATTATTATTAACTTTGAGTATTTCTTATATACATTTGAGTGTTATTCCTTTTCCGGTTTCGGGCAAACATCTCTCCTTCTTATGGGTGTTCCACAACCTCCCCCTCTTCATATGGGTGTTCCCTCCCAGCCCTCCTCCCTTTCCTTTGATGGATGTTTCTCCCAACCTCCCATTGCTGCCCTCTCCCCAACAGAATAGTTCACTGGGGGTTCAGTCTTGTGCAGGACCAGGGCTTCCCACTGGTGCTCTTACTAGGACATTCATTTGCACCACTACGAGGTCAGAGTCCAGGGTCAGTCCATCGTGTAGTCTTTGGGTAGTAAGCAGTCCGCAAAGCTCTGGTTGCTTGGCATTGCTGTACATGCAATGGGCGTCAGGCTCAGCTCAGCTCAACACAGTTCTTTCTCCTGATTCCTTCAACAGGGGTCCGCATTCTCCAGTTCAGTGGTTTACTGCTGGCATACGCCTCTGTATTTGCTGTATTCTGGCTGTGTCTCTCAGGGCGATCTGCATTCACATTTTTGATCATCCGTCTTGAGTTTTCATTTTGTTCTACAAGGCATCGAGGGTAATTCAAAGCATTTTGGAGCGCAATAGCTTCACTTATCAATGGTGCATACCACTATGTGTCTTTCTGTGATTGGGTTAGCTCAGTCAGGATGATATTTTTCCAGTTCCAACCATTTGCCTACGAATTTCATAAAGTCATTGTTTTTGATAGCTGAGTAATATTCCATTGTGTAGATGTACCACATTTTCTGTATCCATTCCTCTGTTGAAGGGCATCTGGGTTCTTTCCAGCTTCTGGCTATTGTAAATAAAAGCTGAACATAATTGAACACGCCGATATCACGTGTCTTTTACATATGTTGGGGCATCACTTGGGTATATGCCCAGGAGAGATAGCTGGATCCTCAGGCAGTTCAGTGTCCAATTTTCTGAAGAACCTCCAGACTGATTTCCAGAATGGTTGTACCAGTCTGCAATCCCACCAACAATGGAGGAGTGTTCCCCTTTCTCCACATCCTCGCCAGCATTTGCTGTCACCTGAGTTTTTGATCTTAGCCATTCTCACTGGTGTGAGGTGAAATCTCAGGGTTGTTTTGATTTGCATTTCCCTTATGACTAACGATGTTGAACATTTCTTTAGGTGTTTCTCGGCCATTCGGCATTCCTCAGCTGTGAATTCTTTGTTTAGCTCTGAACCCCATTTTTTAATAGGGTTATTTCTCTCCCTGCTGTCTAACTTCTTGAGTCTGCCATGAATTTATATTATAGAAATTTGTTTCCAGAATGCCCATTCTTGCTATAATTGGTGTATGTTATGTCATGTGGAAATTGTGTTTGATAAAAGACATTAAGATAAATAGAAAAGTAATTAAGAATACTTAGTGAAAATACTTTAGATAAGAGTTAAAATTAATGAAAAATCAGTTGTGTCACTGCATTATGTGAACATGGGGGAATAATGTTCTGAATTATGTTATATATATTTCTCGATTTTATGTTTAAATATGTTAGAATGTGCTAAAATAATGAAGAAAAGTAGTATGTTTGAAGTGGTGCAGTCCTGTGTTTCATGTGCAGGAGACTGAGACATTGAGTGTATTTATTGTTTCAGGAGACAATTGTAAATAGAATTCCTTGCTAAGATAGTTAATATAACAATGTTTGTACTGTAGATTCATAGTATTATTGAACTTGTATGTGGGGCAAATATATAAAAATAAATACTGCCAAGAACTGTTTGTTCCTGCTTGTTCTTGCTCTGAATTTCTGAATAGTTTAAAGGACTCATAATATAAATCCAGTCTTTTCCCAACAGCTTGATGTTATTTAGCAGCCCTTGTGCATTCTTGGTAGAATATGAGTCAGAATCATCCAATGATGAGATAAAAAATTATTTTAATTCTGGTTGGTAGAATGAATAATTTAACTTAGAACTTACTTGCTTGCTCCAAAGTAACCATTTTAATGTACTTGTGTATAACATTTTAAAATTCTAGGTCTTTTTCTTACTTGTTCATTTTTATAGCATTTTCATTTCCATATTTTTGCCCTCCAAATACTAAAGTATATTTCAGCATCATTAGATGCATATTTCTAAAACATGGTTTGGAGAAACCTCACGTAATTTCAAATGAGAAAAGTACATTGATTAAAAAGCAATACAGGGGAGAGATAAAAAATTCCTTCTAGTAGCAAAGGAAATATTAAAGGCAGTTATTCTCAGAAGGAAATTCCAAGTCTTGTCACTTAGGTATTCATTCTTTATAATCATATTAGCATAATAATGGTTATGACTTGCTTTTGCCCAATTAGAATCCAACATTTCTTAATGCTATTTAAGATTTATTAAAAGTGTCTTCTTTGTCCTTCACTTTCCTGACAATGCCAATCAAACTTTTCCATGCCTGTAGGCATCTTGTATGAGCTCCTTAGATTCAGAATCATTCATAATGAATAAATCAAACAATTTTCTAACACGTTAATAGCTTTAATTTGCTTCTTTTCCTCAAGGTCTAAAGATTTGATAACTGTGTTGAGAATATAAAAATGAACATTATAAATTAGTTGCTGTCAGAAATGGTCAAAAGAAAAAGTGCTGATGCGTAAAACAATGAGTGGTGAATAAAAATGAACACTTCTGATGTAGTTATCACTGGGCAAAAAGAATGCCCTGCTTTACATTTTTGTTATAGATTATAGTAGGAAAAATGGCATAAGTGAGGTGTGCCCCTAATTATATATTTGAGATTATGACAAGGCATGTGTGCTCTTCTATAAATGCTAATTCTGAAATGAAAGGAAGAAATGCTTCTTATAAATAAAATCAATAATTATAACAGAGTAAAACTAAATCACAATTACATTAATGCAAAATGGTACTATCATATAAAATACAGCTTGTATTATTATTTTAATAGTCATAAAAATTGGGATAAGATTATTTTATTTGTTGAGGAAACCATTGCACATACTAGAAAATATTAACTTTTAGTTAGTTGATATATTATATATTTTTTAAATTCCTCTCAGACTTGGAAGTCATTTTTTTCTACTGAAAGTTCCTTGATTCTACGGTGTATAACCTTAAGAGAAAATCTTCATCTGTGAAAAGTATAAAACATAAATATAATAAATGTTAATATGAAATGCTGAAAATTAACTCCTTAAAAATCACTTAAGTCTAATAAAAGTTCTATAAAAAATAAATGCCATGATAATTGATTTTCAGTATTCTGAGTAACTAATACTCCTTCATATTCAGTTCTGTATTTGGATTAACTTATTTATTCCTATCAAATAAATAGTTTTTCAGATATGAACACTATTCTAAGTGACTTTAATTTGTAAGTAAATAAGCAGACGTATGTTCTTTTTTCTATCATAGAGTTAATATTTGGATAAGAAAAAGGTGAAATATCCTGTAACTCTCTTTCTTTCATTATTAAAACACTTGCATTTCCTGAAATATCCATACCCTTACTCTTGTTCACACATCATTGCATTCATACAAAAAATTTTCAAAATGAAGAACCTTCATTTTTTTAAAAAATAAAAGCTAAAATACGAACCTCTCTATTTCATTTCATGATGTTATTTTTTCAGATCATCTTTTTTCCACACAGCTTATTTTATTAGAAAAAAGTCTCTTATTTAATACTAAAGTTCCATGTTTTTACATATATTGCTAATTGATATCAATTCCAAGTGCAAAACACATACTTTATTTCAAATGCTTAAAATAGCTTGGGCATTTGAAAGAAAAAGTTTATATAGAAAATAAAATCTCTTTTTCCTTCCTGTCACACTATTGAGAAAGGGTATAATTATGAACATATATCACGTGCATGGAAATGTCATAGTTAAGCCTCTTACTTTGTAGGTCAACATATTAAAATTAAAATTAAATAATTACATTTGAGAAAAATAGGATTAATTTTGAAACATGGTCTTATATAACCCCAGACTAGACTTGAATGTCCTCTGCAACTGAGAGTGGCTTTATCCTCTTGTCTGACTTCCAAATGTTGGTGTTACAGAAGCTTCAATAAAATTTTGTTACAATAGATTTCAGATCTTATCAGATTTTGTAAATACATGATTCTAGTGACAGAAGGCAATCTTTGTAAAAAGATAAAGTTTTGACAATCTTTGTTGTCTCTGAATACCTAGTACAATGTTTATATCAAAAACATACTGTTGGTTCAATTTCAAATTTTATAACCATTAATTTATTAAATCAACATAATTTCTAACAAAGTCCTATAAACATCTGTCTTTATACCCATGATAATTATAGTCTTCACCTGAATAAAAGAAACTTCTCATTGTAACAGATGAAGACCATTACAAAAATCCACAAGTAATCAATATGTAGAGTTTTGGAGTCTAGTCATGTTGAGTGCAATCACAAAATATTTCCACAGATAAAACTGGAACATTGAGAAAAGATTATAGGAGCTAGAAGATCATCAACTTTGATGTATACCTTCTAGTCACAGCAGAAACATTATCCATTTTTTTTGTGAGACTTTGCTAAACATGAGCTAAACAAGGAGGATAAAAGTTAACATGCAAACCTGGTTCTTAAAAAGCCCACATGGCCTCAACCCTATATAAAGGACTGTAGGCAACTGAGTAAAGCTGAGAGTAAGAGATTTGATCCACAATAGAGAAGAGAACACCAAATTTTATCTTGTGACAAAAAGACAGATCTGAAAACATACATAGAGATACTATCAAATGGTATTTAAAAATTCATTCACACACACACACACACACACACACACACCCATATACATATATAATACATATATGTATACACACACTCATATAAATATATTTTATACACACACACACACACACACACATATATGCACACAATAACAATTGATGAGAAATGTATCAGTTAAGTTGAAGGGTTTATGGGTTAGTTTAGAAGGTAAAAAGGGTAGAGAGAAATGTAATCAAAATACAGTCTATACAATTAAAAAACTAAGCAAATTAAAATTCAGAATGAACATTAGTTTACACGAAATTAGTCAGTTAAATACTTTTGAAAAATAAACCCTGTATCCAGGTGGATGATTTTACAATGGAAATCATGGTTGTAGGTTATTTGTGATGTTTATTGGGCTTAACAAATTGGAGTTGGAACAGCATAAAACAAGTACAAGGAGAGTTCAATTATTTTGTCAATCTTTCTAAGATATTCTCTGATACAACCTTCTCTATTTATCATATTCTTATTATTTCTTGGAGCCCTAACTAAATATTTATTACTGAATCCTCTGTCTAAATTTCATTTCCTCATTTCTGTTTTTCACAGCACTGATTAACATGTGTCATGAAGTATATTTAACATATCTCTGACTTTAGAGTATGTGTCAAATAAAGAAATTTATCTATTGATTAATTTGTGTTATTTCCTAAAAAAGTTCGTGAGAATTATAAGGTACTAAGTAAAGTGTTGATCAAAGACAGGTAGATATGTATGAAAATATGCTTCCAGGATCTAACAGTGGTTTTGTACATTAAAATTTATTCTTCCTTTGCTCCAATAGTCTTGATATGCATTCATTAATTTTTTTCTTTAGTAAGATGAAAAGTTTTAATTTTAAATACTGTGAAAAAAATGAATTTAAGAAAAAAGAAAAATTAATATGATCTTCATTATAGGAAGTTTTGGAGGTGGTACTGTAAATTTTAGCTTATTGTTACACAATTCTAACATATTTTCATATTTATAAATTTAAATATTAACTGTCCATATGTCTTAAATTAGTGGTTTACAAGCAGAAAGCCCACTCCTATCATCAGCAGCATTGTGAGCTCTAACCTTCTGGAACTGTAAGTGAAGCAAATCTTTTCTTATTTAAGTTACCTTTGGCAATTTTATTTTTTCCCAGCATTAAAGAATAACTAATATACATATTTTCAAACATACACATATGAAACATCGTTAGACCCTCAGTGTTTATTTTCACACATATCTATATCTATCTTCAACAGATGTTATGAGTATTATAATGAATTAAAATATGATTAAATATCAAATATGCATTTTTCACTGACTTATCACTGCACGTGGTATTTTGTCTACTACATGGTATGCAACCAGCAAGTAGCTATTGGGTAAAAGAATATGACTCTTCATTTTCCTGTTCAAATCTAAAATCTAATTTAGAATTCATTATTTTTAAATTTGATAATGAAAATTACGGCAATGTATGGGGAAATGCATGGTTAGGAAGCTGAGAAGACCATTTCAACATTCATGACTTTGTGTATGAGACTCCTGTGTTTCACAGTGTGTCAAAGAGGAACCTGTGATTTTGTTCTTAAATAGACAGTTAATCATTTGAACTATGGAAAAAAATTCCTTGTTTGTTAGGCAGCTTGGAGGAAAATAATAATAGCCAATACACATTTGAAAAAAGTTTCAACATAACAAGAAAAATGGCAATTAAATCTACATAGCAATTCCTGATCTATTTAGGATATCAGTAGTTAAGGAAACAAGGCCTGCTAGGAGACCTAGCTGGTAAAAGTACTTGCTACATTATCCTAATAACTGAAATTGTTAGTTGGATTGCATGCAGAAAGCATAAAACCTGAAAGTTTTCTTCTCACTTCCATGTGTGTACTGTAGCACATACAAGTCAGGAAACACACACATATACACCATCTTATATATAAAAATAATAAGAGAATAACAGCAAGTAAAATAAAAATGAATGGGGTGCCACAACAAATACTAATGAATGCATCAACAAAAGGGAATTTAACTCTTACAGTAGATTTGATCAGGGATATAGGGAGTCCTATGAGGGAATGCTAAATTTTTGGTCTGTGTAGAGACCTAGTCTTTAGAGGTAGCCCAAACACAATAGTAATAATCCAATTGTAGAGAACATAACTTGACTATGGGTGCATTATTCAAGATGCCAAGTCTACCTTAAACCACGATAAAGAGACAGGAGGAAATATTTTCTTTTTAATAAAATAATAAACTTTACATTTCAAGAATTCCCACAACTCACTCCTCGTACAGATTTTTATCCAGGTAAAGCTATGTTGCTTTATAACTCAGCCTCCTTTTCTGAATAATTGACAAAAATGTAACTTTTTCTTTCTTCTTTGTATCTCTGTTTTAAGCACATGTTTTCTAATGTTTTGAATGAACTCTTTCTGGAAAACTCCTCCTTCACTCTGTGTGGATGAATGAATCTCCTTTTTCTGCTTTTTACCATTAATATGACTGTTAGTTTGGTTCTTAAGGATAAATGACCTAACTATGCCTCTTGGATTGCACACTGGGACTCCAAGTTTGGTAGTGAGTATATAATTTACTCAGAAAATTAGAACCAGTTGGATTACTTCTGTATATTCATTTAAAGGGCCCTATGTCAACATACCATAGAGATACTAGCATATGAGTTTACTGTAGCCCTATTTACTATTAAACTAAGGAAACAACCAAGGTGTTTATGGAAATTTTGTTCTTTATACAGAATGTAATTTTTAGAGGAACAATGAAATTATATGATATTTTAAGAAAATATATACAAACAGCTAATAATATTAATATTATTAATAAAATGATATCAGTATCTTACTTAGGGTTTTATTGCTGTGAAAAGTCATCATGACCAATGTAAGTTTTATAAAAGACAACATTTAATTGGAGTTGGCTTAAGGTTCAGAGGTCCAGTGCATCATCATCAAGGTGGGAACGGGGTAGCATCCAAGCAGCCATGGTACAGGAGTTGCTGAGAGTTCTATAACTTCATCTGAAGACTGCTAATGGAAGACTGACTTCCAGGTAGTTATGATAGGATCTTAAAGCGCACACCTACAGTGACAGACCTACTCCAACAAGGCCACACTTCTAAATAGTGCCATTCCTTTGGCCAAGCATATTCAAAGCAACACAGTCAGTCTTAGAAAGATAAATATAATGTTTCCATTCATTTGTGTTTCCAAAACTTTATAGTCACATAAAATATATGCCTGCATGTATTACATGAAAGTAGAAATGAACCTGTCTAAAGGACAAGAGGTTAATGGAAACAAGAAGCAATGAGAAAGGAGAAGGTGCCAGGAAGCCAAAACCAGGTAGATGAATATTTTACATACAAGCACACGGACACACATACAAGTAATTTTTAAATGAAAAAATACCTAATAGTAATGAAGTATAAAATTTGAATTAAGTAATAATGACTTGTTTTCAGACACATAGGAATAATAAAAAGAAATAAAATCAAAATTATGAAATATAATTTTATAAAACAAGAAAATATAATTTAAAGAGGAAAAGAAAGAGTGATTAATTACTGAGTAAGTATGAGTTAACAATAATGAACTATCTTCTAAATATTGATGTTTATTTATGAGGAATTTACTCTCAGCTTTAATTGGGAATACTTTCCTGAGGAATGGTAATAAGTGGACAGAGTCATGGCTACTCCAGAAACTGAGAGTAAATGCCCCACCATAAAAAAATATGTTTGTAACATCTCCCTTTAAGATTTAAAATGTGTGTGTGTGTGTGTGTGTGTGTGTGTGTGTGTGTGTGTGTGTGTACAGGAATTCACAACACCTGCTTTGGGTCAGACCAAGAATGTGCCTCTCAATAGTTAGGAATAGACGGTGGTGAATGGGCTCAGGGGGCTTTCCTCTTTTCTGATTAAATACTGCCGATGGATTCGGGTGTAGTTATGGCCATCACTGGTGTGTGCACTGGTGTCTGTACAAAGCTACAGTACACAGAGTCAATACAGGGCTCACGCAGATGACTCTTATTAAAGTAAATGAACTACAAAGCAGAACTAAATAAAAATAACTAATCTATACAAAAAAAGTCTTGTGGAATATGAAATGTGATTGATATGTAAGGTAGTAAGTGAGTAAGGGAAGGAGAGTAACCAGAATATGAAATTGTCAATGAGAATTAAATATCAAACATAAAAAATAAACATATTACATTATTTTATTTCTTTTTTTCCATCTTTATTAAATTGGGTATTTCTTATTTACATTTAAATTGTTATTACCTTCCCCAGTTTCCAGGTCATCATCCTCCTATCTCTTCCCCTTCTATATGGGTGTACCCTCCCCATCCTGCCTCCATTACCACCCTCCCCGCAAGAATCCTGTTCAATGGGGGTCCAGCCATGGCAGGACCACAGGCTTCCCTTCCACTGGTGCCCTTACTAGGCTGTTTATTGTTACCTACAGTTGGAGCCCAGGGTCAACCATGTATAGTCTTTGGGTAGTGGCTTAGTCCCTGGAAGCTCTGGTTGGTTGGCATTGTTGTTCATATGGGGTCTCAAGCCCCTTCAAGCTTTTTTCAGTCCTTTTCTGATTCCTTTAATGGGGTCCTGATCTCAGTTCCAGTGGTTTGCTGCTGGCATTTGTCTATGTATTTGTGGTATTTTTTGGCTGTGTCTCATTCAGGAGAGATCTACATCTGTCCCTGTCAGCCTGCACTTCTTTTGCTTCATCCATCTTATCTAGTTTGGTGGCTGTATCTGTATGGGCCACATGTAGGGCAGGCTCTGAATGGGCGTTCCTTTAGCCTCTGTTCTAAACTTTGCCTCCCTATCCCCTCCCAAGGGTATTCTTGTTCCCCTTTTAAAGAAGGAGTGAAGCATCCTCATTTTGGTCATCCTTCTTGAGTTTCATGTGTTCTGTGCATCTAGGGTACTTGGAGCATTTGGGCTCAAAATATCCACTTATCAATGAGTGCATACCATGTGTGTTTTTCTGTGATTGGGTTACCTTAATCAGGACGATATTTTCCAGTTCCATCCATTTGCCTATGAATTTCATAAAGTCATTGTTTTAGATAGCTGGTTAGTATTCCATTGTGTGGATGTACCATATTTTCTGTATCAATTCCTCTGTTGAAGGGCATCTGGGTTCTTTCCAGCTTCTGGCTATTATAAATAAAGCTGCTATGAACATAGTGGAGCACATGTCTTTGTCATATATTGGGGCATCTTTTGGGTATATGCCCAAGAGAGGTATAGCTGGGTCCTCAGGTAGTTCAACGTCCAATTTTCTGAGGAACCTCCAGACTGATTTCAGAATGGTTGTACCAGTCTCGATCTCACCATCAATGGAGGACATGTCCTCTTTTCTCCACATCCTTGCACCAAAGCATCTGCTGTGGCCAGAATTTTGGATCTTAGCCATTTGACTGGATGGAGGTCAAATCAAGCAGTATATATTAGAGCAATAGTGATAAAAACTGTATGGTATTGGTACAGAGACAGGCAGATAGACCATTGGAATAGAATTGAAGACCCCGAAGTGAACCCATACACCTATGGTCACTTGATTTTTGACAAAGGAACCAAAACCATCAAATGGAAAAAAAAGCATTTTCAGCAAATGGTGCTGGTTCAACTGGAGGTCAGCATGTAGAAGAATGCAGATTGATCCATTCTTATCACCCTGTAAAAATCTTAAGTCCAATGGATTAAGGACCTCCACATCCAACCAGATACAGTCAAGTTGTGGGCTGGAAACAGCAAGGTTTGGGCTCCAGCTAGAAACCGGAAGTGTCCAGTCCCAGAGGAATTTTGCCTTTGTGTGTTCTAAATCCACCAGGCAGGTCACTTGGAGCAGAAAAGTTGGTCTTGGGTTGGGGATTTAGCTCAGTGGTAGAGCGCTTGCCTAGCAAGTGCACTGCCCTGGGTTCGGTCCCCAGCCCTGAAAAAATAGAAAAAAAAAAAAAGAAAAAAAAAAGAAAAGTTGATCTTACCTCTGGCTGGTCTAGGGCATGAAGTCGCTCTTTGGGACTAGGTTTCAGCTCTCCATGAGGGCAACAACCAGAAGGGCCTGCCCCTCCTCCGGGGTCCCTGTGCACAGGGTGCCCAGATGGCGCTAGGCGTTTTCCTCTAGAGTCAGAAATGTGGGCAGAGAGTAGTCTCCTCTGGTTTCCCAGGCGTGTCTGCCACTCTGAAGGTCTAGCTCTCCCTCCCATAGGAGTTGGGTAAAGGGAGCTGTTTGACTGGATCCCTTCAGATCTGGGTGCAGTCTTTTATTTCTTATTTTAAAAATAATTTATATTGTTTAGGTAAGCAATATAAAGTTAGTAGATGTAGGTTGATGTCATTATGCAGGTGAAGGATAGAACAAGGCCTGTCATTAGATGAGAAGGAAGGATTGGTGGGAGAAAAGTTTTAGAGAGAAGAGGAGACCAGGGCAAGGGGAGGGGGAGCAGAGAGAACATGTTGGCACATGTTAAGATTTTCTCTGTACGTTTACAGGTTGTTATGACTATTATTTTTTTTACATTAAATACACTTTATTTAAATAGTATAAAACATAGTCGACTCCATGCCAAATTCTTAATGGATGGATGTATACAGGATTTGGTGTGTCTAGATGACCAAATTATATCTTATCTAGATGGGTGGTTTATATACTTATCAATTGGTTGTAAATTATTGTGTGGATGTATTGTACATTGAGTATTTAACATACAAATCCGGTTGTTGGGTTGCAGTTTGTTGAATCATTATTTCACTGGGTTGGTGGGAGTGAGAGCAGAGTCCGATGGAAAGCCACGCTAAGTTGTAGCCTGCTTTGGGCTAGCTTGGTGTGGGGTCACACTAGCACTGCCAGTGAAATGCAATGTATGTGTCAGGTGTGGTAACAAACCATCAAGGGGACAGTGTGTGAAAGCAGCTGACAGACAAACAGAGCACAAGGATCCACATGGAGTGAGAACTTGTGGATTTTTTTCTGCCCTTTTTTTATTTTAGTGCAACTATTAGATATTTATGGATAATACAGAGAGCTCTACAAGCCAGCAACATACATCTCATAGTTATCCAGTCTTGTAAATTCCCAAAACAATTAAAATATACTCAGCAGAAATTCTACAAGCCATATAACATTTTTAATTGCAATCCTCATGCATATTATTGCTATAGATTTGGTTGATGATTTTTATTTTACTGGCAAAACTCCTGGCTTACATGATTTTGTGTACTGGATTTAGAGTTGTATCCCATCATATTGTACTTACACTTGTTTTATTCCTAAAAGGGATGATACTGATCATATGCAAAAAGACTAATTTTCCCAAGTAAATCTTACACTTGTATGGAAAGGGCAAATCTACAGGCAAAGAAAACAGCAGAGAAATGTCCTAAAGATCACAATCGACTAGCATCCTCTGATCTGTGGGATTGATTTTCAAAAGAAGGCAACTTTCTTCTCAGGAAGTGATTACAGATTCATAATAGCTTTATAAGAACAGGGAAGTCTGCCTTCAGCAAGCCAAAACTATGTGCAGTAAGGCATTTAATTCTAAGTATCACAGGTTTAAACAGTCTATTGTATGATATAAATGTTTAATTGACAGAACTATTCTTGAGAATAGTATTTGTATTTGAACAGAACACTTAAAATACCAAGGTGACTATTTCTTAGAAGCAGGTTTAACAGCTCTTTCATTACTTGAATGTAATGTTGGCATTGAAATGTTTGTTTGACACATACAGTGGAAGCAATCATTTTTATTTATAGTTTGTCTCAAGTATAAGCCTTAAATGACAGACAAAACACCCCAAAATGAAAATTATGTTTATTCCTTTTAACATCTCTAACTAGAAAATGGTACTCACTTACTGTGAAAATTTAGAAAAGAAATTATTTGGAATATGAAAAGCAAAGCCTTATCTAGTGCCACTAATTCAATATTTTCAATATCAATGTCTTAAGAAAGTATTTGTTACATGATAACTATATATAAAGTAAGACAAAATTTTTTCAGGCAAAAAGTTCTATGTGCTTGTCCAAAGTATATTATGTCTTTCTTACTAATCGAACCCTACTTTTAGTCTGTTGGCAGGCAATATGCCCAGAGAATTTAACAATCCATTCTTTGTTTTGAGGAGCTGGTTGGTGATCTAGTTGTGACCAATCAGATACAGGTAGAAGTCCCTTGAGATTTTTATTCACAAACAAAATTTCCCTGGCTTTAAAGTTGAACATTTTCAGAATTTTCTTTTCTCCAGTTCACTTCTTCCTGCTTAGCACAAAGAGATAATTTATGCACAGATAATATATTCTAGCTCTAAGTAAGAAAGTCACACAATGAAGATGTTGGATTAAAAACAAACCTGGTTCCATACCAGCCTTCTCAAGCAGCAAAATAAGTTATGAACTACATTACTTTTTAATTTTCTTGATAGCCAAGAAAAATAAACCCTTCACTTCTTATGTCATGCAGTGAGGTGCTTTTTGCTTTTCTCTTTATTTAACATGTTGGACAAAACATTACTAATTGGTATGGTTTCATTCTTACAGCAAAACAAAAACCTACTTGTTCAATAGTGCATTGATATCCTGAGACTGCCTTTCTATTTTTAATTAGAAACTGTAAACATTGGAGGAAATATATCTGATTTCTTTGGACTTATTTAAAAAAAAAAAAAAACAAAACAAAAAAACAAGATAGCAGAAGAAAGACAGGCCAGAATAGTATCATTAAGTGTCAGTTCTTCAGGATTGCAAATGATGCTATAAACTTGCTAACTACAAAGTCATTCTGGAAAAATTGTCAGCCCTAAGAAACAGAGTCATCAAAGAGCCTTTCGATTTTAGTTTCTTCTGGGGCAGCAATTACACTGCTTCTGGCAGCTTCTCTTGTTCAAATTTTATCTATTGTGTTCTATTTATATATTCACATAGTAACTGCATAGAAAGACTAAATGCATGCTGAAGCAATTTGCAAAACAAACTGTAATAAAACAGAGATTAACATTGAAAACCAAAACTTGCAAAGAAAACAAATGAATCTTAACAGGAAATTTGAAATTTTCAAAATGGTTTAAAATTATTTTATGGTCAAATCATGTAATTACATTTTAATTAAAAATTTCCTATAAATATTTTGTATGTTTAATATAATTTTTGCGTTGAAAATAATTTTCAATATAATTTATAAGGTATTTTGACTTAATGAAAAGATACTGCAATAACAAGGTTTATATACAAAGTTTAGTAAAAATGAGAAAAGGGTTGAGTAAATTGATTGCTTCTGTCATTGTAAAACATTAACAACTTGCTATTAAGTGGAATATTATGTTTATTTATGCATATATTCACATACTTTTTAGCTTTTCCAAGTTTATGCTAAAGTCCACTATTGATGAATTACTAAGGATTAAATAATTAAGGAAGACTTACAGAGATAGAGAAACTGCTTTCATACCTTTTTAGGCATGCACTTATCTCAGGACATCAATGAACAAACCAACCTCATTTAAAAGCATTTATAACCCACTCTTCCTGCCTCATTCATTTGGCTGACAAATGATGGGGTTGAAAGTTTGTATTTTCTAGTCACAATCAAACCACAAATTTAATGTTTCTGGTTTCTAGCTCTATTCTAAGGCTCTTCCAAGGTGCTACTCTGAATCACTACATTAGTATAAACTCATGTGTAGATCTAAGATACTTGCCAATGGTAACAAAACAGAAAAAAAAACTAAAAATAAAACAAACAAAACAAAAACACTTCTATAGCTTAGGAATGCCCAAGAGTTATAAGATCTGTAGTTGTTTAAATAAATTGTATCCTGTTCATATTTTGCAGAATGTTATAATTGCCTGTTACAGTTGTCTATCAAAAACTCTCTGCCCACCTTTATCAGACCTGTGTACACTGACCCAACCTCTCCCCCACATATCTTTCCTGCTTGCTAAGTCCTCTGTGGCACACCAAGCTGCTCTGTACAATCTGATTTCCAAGTTTACTTTTATACTCCCAGCAATTTTCAGGCTACCTTTATCAGACTTGTGGACCTTGAATGATACAGACCTACAGATCCTGAACCATACAGATCTTTGTAATATGAACCATAGTGACCTGCTGACCTGAAACCATACAACCCAAGTATATCCATCAGAGGCTTGCCATATCAGTATTATTGAAGTTCTCCCCTGAGTGTCTACTTTCCAAATACCTACTACAAAAGGAACATTCAGGGATGAAAGCCATATGGCTAAAGGCCCTTGAATGAACTCACTCAACAAAAGACAGGGAATATGAATCCATCAGAGCACAGATATCCAATTAGAGAAAGACTTGTATATGTACAACACAACTGAAACATAGGAAAATGATCTTAAATATAATCTTACAAAGATTATAAAGGTATTTGAAGAGAAAATGATACTCTTGCTAGGAACCAGATATACCACTCCTGGGCATATACCCAAAATATGTTCCAACATATAAAAAGGACACATGCTCCACTATGTTCGTAGCAGCCTTATTTATAAGAACCAGAGGCTGGAAAGAACCCAGATGCCCTTAAAATGAAGAATGGATACAGAAAAGTGGTTCATCTACATAATGGAGTGTACTCAGCTTTTAAAAACAATGACTTCATGAAATTCATAGGCAAATGGATGGAACTAGAAAATATCTTCTTGTGTGACGTAATCCAAAAACACACACACACACACACACACACACACACACACACACACACACACACACACACCATATGGTATTCACTCCCTGATAAGTGAATATTAGACCAAAGGCTTAGATTACCCAAGATACAAGCCACAGACCACATGAAGCTCAAGAATAAGGATGACCAAAGTGCTTCAGTCCTTCTTAGAAGGGGTAACAAAATATTTACAGGAGGAATTACAGAGACAAAGTTTGAGCTGAGAGAAAGGAAAGGCCATCCTGAGACTGCCCTACTTGGGGATCCAGCGTATATACAGCCACCAAACCCAGACAATACTGCTGATGCCAAGAAGTGCAAGCTGACAGGAGACTGATATAGTGGTGTCCTGAGAGGGTCTGCCAGAGCATGACAAATTTATGGGCAAATGCTAGCAGCCAACCATTGAACTGAGAATGGGATCCCCAGTGGAGCAGTTAGAGAAAGGATTGCAGGAGCTGAAGGGATTTGCAACCCCATAAGAACAACCATAGCAACCAGTCAGAGCTACAAGGGACTAAACCACTACCCAAAGAGTACACATGGACATGACTCTAGCTGCATATTTAGCAGAGAATGGCCTCCATGGGGAGAAGCTGTTGTCCCAAGTCTCACCCTCCTGTGTAGAGGAATGTCCGGTGAGAGGAGGGAAGAGGTAGATGGGGAACACCTCTTTGAAGCAGCAGCAGGAGACGGAATGAGAGAGGGGTTAGTGGATTTGAAACAGAGAAAGGGATAATATTTGATGTAAATTAAAAAGTATCCAAAAAAAGAACAAACATCACCCCCAGAATAAATATGGAAGAACAATTAAATAAATACTGAAAAATTCAAAGAAACAGGTAAATATTTTAAAGAGTAAAGAAATAAATTGCTTAAAGTAATACAGGAAAATCCAATTAATCAGGTGAAGGAAATTAATAAAAGTGTTTTAGACCTGAAATGGAAATAGAAACAATAAAGAAAACACAAAATAAAAAAAAAAATCTGGAGAGGGAAAACCTAGGGAAGACATGAGGAATAGCAAATCCTAGCATCGCCAAAAGAATATAGGAGAAGGAAGAGAGGATTTCAGGAGTAGAAGATACCGTAGAAGAAATGATTTATTAGTCAATGAAAATTTTAAATAACCCCTGACACAAAACATCTAAGAAATCTGTGATGCCATAAAAAAAACTGAACGTAAGAAAAATAAGAATAGAAGAAGTTGAAGAGTCCTAGCTTCAAGGCCTAGAAAATGCTATCAACAATATCAAGGAAGAAAACGCTGCCAATCTAAAGAAAGACAGGCCTATAAACATACAAGAAGCTTATAGAACATCAATGAAACTAGACCAGAAAAGAAAATCCTCCCACTACATAATAATCAAAACACAATTTCTATAGAACAAAGCTACAAGAGAAAAAAGCCAGGTAACATACAAAAGAAGATATATCAGAATTTACCTGAATTCTCAACAGACTTTAGAAACCAGAAGTGTCTGATCAGTTATTTTGCAATCCCTTAAAAGCAACAGGTGCCAACACAGAGTGCAATAGCCAGTAAAACTCTCAATCACTATAGATGGAGAAGAGAAGACATTTCAAGACAAATTCAAACCTAAACAATATCTATGCACAAATCCAACCTTACACAAAATACTACAAAGAAAACTTCAAATCAATGAGGATGACTACATAAAAATCACAACAACTAAACAAAAAACAAAATAAAAACCAATAAGAACTAAAACTACCTAGTAAAGAAGTAACTCAATACTGACCCCCAAAGAAAAAGGAAGCACACACAGACCTCAATCCTCCTCCCTCTCTGCACATACTACATCAACATCAAAATAATATCAAAATAAGAGGAAATAATCACCATTGGTCATTAATATCTCCCAACATCAATGAACTCAATTGTTCAATGAAAACACACAGGCTAACAGAATGGAGGTGAAAAGAGGACCCATCATTCAGTTACAAAAAGGAAACAAACACCACAGCAATAAAGGTAGACATTTTTTCAGCATAAAGGCTTAGGAGAAAAGTTTTCAAACAAAATGGACCCAAGAAAAGCTGAGAAATATTCTCATGTGTAATAAAAATAGACATTAACCAAAATTGATCAAAGAAGATAGGAAGGACACATCATATTTATTAAAGGAAAAATCTACCAAGATCATATTTCAGTTATGAACATCTATGCCCCAAATACAAGGGCACTCACATTTGTAAAAGAAACATTGCTAAAGCAGCTTAAAGTGAACCTTGAACTCCACACATTAATAATGGGAGAACTCAATATTCCATTCTCACATATCGATAGGTTGTCCAGACAAAAAAGAAACAGAAAAATAATGAAACAGATATTATGAAGCAAATGGACATAATAGACATCTGTTTAATATTTCAACCAAACACAAGAGAATATATTTTCTTCTGAGCAGTTCATGAATCCTTCTACAAAGTTTACCATATAGTCAATCATAAAGTCAAGCCTGAAGAGTTCAAACAAAAATGAAGTAATACATTGTATCTTATCAGACCACCATGGATTAAAGCTGGACTTCAACAACAATAGACATACCAAAAAACATATACACTCATAGAAATTGAACAAAAAGTTCCTCAATGGTTTCTGGGCTAGGAGAGGAAGGAAGGAAGGAAGGAAGGAAGAAAGGAAGGAAGGAAGGAAGGAAGGAAGGAAGGAAGGAAGGAAGGAAAGAAGGAAGAAAGAAAGAAAGAAAGAAAGAAAGAAAGAAAGAAGAAATTAAAGTCATTTTAGAATTTAAAGAAAAATGAGGCAATAAATGCCCAAACAGGACAAAAAAGAAAGCAGTGCTAAGAGGAATGCTCACAGAACTATGTGCTTCCCATAAAGAAATTAGAATGTTCACATACCAGTAATTTAAAACTACACCAAAAATGTATAGGAAAAACAAAGAATCAAGAACACCAAAAGAGAGTAAAAGGCAGGAAATAATGAAACTAATGGTTGAAATCAAATCAGAAATGTAGATAATTATACAAAGAATCAAAGAAACCAACAAGATTAAGAATTCATCAAGATGGAAAAATCACTTAGCCAAACCACAAAAAACACAGGGAGGGGGAGGGAGGAGGGAGAGAGGGAGAGGAGGAGGAGGAGGAGGAGAGAGGGGGGAGGAGAGAAAAAAAGCAAAAAAATCAGAAATGAAAAGAGACATATAGCAACAGAAACTAATGAAAGACAAAGAATTATTAGGTCATATTTCAAGAGCCTGTACTCCACTAAATTAGAAAATCTTAAATAAATGGACAATTTTCCAGACAGATACCAATTAGTAAGTTAAGTCAAGATTATGCAAACTATTTAAAGATCCCCATAATCCTTAAAGAAATAAAAGCAATGATTAAAAGTCTCCCAACCAGAAATAGCCAAAGACCAAATAGTTTTAATGCAGATTTCTTCTAGACTTACAAAGAAGACCTAATAACAATACTAATCAAACTATTCCCCAAAATGAAAACAGAAGGAACACTGCAAAACTCATTCTTTGAAGCCACGGTCCCCTGGATAGATAATCAAACAGAGATTCAACAAAGAAGAAAATTTCAGAACGGTTTCTCTTGTGAACATTGATTTAAATATACTCAATAAAATACTCACAAATCCAGGAACACATAAAATACATCATCCATCATGACCAAGTTGCCTTCATCCCAGGGATACAGGTATGGTTCAATATGTGAAAATTTATTAATATAATCTATCATATAAATAATCTTAAAGAAAATTCACATGATCATCTCAGTAGATGTTGAAAATCCCTTTGAAAATACCATACACCTTCATGGTAAATGTATTAGAGAGAGTAAGGATACAAGCCACATTCCTAAACATAATCAAAGCAGTATAGCAAGCAGACAGCCAACATTAAACCAAAAGGAGAGAAAATCAAAGCAGTACAACTGAAATCAGGGATAAATCAAGGCTTCGCAGTCTCTCCCTATCTATTCAGTGTAGTACTTGAAATTCTATTGAAAGCATTAAGAGAAGTAAAGGAAATCTAGGCAGATACATATGGGAAAGGAAGACGTCAAACTATTCCTGTTTGCAGATGATATGATAGTATACAAAAGCAACCCCAAGAATTATACCAGAAAACTTCTACAGTTAAAAAACAGCTCCAGCAAAGTGGATGGATAAAAAATTTACTCAAAGAAATCAGTAGCCCTCCTTTATATGAAGGATAATCCGGCTGAGAAAAAAATTCTGGAAACAACTCTTTACAATTGCCATGTATAATTTAAAATATCTTAGTGTAACCAAGCAAGTGAAAGATCTTTATGACAAGAACTTCAAACACCTGGCGAAAGAAATTGAAAACATTGCAGAAGAGGGTAAGATCGCTTATGCTCATGGATATATATAGAACTAATAGAGAGAAATGGCCACCCTATAAAAGCAATACATATTCCATGTAATACCCTAAAATTCCAAATACACCCAGTACTAATCTTTGAAGGAATAATTTATGTTTCATATGGAAAACAAACAAAACAAAACAAACACAAAAAACCAAAAAACAGGATACCCCCAAAAAAACAAAACAAACAAAACAAAACAAAAAACCCTGGAATACTAAAAAAGAACTTCAGGAGCAATTCCATCCCTGACCTCAAGCTGTACTACAGAACGATATATTTTTCTTCACACAATGACATATTGCTGGGGCCTAGTATTCTTACTGATCAGTAGAGAACAAAACTTTGTCATTTCTTAAAGAATTGAGTACAAAAAAACTTACATAAATTGCCAGAGGGAAGTGGTATCTGGTTCAGGAACCCTTGCCAGACTTGTGAAATCCTAGAAGTCTGTTGTGGGTTAAATACCCTGAACAGATTACTGTGTGGTGCTCACAGAGATCCACTAGGCTGGGGACTTTTCTCGCACAGTGTGCTCTGCATAGCCACCAAGTGACCGAGACACATGAACTAAGGAAGAAATCAAGATATGCACATGGTATTAAACATAAACCAAGGGAACAATTAACTTGAATACAAAGTCAAAATCAGCAACAAGTTCTACAATCCAGTAATGATATCGGATACAAGCTTCAGGGACAAATTTATTTTTTTTTCTCTATTTATTTTTTTTATTAACTTGAATATTTCTTATATACATTTCGAGTGTTATTCCCTTTCCCGGTTTCCGGGCAAACATCCCCCTCCCCCCTCCCCTTCCTTATGGGTGTTCCCCTCCCGACCCTCCCCCCATTGCCGCCCTCCCCGCAACAGTCTAGTTCACTGGGGGTTCAGTATTAGCAGGACCCAGGGCTTCCCCT